>NW_020538040.1:71095330-71223498 GCF_003426905.1 Ctenocephalides felis
GGTTCTTGAGGAAATATTGCTTGTGGAAAAAATAATGTTATTCGAATTGTTTGTCTTGTTATATAAGATGCTTCATTTGCATAAATACAATTAAAATGAACTAGATACAACAATTTTTCTCTTTAACTTTTCTCGTAACTTTTTGCCATTAATTATAATTAAGTCAATTTGGGAAGTTTTTTAATTGTTTTCCGAAGGACCTATTGTTTTTGACTCATTCGCCGAATTTCGAATCAAATTATTAAATTTAATTTTTGTCTGAGTATTTGAAATACATCAGTCATTGCATTTGATAACATTTGTTTCTGTAAGTATGACCAACTGCATTTCATTTAACTTACCTACAGTTTCTATAGATTTATGCATATAGAGCAGGATTTGTTAATTTGCACTTTTTAATAAATTATATTAGGTACTCTTAAGATCTACTTAATTGCATTCTTGAAGTAAAATAGTTTATATTCTTAATCTGTGTTTCGGTACGTCCAGGAATGACATCCACATGACGTACTGTGTGCACAGATGTCGTCCCTGGACGACATGTTGTGTTTGTCTTTGCTTTAAGATTTATCACTATGAGTTAAAGTATTTATATTATTTTAACGCATTTTTATTGATAATGATAGAAATATCTTAAAATATGGCTTTGTGTCTGGTCAGTTTAATAATGCAACTGAGCGGCCTTCTGTTCCCGTACAGCAGCGACCCCCTGCGGAAAGCACTCCCGTAGTGAAAGGGTTAATTACACGTTTAGAAACTGATATCACAAGAAAGAATCCTAAAACTTTTCAACTTTTGCAACCTTCTTATTAGCAAGACATATCACTAGGCCCCGGGGGAACGTATCAATAAAATTAAACCTTGTTTTTACATTAGATATTGTTCAAGATTTTTTTAACATTGTTTAACAGCAATCAGAACATTTTGTTGTTCTATGGCTGTTTGGTTCAATATCAACCCTTTTTTGTTTTTTTTTATTTATTTCTTATAACCTTGGGTTCAATGAGGTTATTTGCTGACGGGTACAGGGCTTTTAGAAATTCCCCCAGTGGGGAATTTTCAAACATAAATATATTGATTTATTAAATCTTGCGGCCACTTTCTTTTTAATCTTCTCATAGGAACTTGTTTAAGCAGGTCTTTTATTAGAGTGTTCGGATGGTATGCGCTCCTTTGATGATATTTCGTACTTCTCTCCTTGATAACTTCCTGTACATATTTGATGTTTAGGTCTTGATGAATTGTTTCGTTGGAGACATACCAGCAGTGCTGGATTTACAGTAGGGGCAATCGGGGCTACTGCCCAGGGCGGCAAATTTTTGGGGCGGCAAAATTTGGATAGTGGGGAAAAAATTCTATACAATATAATCAAATTTTTTCAATAACATTTTTATATTTCAAGAAATATAATTAACAAAACATAATACGATTGCAATGCAAAATTTGGGTTGAAATAACCGATTATTAAAATTTATTATTTTGCCTTGCCTCCCTCTCCGAACGTAAATTATCAAATTGGTTCATAAGCTCTTAAAATGACGAATTTGTGCACTTCCAAGTTTATAGCGTCGAAAAAAATTTAAAGTAGTGACTCATGGCATTGTGTCTTAAGACAATTTATTGAAACATCCCGTACTAAAAATTACATTTTATAAAGAGCTTTTCAATTTTTTGAAAAATGAAAAAAATTGACTTTTAAAACACATTTTCTGTATTTTGAAATTTTTTGAAAATTATGAACTTTTTGCAAAGCATTCGCGCTGCGTAGCTGTTTCAGAGAAGAAATATCGAGACTCAATTACCATTTTTCGTAATTGCCTTTGCCAATTTAACAACCGATTTAAATGCTTCAATTCCTATTGATAAGGAGACGTGCTGATTAGTTATTGGCCAAGGCAGGCCCAACTGTTTTGAAGATACGGGCCAAAATGCCAAAAATGATATTTCAGTTTTTGGGAAAAGAAGCGTCCAATATCATTCAAAAAAAAATTACAGAATAAATAACTGCTTAAATTTGTGGGAGGCAGGTTTAGCGGTTTCCATAATCCAATAAAAAAAATTTGTAAAAGAAACATTTGGTGGACAAAAGTGATCACAAGACATATGCACATCAAATTATCAGATATTTTAAAAATATGTTAATAAGTATGAATTTTGTTTACATTTATATGCGTTCTGTAACATTGTTTATCCGTTAGTCTGCGACGCGGCGCTTACGCGCTTCTGTATTTTGTCCTTACGCAGCTGAAGCAGCGCGATTGCTTTAAAAAAAAGTTCGAAAGTTTGTAAAATTTCAGGGATGGGGCGGCATATTTGTCAGTGCCCCGGGGCGCCAAATTTCTAAATCCGGCCCTGCATACCAGGGCGCGTTCATTATAGCTCGTAGTATTTTTGACTGTAATATCAACTCAAGTAGTATTTTACTTGAGTATAAAAAGTTGGCGTGGTAGATAACCCTCCAATGAGGATTACTAGTTATTTAGAGAAGATCTGCTGGTTGTTTCTTCTTGAGTCTTCTGGGTTGAGAATCCAACAGTAGCGGTTGTATGATAGAGTTTGCGTGGTTATGAAGCCGGGCAAAGTGGGATATGCTTCTTTCATGGATGTACAGAATTGAAAAATGACATTGCTCCAATTCATGTACTAAACTAGCTGTAAGTGGAATTCTGTCTTAAGGCATTTAAGGCATCGTGCTTTAAGGCAAATTGCTGGAACTTCCCGTACCAAAAATTATTATTTTTTTAAAAACGATTAACATTTTTGAAAAAAATTTACTTCGAAAAAATAAGATTTTTGACAAACAATTAGACAAAAAATTACTTTTTTTTGAAAAAAAAATTTTTATTCAATTTTTTTTTTTTTAATTTTTTTTTTTGAAAAAAAATGTTTTCTTTATTTTGACATATTTTGAAAGATCTAAACTTTTTTTCAAAGCAATCGTACTGCTTTAACTGCATAAAGACGAAATATCAAACCGCGTAAGCGCCGCGTCGACGTCTAACGCATAAACATAGGTACGGAACCCATAGGAATGTAAACAAAATTTATACTTATTGTTAGAATCTCTATAAAATATCTGATGCATATGTCTAATGATCATTTTTGACCGCCAAATGGCATTTTTTTTACTTTTTTTATTAGATCTCCGAAACCGCTAGACCTGCCTTCATGAAAATTTGATCAGTTCTTCATCTTGTCAATACAAGTAAAATGTTTTTTGAATTATTAAAATCGGACGCTCCGTTCTCTTAAAAACTGAGTTACCGTTTTCGGCACTTTTTGTCCCGTATCTTCGGAACGGCTAGACCTGACTTCGCCAAAAACTAATCAGCACGTCTCCTTATCAATACGAATCGAATGTTTTTTGAATTATTCAAATCGGTTGATTGGTGTTCCCGAAATCGTCGACGAAAATTTGTATCCGCACATACATACACACACGTACATACATACATACATACACACACACACACATACACACACACACACACACATACATCCATTTTTTCTAAGGTATGCCAAAATGTTCAGAAACCTCTGAAACGTAAAGATATATAAAAATTTTCATTTTCGATTTTTTTGCGATTACTATAACTTGCCCTACGGGAAGTTAATAATACTCGTCATTTAATTGTTTTGGAATATGACCAGCAGTTTTAACATTTTAGTCAATCTTACATAAATCAATAGCTATGCTCCTTACTAGTATGACTATTATTTATTCGAAAAAGATATTTTAACCAAAGTTGAATCTAAACACTTTGTACCGTCTGCAAAACATAGCAGAATTATGTCGTCAATCAAATCGCATCTCGTTTGCACATCTGTGTAGTAATGGCAAATGCGACCTATTTCGCACGACTAAAAATAATTTAAAAAGAATAGATCCCGCGAACGCTCTGCGGAGTGAGCATTGAGCGGGCGATGAATCCTTGACATCGCGCAGTGTTCGCAACTCGGTTGCCTCATGCTCCGTGTCGAATCCCGGAGAGAATCACAGATTGATATTTTTTTGTATTCCATAACCAATTTTTGCAATTAAGCTAAACAATAGCATTATGTAAACAATTGCGTTATATTAAAACAACGGACTTGTTCGGTAAGCGATGTTGATAACCGAATTTTATACAATAAGCCAAGCGAAGTGGCTTTTCGCATCGTAAGCCAAGCCGTTCGTTCTTCTTGCGCACGCACTAAATTACCGTCGGCGCTCAGCTGGAACGTTGCAAACACAATAATGAGATTTTCTAATCGCAAACTTAATTCGTTTAATATACGAACGATCGCGTGTTTTTTTCCTTTTAAACAACTCACAAAATGCCATGTTTTGAAATCTGCATTGAATTTATCACCTTAGACAGTTAAGTAGGCCTAATTTAACAGGCAACATACATGCAATCGTAACATACACGCATACATTTTCTTTTATATGTGTATATACATAACTATGCTCAAATTTATTCGCAAATAATATTTGTTTTTGCAATTCTATACATATTCCAAATTTATAAAGGACGATTACGATATGCTTACAAGTATAATTACTGTCAGACCTATATACCGAGGTTGACATGCATAGGGTTTATTGCAACGTGAGGTAATTATTGTGTATTATAACCCTTGTATGTATTGCATTTAGTTTAATAGATCAGGAAATTATTTTAAAAACGTTACTCTTTGACAGATTAAATCAGTATTATTAGTTTTATAATTGTTAAGTATGAGGAACATAAACAAATCAAATATCACAATCATCTAAAGATTCCAATAAACTTTTGAAAGAAATAGTAAATGCCCCTAAATATGTACCAAATTGGCTCATACACAAAGACCTCAACATCAATACAGTACATCAGGAATTCCAGATCCATAGTAACAATTATGAAAAGAGACTCGTAAACCACCCAAATTCATGCGTAAAACACCTCCTAAGGGTCCACAGGAATGAAGGATTAAAGGACCACTCTCGGATATATTACAGCAACATAGGATACCATCATACCCGGACGCCCAATCAATGGATTGGCATCCAATTTAGACATTATACTAATGACTATCAAAAAATTTGCTGATATTTTATTATGTAATAGGTACAAATATTATATGAAAATAAAAAATAAATTGTTGAGAAATTTTTTTTTTGCAAATTTCATCATTTTATCATTTTATCATATTTGTTATTGGAACTAGAACATGTATACATTATGCTTAAGGACTAAAGTGAAGTTGATTCGCAATTCTCAATTTTTCAATAAATCTTATATAAAAAAATTTCAATATACATAAATTTAAAATAATGAAAAAAAAGGATTTTGACAAAGTATTTCGTTACTGTAAATTATAATCAAATATAGAGAGTCGTTAAAACTGATCGAATGTTAGAATTGAATGAAGATTATTTATAATATTACAAGAAAGAGATAAGGATATAGGACGAATAAGATACTCTCGTTTGGTATCATCAGATATAAAAGAAAAATTGTTATTCGTTTTATCTGGTACATTTACATTTTTATTATCATTTTGAATCATTTTGATATCAAATGATATCAAAGATACAGCTGCTATTTTTAAAAAAAGAACTGAATTGAATAAAATAATTTCGTGTAAATTAACTGATATATAAACTAATATTTTTTTAACTTCAACCCAAGAAAATATTTAATTTATTATGTAAATTTGCGTATTATTTTTGCGTTTTTAGGAATTTAAATATCATTCGCTTATTCTAAATTTTTACTGATCATCTGTGTTCAGGAAATTCATGCAACTTATAATCAGATTTATATGTTTGTGTAATTAGATCAGATTATAAATAACTTCCCATTAAATTTTATATTTGCTTCCTACGTGTAGCAATCAATGTATGTAATTTTTTGTATTGCAAGTTACATGATTTCTTATGTAAAAATACTTAGATATAATTAATAATACAAAGTGATATTTTGTTCCCACATACTAACAATTATAAGATTTGTATACATTTCGCAATATAGATATTCGTGCCGATATAGTTTGAAAATTATATGTGAAGAAAATAGAGTTCGCAATTTGTTTCGCTATTTATAACTGTGTAACAATATTTATGTATGTGCGATATGCAGATTTTGAATTTATATGTTAGTTTAATGTGATTACTTCGGAGATGTCTTTATAAATTACAAGTCTTGATCTAGGCATTTTAATGGTACCACTTTTTTATTATATCGTAATTATTCAAATCTAATATATTTGTCGTTAAGAAGGGAATAAAGTTTATAAAATAATTTACAGAATTAAACTGCTTCCTCTCTCGGACTACATTTTAATATATTTCATAAACTGCAATTAATTACTTTTTAAATATATATGTCAACCGTTATGTCATTTTGAGATAACGGAGTGCCCGATTTGAATAATTCAAAACAATTCATTTTATTTGTATTGACAAAATAAAGAACTGATTAAATTTTTGAGAAGGCAGATCCAGCAGGTTTGGAGATCCAATAGAAAAAGGAAAAAAAATGGCATTGGGCGGTCAAAAATGATCATTATACATATGCACATTAAATTATCAGATATTTTATAGAGATTTTAATAATAAGTACAAATGTTTGTTTTTGCCGTTATCATGCATTCCGTATGAATTAACGTTGATAAGCTTACGTGCCTTGATAAAACTACATATTTGTCTGATTATTATTATTGTGAACTTTTGTCTATAATACAGCATTTTTCAAAAAAGTCATTTTCGAAAATTTCAAAGCATTTTTAAAAATTTTAATTTTTGGTACGGGAAGTTGGCCAAGGCACGATGCTTTGCGCCACTAATTTTATATATTATTTCATCATGTTTTAATCATGATGGAAATATCTCACGACAAATACTTATTCGTCGAATAAGAATATATGTCATGTTATTATTGAAATGTGACAAAATCAAAACTGTGAGCACCAGAATAAAAATCCTCATTGAATCGCACCGCCGGCGTATGAACTGAATAAAAGTGATCGATCGAGCTGTAATAAAACTGTCACATAAAGTTGCATGCGGCATGAGACTTTTACGACATATAAAATAAAACAGATTCTATGGAGATTTTCCGTCTGTTCACTCATCTATAAAATTTCTTCGTAATTTAAGCTATTTTCATTAACATTATAAATACATTTGCTAATCTGTTGATTACATAGTAGCTCGTAATAAGAGGGCTGCGTTGTATTTTTTTAAACATACTGAAGAAATTAGTTGAATAATGATTTCAATTACATATAAAGTCGGTCACTAAAACTGAAGTCATTGCAAAACAACCCCCAATTATGGGTTCAATACTTTTGTGCGAAAATGTAGACTATAGTAAAATGAATAGGTGGTTGAATGTATAATAACGTGGGTAACACCATTATGATCACACAAGAAAGAATTTTAATATTTATTAAATGTTTTAGAATTATAATTTTCAAAAATGTTTCAAAGAAGTCTATTGTCTACTGTTTTTTTTTATTTTTATCTAAGAATTTGGTATAGAAATTCTCATTGAAGACAAATAATTGCTAATGACAATCGCTATATACCGAATTTTTAAAATTTATTTTCGATGAAATGGTCAACCCGTTTGTACAAAAATAATCAACATTTATTGATATATTTCTGTATATTTCGGAAGAATTGAAATTTGAGAAAACAAATGTTCCTAACACTATATTACCTTCTGCGATTAGGTTATTAGTTAATAATTTCAGTCATTTTCTGTAATTTGATATTGAGTTTAAATAAAATTTGTATATTAGGGTTTACCTACGCCTATTTAACGAATTTCCAACTTAATATCTGTTTGCCAATGTTGTAGCTGTACTAATATAACAATTTTAATTTATTCTATCTATTATGTGTTAGAGATAAATTACAAAAAATAAAAGTAATATTATCTATATAGCACACTACTGGAGATATGCAAATTCACATTCAAGTAAACGTACGAGTAAAAGTAAGGTATGCGTAACTAACGGCAGCAGCTTTTATCATTTTATTATAATTTTACTGGAATTGCAGCCATATTGTCGCTACTTATTTTTTATTTCTACAATATATATAATGATCTATCTTATTCACGAAAACTTTTTCTATTCAATGATTTTAAAAACTAGTTCTGAATTTTTAGAACTTTGACAAAATTTTCAAAGTGTCAAAAACTTTCTTAAAAGTGATTTCTCATAATATAAATTATATATTCTAATATTTGTAGATTTTTTTAGTTTTGAAAGCTAAAAAACTTTATATTATATATAAAGTAGGGCGGGGCACAGGGGTCCAATTTGACTTTGAGCAATTATATTGCAAAAACCAAACCAATTATATCACAAAAAACAACACATATCAAACAAACAACTATCTGACTATGTTCAGTAAATCTTACAGCTGATGCATTATTGTAAAAATGTTTTTTTGGTTGTTTTACTAAAAATTTGTCATCCCGATTGTTGTATTTTGTTAGAAATTTTCATCAGCAGTGTTGGAATAATTATTTAACTTTTGTTAATTTTATTATTTTTTTATTTGCTCTTTTTTATTGTTTATTCCACCCGCATGCATGCTTTCATAAAAATATAAAAGAATTAAATTACGTTTGCTTACAAATTATATTGAAGTCTTGTAAACCAAATCAAAAAAGCTAACAACGAAAGAAAATACTTTTTCTATGGATTTTCAAACATTGCCGCTTATCTACCGATAGCCACGTGATAGGAATCAAGGTGATACAACTTTTTCCTTCTACTTTCAAATATTGTTGTTGAAAAATTCGTAACCTTACTTGATTTTGAGATATCCGTGGTCGACCTTTCCACACGCGGGCCTTTTACTTCGCTATAGGGTAGAGCACATGTGAAAAATGATTGTAGGTTTTACCCAGTGTTAATTCGTTCCGCTGTTGATTATATAGGTACATAAATGTAACATTTATTCACAATTTACCTTATGGCACAAACCACTAATACGAATTCGATTCTACAGGGAAATGCCCGCGCTCATGGCGGTAGCGCAATATGCTTAATTCTTAATTAGCATTTTACTTTTTTATCCACTCGAAAAGCTGACCGATTCATTAAACAAAGTAGTGACAGACAAAACAATATGCCGACCTTGAGAAACATACCGCGTGCAGCCGACCAGCAGAAGCTGGATATTTTCTGTTTGGCCTACGCTCATTGTTTAATATTTACTTTCAATGTTTATATACTCAATCGTATTACTGTCACTAGCGCGGCACTCGACCGATTTTGACACACCATACAGGTAATGCACGCCGTTTGTATAAATAATAATATTGATAAAGACCAGCTTTGTTTTAATTACTTGTTATACTTGTTTCATGTTTATTTTTTCTTCTTTATGCTATCTTAATATTCGAACTGATTATCAGTCTCATATTTCAGACGGCGATGTCGGTTCACGCCGTCACTCATTTATGTTTATTTTTGAGAAAAATATAGTAAAAAGTTACGCATTTTTAATTTTTTTTTATTTTATTAAAACTAAATCATGAAATACATTCTGTTGGTGTAGAAGTACATAATTAAATTGTTGTGTTCGTTTTGTTAATTAGCATAGTGAAAACGAAATTTGTGTTCCCACGTGCAGCATCATATACCCATAATCAGTGAATTTTTCCGCGTTTAGCAACTTTTGTAAATCGAGATTCACGGTGATCGTGGGTTCTTCGCTTTTGTGAAGAGATTTTAATAAAATTCAAATACTACCTATTGTTTTTATTACGCAACTCTCAGTTCGTAATTCAGTCAGTGTTACAATGGATAGTTTACACAGTGGTTAACGTGAAATTAGTTGCGCAATGAATAATTTAAAAAACGTAAGGTTTATTGTGCATTCATATAATACAAATGTATGCTGTTTGGATAGTGTGTTTTGGTATTTCCTCTAACTAGACCGGCAAGGAATATAAGATGAAGTGACATCCTGTATTTTATTTCAGCGCCAACGGAAGTTCCACTATGACGTCATGACGCTTCACTGTTGGATGCACTGGTTCTGGATCACCTTCGTCACAGTGATCACAGGTAAAACATTGCATATACACACACATATATATATATATATATATATATATATATATATATATAATCATGTTACATAATATATCAATTTCGTTAAAGTTAATTAAATTTAATTAAATGTATCGTTCTTCCCATGTACATTTCGAATAAATCAACTTTATCTTCCGCAACTAAATTCTTGAAAGTCGGGCAAACTTTGCATACAACATATTGTATACTATATACGAGGTATGTTCAAAAAGTACCCGGAATTACTAATAATTAAATTTCGCGGGTCTGGAGTGTCTGATTGTCAAAATTTTTTTTTATTGTGTTGGTATACATGCCCCTAAAGTATGATGAAATTTTCAGCTATATTCACTGTTTACTTTGTCTGTGGTAGTCGCTAAGGTTCGACGTGTTTTTCTGAGCTCGGCGATTTTTACAATGGAAGAATTGAAAAAGTCAAAGAATTTGTATTAAATTTTGCGTAAAAAATGAAATAAAGTGTTGCAAAGTGCAAAAATTCACCAGATATGGCTCCGTGTGACTTTTTCCTATTCCCAAAGTTGAAGAGACCCATGAAAGGACGGCGGTTTTCCTCGATTGAAGAAAATCGCCGAGAGTGCTCAAGGACATATCAAAAAGTGAATATCAAGGGTGCTTCGAAAATTGGAAAAAACGCTGGCATAAGTGTATTATATCTGGGGGGGACTACTTTGAAGGGGACCACATTAATGTAGACGAATAAATAAATATTTTTTTGAAAAAACGAAAATTACGAAAACTTTTTGAACAGACCTCGTAAAGTAATAATATTATATAAATACCATAAAGACAATTGATTAATAGTCAATATTAATCAAGTAACGTTTCTAAACTTGTCGTAAGTAGTGACAGCCATTATAACAGCTAACCTATACTGATTTTGAGAAAGGGCCTAAGGGGTTCCCATTATTGCTTTAAGTTAGTCCTTTACATTAACATGATCTGTAGCCACATTGCTTTTCAAAAGTCAAAAGTAAGTTTTATGGTTCGATTTCTTTGAATAATTTTTTTTTCTTATTTTTATTGGCCTCGCTTACTCGAGCATTTAGCCTACATTATTCTATACATCATATATCCTTACAATCTTTAAATTTTATGCTATCTTCTTCATATAATCCTATTATTTTTCTATACTTCTTAACTTATCTTCATTCTTCTTTACTATCTTCTCATTTTATGTTCTAACCACATATTTCTTTTTCTTCTATACTTCTCATTTCTTCTTTTAAATTATTCTTACTTCAATTCATTTTTAATTCTAATTCTGTAATTTTTATACATTTTGATTTTACATACATATCTTTTTATTACAATGCATAATTCTATTATTATTCCAACTTAACTAGTTAATATTTTTTCAAATTCTTGCCGGAGATTCGAACTCGGAACCTCCAGCATGTGAATCGGGAACGCTACTCTTGAGCTAATCCCGCCACTTCTTTGAATAATAACTATTATTTGTATGCTAGATTATTTTATTGTTTGTTATTTGAGCATTAGTACTACTTACCAGCAATTATTTTTGATTTGTCGTACGATGATTTGCATACCCAAAGTTGGGCACGGTTCTGACCTGTATTTCACATCCTTTTGGGATGAAAATTAAACAGATAAAGAAAAATTTAACTTAACTATCTTTTATAAGAAAAGACGAAACGGTAAGGGATAGAAAAAAGCTCATATTCTGAAAGTAGGAATGGCATAAAATGGATTAAGAGCAAGGAACATGCGGTTTCTGGTTCCACGTAAAATACGTAGGTGATAGTCACTATTACCTTAGTCATCATTTTAATGACGATTCTGACTAGATCTCAGTATATTCATACATAGTTACTATAACATTTTGGTCGATTAGTGAACTCGTAATTACTAGTTAACATTTTTGATAGTTTTTAAAGAAAAAAAAATTAGTAACGACACTGGTTTGAATAGTCTAAACACAAAGTTTAGTTTACTTCTTGTTTCTTCGTTAACTTTCGTGGTAATTTTTTTTGTTGTATATTTACAAGCTACTATTATATTCATAAGCTTTGTGATTGTTTAAATAATTATGTTGTTATAAATCATTTGGTTTACATATTTCTGACAACAAAATTATATTTGTTGTTAAAAATCGTTTTGATGTTCATATTTATAGTCCTCTAAAAAAGTGGCACAGCCATAATCAGTCTCCCCTACTATATTGTAACTACGAGTATCGTAATATTAGTATGAAATCTTGTGTTTAAAAATAATTCTTATCTTATATCGCTAATACATATGGAATAAAAAGCAGAAATGTAGTGAATATAGAGCTGTGATAATAATAAATGATCCTTGTTTTAATACAAATTTTACATAATAAATTAATAAAGAAATAACTATACGCTAGCTATCAAAGGTTCCCTAACATGCAGGAATTGATTTTTCGCCTCAAATGAGTAGAGCTACTGTAAATTATCATAATACACAATTTTTAATGAGAACTTTTTTAACTCACTCAATACTTGCTTCGTTTAATTGTCCTATTCCAGTTTTTTTGATCATTTTTATCGTAGTCATAGTGCAAAATTCTAGTATAAAAAAGGCGCTTTATTTTTATTATAACGGTCCAAAAATAGAACAAGCTTGTTTACATTTCGACAAGCAAGAGTACGGTTGATTGTTACTACGGGTACGCGCATTTCCACGAGAATTTTCTCCGTGCTTATATTGCTTCTATAATTATATCTCTTATATGCTTCGTAATATTAATAGAGCTTGTAAGTTTGTTAATAGGTCTATATATATATACATATATTCATATATATATATATATATATATATATATATATATATATATATATATATATATATTATCATTTATATGGAAGTACATTTGTACTTTAAATTTTTGCGCTATTTCTATATGTTATATTTGACTTCATATCTACTCATATACACATTAACACTCATACAGAATTCAATAAATCTTAAAAACCATTTACGAATTAGCAATGTAATTAAAAAATTAAACTAATGAACTAATGAAACTAGTTTATTATTGACGATTGCCATGGATATGTTTTAATTTTTTTATCTTTAGTATAATTTACTTGTCAATTTATTTATTTATTAAGACGCGAGAATTTTTCCAATTTGGATCCGTTGCATACAATCGGTTTAAAATAAAATATATATATTGTTTACTGGTTTATTATTATAAAATAAATTGATATATCTTTAATAAACCATGCCGATGATGCATTCCGATGTAACAAATATTTGAGAAGTGTTATTAAAAAACTATATTTCGTTGTTTTCTGAAATGTGGTTTTAGTTCATATGGATAAGCTAAATGAAAACAATAGTTCAATGTGAATTACAATAGTTTTTACTTTTTTACTCTTATCCTCAATAATATTTTCTTTGAGAACTGCATTATTTTTAGTTAAATGCATTGGTTATATGCTATATAGTTTATAATTATGTACTTCTTTTATTAGATTTTTATTTAGTAGCTTATCAATAATTGTTAGAATAAAGCAAATATAATAATTATTTAAAGGAATTAAATTTGATAACCACTTCCGTCAATCTTTTGAGACAAACTTTAGACAAAAACGAGCAGAGAAAATCTATTGTAAGATTAACAAAAAAATCTATTGTAAGTGTAATAAAAACATTTTAAAAATAATATAAATTAAAACAAATAAGGAATATGTTTCTGAATATAATAAATAAGAAAGATTGGGATATGTCTCTGAATTTGTTCAGGGCTTCTCCCGTCTCTTCTTTCAGAAATCCTACTTTTTCTGAATATCCCGTTTCTTTGTCCTCAATGTCGTGGATATTATTGATTTTTTTTAATTTTTAAATATCGTAATATTTTATTACAAATTTCTATTATTCAAAGTTTCTTCAAAATAAACAGATAACTAATTGCATTAAGCCAAGTACTAATTATACTGTACTAAGATATTTGTGTTTAGCGTAATTAGCTGGCATAAAATAAACAAATCTTATCAAGTATCAGTACAAAGTTTGTATTGAACTGAGTAATGAGTAATTGAGCAAATGATTCTATTTTATGTAACACAATTATAATTGAACTACGAAATATGAAGTAACTAAATACATTTACCTGTATTTCCGTCAAGATATCTTATTCAAACAAAGATAACTTCAACAATTGATTACAACGCTGTTTTAGTGTTTCTATCTTTGAAACTGAATTTTCCGTAATTGATGAGATATTATTAAATACTAAAAATATTTTTAATATATGGTTAGTTTTATTTTATACTTGTGTATATACACAAATGTATATTTAGGGCAAAAATGTATATTTAAATTTTTAAACAATGCGGTACATATTGAAGCTGCAATTATATTTACCAACTTTGTAAATTGGCATGTAAGTGATTTAAATAATTCAAATGAGACATTAGGGGTCGAAATTTCTCTAATTAATTCTGTCTTTGATGGCGTTTTAAATTATTCGATTTTCCCTGCAACAGATTTCTAATATTAAACTTTACAAGATATTTTGCTTGTTAGTTGTTAATTACAATTTTGTAAAATACATGAATGAAACTAAATTTAAAGAATAGAAGAATAGAGGGTTGACATATGGGTTATAAGCATCAAAAATGTTGCTTTTGTCAAATGAAGGACATGCTAAATAATTGCATACTTGTAAAAGCAACAAAATTGAATTTGAATACTGGCTTAAGTGAATTGAGAACGCCAAATGGAGCGCAAAGTACTAGAACCATTTAGCACTCGAGTGCAGGCTCTTTGTACTAACTTCCCTAAATTATCAAATTATATATATATATATATATATATATATATATATATACATATATACAATAGGTATATAAATATGTAATATTGTTTGCTTATGTGGAATATTGAATTAAAATAAAAAGATGTTTAACTACTTTTAAAATCTGTTAATGTGCTACAAAACGCATATTAATCAGTTATTCATTGATGAAAATAACTGATTCATTGATGAAAATATTCAATATACAATATACGATAAAGAACTGAAATTTGAAATAGTAGTTTGTAAAATAAAGTTTTTTTTTTCTTTTTTTTTAAATTAAAATTTGCAATCAAGATACAATGAAATCTGATAAGGTTGTGTTACCAAACGAGAGGAAACAAAACAAACAAAAAAGTTAGAATAGACGAAGAAAATAAAAGAAAAAAAAGAAAAAAATAATAATATAAAGGAAAATAAAAAATAAATAATAAATAATGTATAGTTTATTCCATCGAGAGAGGAGCTTGGTGTTGTCGAATAAGGTTATTGAAAAAAATAGGCATAATTTTGGTGTTTTGTACGGTAACTTCTTGAAAATCTAATACAAAACTTTTGAATTAATTTATATGTATGTATGTATATATATATATATATATATGTTTCCAATTGAAAATAAGTCCATTTCGGGTACTTCGGTTTAAAATGGCAATGGGAAATCTATCACACTATTCTATCCTGAATCGAGTTGGAGTGTAACACAGCTCATGGACCTGCCTTAGGGCACTACCACCTATTAGATACATACACACATATGTAAATAAATATGTATACCTATACCTGCATATACATATCGTGTCGTATACTTGTGTAACTAGTAGGCTGCTAATATGTGAAAGTCCTTTGTTCCTTTAAGATAAATACTATACCTTAATATCTCCATGTGAAAATCTCGAATGGCGAATGTCCAATTGTCATTCATTCCCAACGCTAACAAAGAAAATTAGCAATCACATATTAAATAAAATACTAATGCTTATTGATTTATTGTTGTGATTACGTATTTATTATTTTAAATATGCTCAGCTAAAACAGATTTCCTCGTGAATTCATAATTAGTGAATTCTATTCTGTTAGGCAAGCTTGTAATTGGTAAAATATAAAAGATCGAATGTAATGTTTTGTTTAAATGTAGATCTTTTAGAGGTGAGACACTTATATTCGACGTTTGCCATGTCATGTTAGTTGACAAAAGACATGAACTATTTGAGTTGATCTTAAATAAAATAAAATTAATAAAATAATCACACCATAACTATGACTAAAATATCTTAACCAGCTTTTCAAATTCTTTTGTAAACTCGTTTTATATCTTATTAATTGTTTTGATGTTTATGATCAAATAAGTGGTGGAAAGTTTGCATATACTACTAAATATGAAAATGAAATTTACATAGTACGGCGATACAAACATGCACACACACAGACACACACACACATATGTATATATATATATATATATATATATATATATATATATATTAGGGTGGTCCTTAAAATGGTCATTTTCAAATTTCCTTGCTCCCAAGGGCTCAAATGGTTCCAAATTAATAAAAAACAATTCTCTGAAAGTTTTAGCTCTTAATATTAACGTTTAGATAGAGCGCAATTCAATCAAACTTTGTATGGAAAGAGCATGGAAAAATTTGTGAAAATTTAAAAAAATGTTTTAGGTATAACTTAGCGACAAATGAATGAGTTTTATTCATTCATTTGTTCGCTAAATTACATCTAAAAATTATTTTTAAAATTTTTGAAAATTGTTGCATGCTATTTCCATACAAAATTTTGATTGTTTATATAAATATGTTTTTTATTTTGCACCTTAAGATTATTATAATTTTTTTTTTTATTCTTTTTATACCATATAAATAAATAAGAGTGCCATGGCATTTAAACATAACGTGAAACAAACAATAATCTCATTTCCACTCATTTTAACTAATAATATATAATTTGCGTTATAAGTTAAATCGTTATTGGAATTGGAATAATATTAATTACACACTTACACACAATTATTAGGAACATTTTTAGAATTTTGTAATATTACGCCTGGTTATTATACATACAAGCAAGACCTTCATTTGCAAAAGTTTTGATATTTTAGTCACGATATCATCTTGTTACTTGGCATAATATATCTATCTTTAGAGTGATTACAGACGTTTTTCTACCTAGTAGTAGAATTAGCGTTTTCTATATTTGAATTTACTGAATTCAGAATCATCTACATTTTTAAGATTTTCTTAGAGTCATGTGACATTCAGAAAAATCTATGATAGATTATATACAAATGGCATTTATTATGCATCTATTTTGTTCAAAATATTTCATTTTATAAAAGTATATATATGCAGGAGAGCATTTTCAACTTTGGTTTGGGTAAGAGGTCCTAAATGTTTTGTGGCTTATCCAACAAACTTTATTGAATGTAGTCTTTATATTATAACCTTGCAATTTGAATATGATTTTTCTTGTTACATTTATGATAACAGTATATAAGTAATTTTTTATAATTCGAGCTAAAGCTGCCTGTCTGAATTGATGAAGTGGTAACACACTTTGCGAAATGGTTCAGTGGCACAGTTTTTATAATAATTTATGATTAAGAAATTGGCTAATATTAATGTTGAGTATTATTATATCTGTTATTATTTAGAAATAAAATACTAAAATTTTATAAAATGTTAGACTGAAATTACTGAAATATATTAATAATTTAAAAGTGGCAATAGTGCATATTGAAATTTTGGCACGTTATTAGAATGCGAATGGTCTGGAGTTTTGAGTATTTCGTTCTGAAAATTATTTGTAACTCATCACAGATACAATTGTAAATTTTATTGAAGAAAAATATGAACGAAGGGTTTTCAATGTTTTTTAAAAAGGTGACAAAAAAGATTTTGCGATTTAGGATAATGCCAAAATTAGTTTTTTTTAACCATCTTACGCCTATGACAAATGGATGAACGTAATGACAGTGATTTAGTTCCATTATATCGAACACTGTGCTCTGAAATAATATATCTTACGACAGTCATAGATGGTTTCGTATAATGAGAATCTTTTGTTGAATTATTATGCTAGTTAAACATCGAAACTATTCGCTCAAACAATGAAGTTTCCATATATAACGATGTGATCTTACATCTGCTAGTACAACCAAGATTTACAAAACGAGTACAATAATTTCATAACCTCGATGTGATTTAGAATATAAAGGTCAGGCACTTGCATAAAGCGAACATGAGAATAAATATGAATATACAATGAAAATTTGTGAAGCAATTTATTCGGTCTGATTCGATGTGTATTAATAGGTTCACATATTTACATTCAATAATTATCTAGGAAAAAAGTACATATCTTATGTCATTCGAGAATATTTATTCTTACATATGCATAATCTTATTTCATTTTTACCATATATCACGAGGCTTTGTTTGTTATTTCATTCAAATAGCGCAAATTGGTTCGATTTTTTATGTTTTTAGAAGTTCGTAGCGTCATCTTTTAGTGAAATGTTTAACTTTGCTAAATATGCTAATAGCGCATAAATTTAATTAAATAAATGCGATATTGTAAACAATAAGATTATTGTTTATTTCTGTAACCATAGACCCAATTTTTTCCGGAAGTTTTTGTCATAGAAATTGTTACAGGGTTTTTCTATTTTTAATACAAAAGACAAGACATAAATATTTAACAAACACAGGTATTTTTTAATTATTTGGAACGGCTGAATTTTCAATAACTGTGCTTTCCCGTGGCCTAGTGGTTAGAGCTATGGACTTTTAATCGGAGGCACCAGGTCTCATACCATCCTCAGACAACCTGATGTCAAGCAACATTGACATTGATTTTCAATTGGAAAAATAGTAAAAATGCAATAAAGAATGTTTAATGTAAAAATAGTCTTCTCTGACATTGCTGAATTATTAGTATAAAATTACAGAAAGTGTAATAATAATTCTCATCACATAGGGATAGGACGAACCGTTTGGGTTGTCATCTATCAAACCATGTCGTTTCAGAATTCAGCACAACAGCTCATAGGACTCAATGAATAGGACATTGAGTTCTGAGTGCTACTAAAAGAGAAAAGATAAATATATCCAAATCAAAATTTTGTCTTCAAAGTAAAATAACTTCGGTGCAGTTAATACCTTAATTTGGAATTATAAGTAACTTTTTTATATGATCTTCATAAATTATACCAAAAAGCTTTACTAGTTATTAGAGACTAAATCCAAACTAAGCTCATACAATAAACTACTTTTATATAAAACTTTATTCAAACCAATTTGATACTATGGAATACAATTGTGGGGGCAGTGCTCATAAGACTAATATAGAAATAATACAGAAATTCCAGAACAAATTTTCGAAAATTGCCTTAGAAGCACCAAAATATATCCCGAACTGGCTGATTCATCTGGACACGAACACACCTGCCATAAAAGATGTAATAACAAAAACATCACATAAATATAGAAATAAGTTTATCAGTCATCTAAATTCACTAGCAAACTCCTTAATAACAGAGAACTATCGACGAAGGTTGAAAAGAAAAGCGCCACTGGATTTAAGTCATCAATTTTCCTGATAAAGATTGAAATAACTTAGTCATTATGTATAAGAAATTATGTATAAGTAAATTGTTAAGATTATATCATTATCAATAAAGTATTGTTAATATTATAACGAATTGGAAAACAACTATTGAGTTGTTTTTTCAATAAGCCCATTTAGTATACAATGTCCCTTCACGGCTGACAATTGTAAATTCCCCAAATTGAAATTAATATCTATTTGTAAATTTGCTTTGTTATTAAATACTAATTGAGTATCCCCAGAATGCTAGAGAGTTCGTACATCATGTATGGTCTAGCAATTACTCGTAAACTGATTTATTAAAGAGAAAACGGTTTATACCTGTATCTCAACACTATGCTACTAAGTTTCACATGGCCTTTATCATTTATGTACCTATTACACACGTAGGTAAATTGTTTATTTCATGCATAAGGTACATTATTAAGATATAAACGCGTTTAAGAAGCAACAAAACCGGAAGCGACTAATTAAAGTTCTGTAAAACAAGGTCGACTATGGAACGGTGCGTCGCATGTCAGTGTCTTCCTTCCACACTACGTCTAAATAATAAATAATAGCAACTTCGAGGAGGACAATATTATTGAGATTAATTTATGTACATATATATCAAATAAAAATGGTATAGTTGTTAGGAAATCTTTATTTTTCTGTATATTTTGTTATACATATAATTAAGTTTTCCAATAAAAGGTCTACCACCAGAATATTCGATTCGCTAATTTAAGCTTTTACGACGTTTCATGATTCACTTGAGACTAAAATTGGAAAAGTAAGTGTGTATATGTATGTGAGCCAAAATTTGATATTCTGGTAATGTTTTCTCACGAATTTTCTAAATATTCTCTTTTTTATTTCATGTAAATAAATACTTTAACTATTGGTATTGGTATTTTCCCTTGTGGCAAGTTACTTGAACTTCCCGATATGTTTAAATAATCGACTTAATCAATAAAATATAAATGAATTTATGAGTTATTAAAAGTATTTCGTGTGGATTTATCGCACATAATTGAAAATGACCGAACACTCTACCGTTATAGCAAGTAAATTATCTTATTTTAATTTTAACAAACGTCAAAAAACCTACTCATTTTCTCAAACTTTCATGAATTTTTAAAATTAAACTACTTGTCGTAAGGCCGTAATATTTCAGTTTGTTTTATAAGTACATGATATATATATCCAAAAAAGTTCCATAAAAATCGTCTTAAATTTTTTTTCAACAGTTAATTACATGAAAACGGCTCTGTAGATTTTCACGTAAAACTTTAAATAAAAATAAAAATAAAAATAAAATTCACATAAAAGAATCATTCCCAACTAATATCTTTCGAACACTTTTTGATTTTTCAAAATCGATTCGGTAGTATGAGCTTAAATGTAGACAAAAAGTTTAACACTTTTTTCCAAATTACAAAGAAACGGCTTAGCAGATAACTCAAATCGTTGACTGACAAACAATAGCCTTCATTGAGTTACATCAAATGGATTTTAAATTTCTGAAATCGGTTCAGGCGTTTTTGAGCAAACGTCGATGAAAGGTCTAATAATTTTTTCAAACTTTAAAGAATTTTTAAAATTAAACGACTTGTCATATGGCCGTGATATTTTAGTATGATCTATAAGACTATGTTATCTACCGTCAAAAAAAAAATCATAGAAATCGTTAAAAAAAATTTTAACACATTATTACAAGAAAACTGCCCGGCCGATCTTTACCAAAAACTAATCAGGTCGATTATCTCATATCAATATGTTTCGAACAGTTTTTGAATTTTCAAAATCGATTCAGAATTGCGGGCTAAAACGTGGACGATTATTTATTGTATTGAACGTTTCGAAACTTAATGTGTGTCATCATTCAATAATCTAAAAAAAACATGTTACATAAATAACAAAAGTTGATATTAAATATAAAAATATAAAAAAAAGAAAATTATATTCATACCATATATTAATTAATTAAAACCAATTAAATTATTAAAATAATTAATTATTTGTAAAAAATCCACATGATAAATAGGAATTGGACTTCAGCAATTATTGAAATTGCAACAAAACTATTTTAAAGTTTTGACCTTCATCAACTTCTTTTGATCTGCAACTCATTATTTCGAACTTTAATTATTTTTTTTAATTAAACCACTTTTCGTAGATTTTTCAATATTTAAGAATGTGCAAACAACTTTCTGTCAAAAAATATTTTTTTAACAATTAATTACCAAGAAACTGCCCGATCTATCTTTGCCAAAGCCTAATCAGCACAATTTCCAACTAATATCATTTGAATGGTTTTAAATGCTCAAAATCGCTTCAGGAGATTCTATGAAAGTATGGATATTTTAATTTTTTTGCACAAATGATTCAGAATGAGTCTTGAAACGTCACGAAATAATAAAATTAGTATGAAACTGTGATAAATGTAAATTCAAAATTATATTAATGCCGAATTGAAATAGCAGTAGAATATTGTTCTTCAAATAACTATTCTTAGTTAGTACATTAGATTTTTTTTTGCGTTTCTCGGGCTCATTGACATCAAATTGTTTAAATCCGGTGAACTGCTAAGTAGTTTTGTAATCATCATTTTTTACATACAAAACTGTAAAAACTTATATATTACTAAAGCAAACAAACTTCTATAGTTTTATAATTTTTTTTATGTTTAGGTATTACTTAAATCGCTATAATGTCATGTAGTATTAATGGGCAAGTTTTATGTGTGGAAGCAATAAAAATAGAATAAATGATATAGCTTATCCGAATATATTAATATTATTATTTATTGTATCGTTGTATTATTTCTTTGAATTCGAAAAAGTTTTTATTTTATGTACTAGGTACATCCGTCTCATTTATATTTGGTTACATATTTCTATATTTCTTTTCTTTTGCTGTGTTATGCTTCAACTAGTTAAATGTTTTGCTGAATTCTTTACTTACTCTCCTGTATGCGCCATTGTTTCTTATATTCTATCATGAAAATACTTTGGGCAAAATATATTGAAACATTTTCAGTTATTATGAAATATTCATTCTCACCTATTGTTTCAAAATACTATTCATGTTAATGACTTTACTATATCAATTTATATATGTAAATTTTCGAAGACATAAATTAGTTTTATTTTAAAATAACTTTATATTAATAGGATAAATGGACAGAGTTAACAGAATAGCATGCTAAAAAGTTTTCTTTTCCTTCTAAACAAAATATGATTTTTCTCTATTTTCTGAAGAAATACCGCTCGCAAATGCACGAGTACCTCGTTAAGAAAAATATTACTGTTATATAATAAATCGCACTATATAATCTGATTTGTGTAAAATGAGAACATATAAATTCTAACTTCTAGAAAATCACATTGCCATCTACTAATCATTTCGAGGAAAATTGCAACTTTGAAGTTGAATTTCAAAGCTATGATTTAATGCTTTTTTGTCTTCGAATTTTTATATATTTTGGACCGATTCTGCCGTAAAATAGGCCAATGTTGTGACAAGACTATGTTACGTAGCAGTTTTCATGTTAAATGGTACTAAGTACTGTCAAATGTATAAATGATCTCATTTGTCTAATTGCTATATTATTAACTCTAAAACTTTTTCTTATATTGTAAAATTCTTTTTGCTGAATGATGAGACACATCTAGTCTCGAAACGTACAAAAAAATTAAACTAAATATTTCTGCATTCGGCGCTGTTTTATTCAATCAATATGTTTCAACGTATATATATATATATATATATATATATATATATATATTTGTGTGTGTGTGTGTGTGTGTGTTCCCATATGTACATATAATATAGAAACATGGAACGTGGAATTTTATTCATTTATAAGTCATAAAGTCAAGCTAATTTTTCTTAATTTATTAGCTGATTGATAAAATAAACCTAAAAAAGAAATACGTAATTACATTTAAATGTGTTTAAATTATAAATGTTGCTTTTCAATCTAAACTCCCTAAATAAACACCATACAAACCCTCTCTGTTATGTTAAGTATCAAAGACGTGGGCTGGCATTTGTAAGGGTTCTGAAACACATAGTGAATTTAAGATGGTTAAAATCTGATTAAGGGAAGGTATTATTCTATGAAGTATATATTTAGTTTAAATCGCCCGGATTAATGCTACACAAACAGCGCATCATTATATATAGCTGTTCATATGTTATATGTTCGTGCTCGTGCAATTTAAATGAGGTACTGTCGAGCTAAACATAAATGACTTTTAGTATTAAAATATTCTGCTGCATATTGAAATGGGACATGCAGAGGATAATTATAACACTTTGCTCTGTTTGCATGGCTTAATAAGTTTTTCCTGGTTATAAGATAATATTCGAAGACTAAGGACATAATTATTTTTTGAGCTGGATCAAAATGTAAATGAGAGGGCATTGAAATATAAACGTTTAGAAGAAACATTTGGACATAGATAATGAAATAGTTATTAATAGTAATTATAAATACTATTAGAAGGATTAATATTGGATTTTCGCTTGTATTAAAAAGAAATGATTGAACAACTAGTATTCCAAAAAGTTTTTAATTTACCGTAGGGTAAGTTATAGTAATCGCAAAAAAATCGAAATGAAAATTTTTATATATCTTTACGTTTCAGAGGTTTCTGAATATTTTAGCATACCTTAGAAAAAATGGATGTATGTGTGTGTATGTGTGTGTGTATGCGTGTGTGTATGTGTGTTCGGATACAAATGTTCGTCGACGATTTCGGGAACACGGAAGCGATTTGAATAATTCAAAAAACATTCGATTTGTATTGATAAGGAGACGTGCTGATTAGTTTTTGGCGAAGGCAGGTCCAGCCGTTCCGAAGATATGGGACAAAAAGTGCCAAAAACGGTAACTCAGTTTTTAAGAGAACGGAGCGTCCGATTTGAATAATTCAAAAAACATTTTACTTGTATTAACAAGATGAATAACTGATCAAATTTTAATGAAGGCAGGTGTAGCGGTTTCGGAGATCTCGTAAAAAAAGTAAAAAAAAATGCCATCTGGCCGTCAAAAATGATCATTAGACATATGCACATCAAATTATCAGATATTTTATAGAGATTTTAACAATAAGTATAAACTTTGTTTACATTCCTATGGGTTCCCTACAAATGCTTATCCGTTAGACGGCGGCGCGGCGCTTACCCGCTTCGATATTTCGTCTCTATGCAGTTAAAGCGATTGCTTTGAAAAAAAATTCAGAATTTCCAAAATATTTCGAAATACACTTTTCTTCAAAAAGTCTTTTTTTTTAAAAAAAGTAAATTTTTGTCAAAAATTTATAGTTTCTCAAAAATCTAATTTTTCAGAGTATTTTTTTTTCAAAAATGTTAATCTTTTAAAAAACATTTTTTTTGGTACGGGAAGTTCCAGCAATTTGCCTTAAGGCACGATGCCATGCGCCCCACTAGTTTTTACTTGTTAATGCATGATAATCAGTGTTGCTGTAGCTGTCGTATACACTGTCGCTTTTCCAGTTTTTTCAGCATCGGTCAACTTGATATTAAGCAGTAGTAATATGAAAATATTTTGAACATATAGTATAATAATACATTTATTGAAGGCTAACTAAACTAGGCAGGCCAGGAATTTTTGTTGCTTCTTCAACCACTGATATGATAATAATTACCGAATGATTACACTGCGTTACAGTGAATTTTTTTTCCTGAAATATTATAATGGTTTTTAAGTAATTCTAAGTTAGATTTTTGATTCCAAAAAAAGTAACAGAATTTTGCTAATGGCTTTAGTTTTCGAGATATCAATGTGCTAGTTTTACCTCAAATCAACACTTGGATAAGATTTTGTCGTAAACTACTATTGTCAACCATCGTCTGGACGTGCCACCTCTCTTGATATCGATTCTCCATAGGCCTGATGTCTTGGTGGATTATTTTGCCTTGCGCTTCGCTAATATCTCCGAAATTTTCTAAAAGTCATTCTAAATGAGAGTGCGTACTCATTCATAATGAGTTTTGAAGCTCATGTTACATCCTAGATCTTTTAAATTGGTTAGCACGCATTCGACATGCTCAAGTTACTGAATTATTTCTTTCCCAGAAAATTTGCTACAATTTTTTTCGATTTTATTCATATAATTTACGAACCGTGGTTTTTTTAAGAGTTGCTTAATTTGAGGATCGTCCAATATATATAAGTTTTGAACTGTTCCTGTCTTCTTTTTCAACGTTGGTCTCTCAATTTATTACATGGTAGGCAGAAGACGTTTATGTTCTGGTTGTTTATTATTAGCATGGATAGGGGTCGTGTAGCTGATCGTAAGTAAACTTCAAGACCATTGTAGTCGTGGGGTATGTGTATGACTATTTGCTTCTATTGCCTGAATTGATTCCATTGATATTTACTACACAGAAGAAACAGTCGTCGTGGTGACTCTGAGGTATTTTTCAAATGACAGAGGTATTTTAGCTTTCTTTTTTGTTTTGCATATTAATGTGAACACACTATACAATTTTGGCAAATAGTATGAAGAACCTTTACTGGGTTGTCTGTTGCATCTTGCGTATGCAATGATATTTTAAAAATGGTGCAATACGCTGTATTTACGCTGTTAGATATAGATTATTGGTATTTGTCGAAAACATATTGACCACAGATGCAACAAAAACTATCTGGATTATGCATACAATATCTCAATCGAAGCCATACTAAAAACAGCAAAAACGGTGATTCATTTGTTAAACTTCTATAATCATAGCCGAAATGACTAATAGGGGTAGTTTCCTAAAACTCAAAAACAGAACAATAAAACGGAAAGTATACTTGAAATCAGCGTACAATTCTAACAATAAAAGGTCTTAGTTAGAAAAAGCTCGAGGAAAAAATAATTTTTGGCTCGCAGTGTTATTTTAATAAAGTTACTTATATTGTTCGAATCGAATTATTTGCTTGCATATTTTGAAAATGAGTTCAGATTAAAGGATTCAGCATTTTATAAGTAATAACTTTGTATAATATATCCTTTCTTGAATGGATTCGGGGAGCGGAGTGTGGAACGATGGACCCGTCTCTTCGCTCGTCCGTATCGTTTGTTGGCGTTTAATCGGAACATCCAACCATTCTTCAAAATCCTGCGCTGTGACTCGAACGAAGTTACATAAGATATATGTATTTATGCAACTGAAATTCATCTTTGCCTTTGAGCACCTGATCATATACTTTATTCGTCATGAAATGCTTTGTTTGAAATTGCTTTCGGTCCACTTAGAAATTGTTTCATAATTTTACAACAATTAGGCGAGATAGAATACAGAAGGGAAATGTATTTATTTCCGCTAGTTGATTTGTGTTATATATAGAGCACCTATATTTATATATATATATATATATACCTATGTCTAAATGAGACTTGTCGCAATATAAAGTAGGTGGATGGTTAATTTTGTACCACACTATGTATCGAAGTTTGAATATGGTTCAAGGTTCTCCAGCGAACAACGTTGTCTAAAAATGATCAACGAAATTCATTTAATTAATATTGGACCGAACCATTGGACCTGGTTTATAGAGAATTTTAATAATTTAATATTCTATTTTAATTTTTTTACTTGATGTGATGCCCGCATATATATATATATATATATATATATATATATATTATCACTTTGAATATTATCTTTTTAATTACTTTTCGCCTGTGATAGAAAGTTTGTTAGCTATAAACGCCTTGCCACTTTTATATATTGTATTTGATTTCGATAGAAGTACGCCTGAATTAATGCAAAATATTCAAAGTTTCAACTTGATACCGAATAGCAAATTAGGCGAATTCTATTGAAGAAAATAAGAATTTTGCTTTCATTGCACTTTTTATAAATATTGAAAACGCTATGTCAACATATTTCTAGTTTAGTATTAAATACATAAATAAATATATATGTGTAAAATCGCTGGAATCTAGATTGATTTTTTTTTAGTAAAATTGCTCCAAAAGGTAATTTTATTTTAAGTTTAATCAATATAAAATTTTTTAAGAGTTTAAAAAGCTTCTTTCTTGTGAAAATCTGTTGAAGATTTCGTTTTTTTTTAATAAATTGTTTTATTTGAAGTTTTAACCTATTTCAAATTTTTATTTTTAACTTCCCGAAGGAGAAGTTTATGTTTTCATAAAAAAAGTATTCGCTAATTTTATGTGTTCTCGACGTTTCAAGCCATTCTGAATTGAATGAGACAAAATTTGGAAAAAGCATGTGTATGTGCGTAAATCAAAGTTTTCTCAAAAACTGGACTGGATCGATTTCAAAAATTTAAAAGCCATTCGATGTATCTCGATGAGGACTAGCGTTTCTCAGTTTTGTGCGGCGATCGGCCAAGCCGTTTCTTTGTAAATCGGAGAAAAGTAAAAAAATTTTCGTCCACGTTTTAGTCCGCAATTCTGAATCGATTTTGAAAATTCAAAAACTGTTCGAAACATATTGGTTGGGAATCGACCTCATTAGTTTTTGGTGAAGATCGGCCGGGCCGTTTACATGTAGTAAAGTGTTAAATTTTTTTTTTTGACGATTTTTATGATTTTTTTTGGACGGTAGATACCACAGTCTTATAGAACTTACTAAAATATTACGGTCTTACGACAAGTATTTTAATATGAAAAATTCATCAAAATTTGAGAAAATGACAAGTTTTTTGACGTTTGTTAAAATTAAAATTAGACGATTTACTTGGTATAACGATAGAGTACTTATATTAGTTGATTTTTCAAAATTTGCTTTTAGAAAATACTCAGAGTTAACGTGCACGTTAACAAACATGTTTGTTTGTTTTCAGTTATGTGTAATGAATCCACTCGGAATACTTTTAATCACTCAAAAATTAATTTATTTTTTATTGATTAAATCAATTATTTATACTTTTCGGGAAGTTCATGTAACTTGCCTCAAGGCAAAATATCAATACCAACTAGTGATTTATATTATCGCATATATATATATATATATATATATATATATATATATATATATATATATATATATAAGTGAAATGTGAAATATGCGTATGTGAAATATGTTTTAACGTCGAAAAAACTATCAAGATATATATATATATATATATATATATATATATATATAACGTCATAAGTTTGAAAAATTGTTTTCACAATACCAATTTTCTAACACGGAAATAAAACTGGGGCTCTATATAGAGTGCACGTGCGTATGTGAATTGTGTTTATTTTTGATAACATTTTACAAATTTTTTGAGATTTTATACATTTTTTACAAATGCAAAGCTGCATCTCAATATTTTAATAAAACACATTTCGCTATATACTCATTATAATAATAAAATCTATAATTCACAAATGTTTCGGTTACTAATGCGTATATTATCTGCATGGTTAATATGACTATATATTAATATATGGGTACTTCATTTTTATATCTATAAGCAACATCTACAACAGTCTTATGATTGAGATTTCATTTTTAATTGCAGGTTGTTGCTATTACATGATTAAATTAATATATATATATATATATATATATATATATATATATATATATATACGGATTTATATCGTCATGCAAATGTGGATATGTATTTGTCATATATGCATATCGATGTCTAAATGATGTTTTATATAAACTTTATTATAAAAACAAAATTGTTTGAGGAAGGCGCGGAAGTAGTATATATAAGCTTATATTACATTAAAATATAAGAGTGAACATAATTAATTATCAATGTATCGTAACCATTGTATTACATTAATTTTTGGAAGTCTATTTTAATTGTTAAATTGGGTGCTTGATGTAGATATGGAATATGCTATTGCATTTATTGTAGTTCTTTCTATTATCACACAGGTATTTATTCTCAATCGTATTTTTTATTTAATTATTTTTATATTGTTTATTGTAAACATATAAAATTGATTTATATATATATATATATATATATAATTCATAGTCATGAATGTTGTAGATTTCAGCCGCGTATGTATATAAAAACTATGATAAATATGATGATACCAATAATGCTTTCAAGCAAGATGATATTACAAAGTATTCAAATGGTATGGCATATTACACCGTCAGCAAACAACCATCTTCAAGTGATACAAAAAAATCTTCACTTCGGGAAAGCGTTTACGCATCACCCAAAGTCGAATATCAAACAGTAGTCGATGGCTATAATCCCATTTATGCCGAGAAAAAACCTTCATCGGTTTCTGACAAAAGTAGAACCATTTATGTAAACACTAACAAGTATAATTCTGAGCAATTTCAACCTAAAGTAATCAGTAGTCACAAACCTGTGCAGTATGACACTATTACGACCGGACCTGTCGACAATCAGAAATCAACTTACTCTAATTTGTATAAGTTCAATCCAAGCAGCTATTACCAACCTTCGGTTGTGGAAAATGGTCGACCCTTTTCCACCGATACTCAGAGCACCATACAAGCAAATAATTATAACCAAATATATGTAGATAACCAGAAACCCGTAGAATATATTTCAAAACCTGCAGTCTACACGAAACCATCGACAGTTATAGAGTATCAGAAACCGGATGGAATTTATGTAAGCAAAAACCAAAATTGGTCGCCCAAGCAGACGTCTAAGGCAAATGAATATGTAACAAGTAAGGTAACAACTGTGCAAAATAATAAGCAAGCAACATACGATACAAGTAAACCAGCAGCGGTGGAAAATCATTCGCCGTACTATATTGCAAGTGAAATGCCTAACTTCATGGAACAGTTTTTGCCGAAATCGGAACAGGAAATACAAAACTACGTTTATAGTCAAATACCAAAATTCACTGAGAATCAGAAGCAAGTACTCTTTCCAGAAACAAATATACCCAGCTATGTACAGAGTCAATTCCCAAAGTTTGTTGAAAATACAAAACCAGTGGTTGTAGAATATTATAAACCAAAACTAGTAGAGAAAGAAGTACCTTATTATGTTGAAAATAAGAAACCTATCGTACAGGAGAAGCAAATGGTAACAGATTGCTCGAAAGGAATTGCGATAACTGAAAAATCCGAACCAAAATCTATTTGCGATAAAAGGCCTAGGGTTGTGGAGCATCACAGGACTACGTATGTCAACAACAACCAGCCCACCGTCATCGAACAAACAGTTGTCGACAGGGCTTCGTGCAGTAATTCTTGCGGACAACCTGTCGTCTGGGCAAAGGATGTGCCTATTCCCAAAAAATTCAAGGATTTATCATTTTTAACTGACCTGGATAAAGATAAATCGAAATCTGGATCTTCAGCTAGTGCATCAGCTAAAACTGTTGTTAACATAGGCACAGGAGTTTAATTTCTATAGATAATATATTAGTCGCATTGTATTATTCGCTTAGCATGTTTGTATTTATTTTAGCATATATTTATTAATAAAAAATATTTAAATACGAGCATTTTTTACTAATTTTGATATATTAAACTGAATAATCAAATTAACAATTAGCGATATATATATATATATATATATATATATATATATATACATTTATATGTTTAGCTAATTTTAATTGGTAAGCCATCATAATCGGTTAGATAGTTATTTAACGTAAGACAAAGTATGTAATATATATTTATATATGATCTATAAAAATTGAAAAAGTACTTACATTTAAGCAATAGTGGAGTACTAACACTAGTATTTCGGGCCATTTCAATCAACATTGTTGCAAAACAAAAACATTCATTTATGTACACAAGAACACACGCATACAAACACACACTCATATATCCACAGATGTATATATATATATATATATATATATATATTTATATTTATATATATATATATATTATATATATATATATATATATATATATCACTATTGCGCATGTGTTATTATATGAGTATCTATAAGTATCCTGGTTTTACAAATATTTTGACACTTTGGCACATGAGGTTCGGAATATAATTTTGTGAGTTTTTGGAGATTATATAACACACGCCATATTTAGTTTTCCGAGTCTTGAGATTATATATTACTTATATTTTGAATATGTACGAATTGTGGAAGTTCTCATATTTCACTGATATCGTAAATAACTCTTCTCTAAATGCACATAAATGTATATCACATTGTATGCATATTTATTTACACAGTTATGTGGTATGAAATTATTATATCACTACCGTCTGTTTCAAATAGCCTACACACCGTACGCAAATGCAAACAATATAAAATAAGGTAAACATAAATAGCAAATTTTTTAATGAAAATCACGTACTTATATTTTAACAACAAAATTCAAGAAAATATGGACGGCAAGGTCGCTTACCGCGAATTCGGTATAAATCACGATGAAAGAAATTTTCTTACGTCAGTATAATTGTGTTATTTGAAATATAGTTTGTGCACTCAAAATGATGTTGAAAGCTCTTTTTGTCGCCGCTGTAGCTCTGCAAGTAAGTAAGATACATATATTTTTTATTATCAGATAAATAAAATAAAATTAAAATATTGGTATTGAAGTGATATGGAATGTTGCTGAAGTTCAAAGTTTTTGCAATGGTGTATTCTCTATGACATCTTTTCATATTGATTAATAGCTACTTCTTCAAAAGTAGTTGTATTGCTAAAATCTATACTATTTTTAGTACATACATATATTCATTATTCGATATCGCTTTACAATATCTAAATATTTATAAATCATTTCTAATAATGGTTACCTTTTTAGTGCGTTAACGCTTACCCATACGCTTTCCCTCTGGCGGGAGATGCCATCTACGCTTCGCCTTTCTATCCACAATTACCGGCCGCCTACGCCGGCTTTGGAGCCGTTGCACCGGACTACGCTTATCCATTCAACTTCGCTCCCCATGGAGCTCCTCTTCTCGTCGACCCCAGCCCAGTCATCGTTGACCCGAGTCCAGTTGTCGTCGATCCAAGCCCTGTCTTAGTGGATCCATCTCCCAAACTCATTTTTGAGAAACCTGTATTATGCGAAGAAGTGCCCGAAACGACATTCTTAGAAGAAAAGAGCAATCATAGTCCTAATGCTGTTGCTTCAGCACAAAACTACGTGAATGTTGTACCATCTTCTCCGTGCGTCCGCACACCTTTCTGCCAGGAAAATGTAGCTGTAGTCGAACCATGCGCAGAACGACCAGTATTCCCAGCTTATTACCCGTATTACCCTCCTCCCAGATATTACTAAACAATATTGAAGAAGAAGACTGTGTAAATATTAGTTAATTTTTTAGATTATCATGTTACTTCGTTTAGAAAAACAATTCAGGAAGGAGCATCATCGGATATGTGAAGAATGTAAATTATAGTCGTTTAATAAGTATTTGATGAAGAAGTACAACTGGCTGGTGAATTTGATTTAATGTGAATGAGAAGCAGTTTTGAATCTATTAAAATGTTTGTTATGAATATTCTTTTACTATATATCAATCAATCAATCAATCTAAATTTAAATAAAATAGAATTTTATTTAAAAATTAACGACATGATATTATAAGTATGTTATAATAAGGACGAGCTTTATATACAATAAAGTAAACTATTATAATTACCAAATTTTGTTTTAATTACAATAAATTTCTTAATACATTTGTTGAGAAAATATTCATTATATATATTATTTTAAAATTAACATTTCATTTCTCAGTGTAATAAATAAATTTGTACTGAATAATTTACATGATGCTGAAGTTAAAACTATTTAAATTTATTATATGTTTTTTATAACTTTTTTGTTTAATTATTGATGTTCTTAAGCATATCTCACACATAACACAAAATTTTAATTGAACTTACGTATTTGAATTAGATTAGCAGCAGACTATAGAAAATCAATATCATTAACATTTGAAAACTTATTCGTTTTTTTTTTGTTCAAAAATATTTTTAAAGTAAGTAATATTTTTCGATTTAATTACTTAATATTTGATTTAATTTATTTTTTCAATTATAAAATTAGGATGAAATATTTATGTATTGTGATTGTTAAATATTATTATTAACTTCCCGTAGGGTAAGTTATAGTAATCGCAAAAAAATCGAAAATGAAAATTTTTATATATCTTTACGTTTGAGAGGTTTCTGAACATTTTGGCATACCTTAGAAAAAATGGATGTATGTGTGTGTGGGTGTGTGTGTGTGTGTATGTGTGTGTGTGTGTGTGTATGTATGTATGTATGTGTGTGTATGTATGTGCGGATACAAATTTTCGTCGACGATTTCGGGAACACGGATCAACCGATTTGAATAAATCAAAAAACATTCGATTTGTATTGATAAGGAGACGTGCTGATTAGTTTTTGGCGAAGGCAGGTCTAGCCGTTCCGGAGATACGGGGCAAAAAGTGCCGAAAACGGTAACTCAGGTTTTAAGAGAACGGAGCGTCCGATTTTAATAATTCAAAAAACATTTTACTTGTATTGACAAGATAAAGAATTGATCAAATTTTCATAAAGGCAGGTCTAGCGGTTTCGGAGATCTAACAAAAAAAGTAAAAAAAAATGCCATTTGGCGGTCAAAAATGATCATTAGACATATGCACATCAAATTTTCAGATATTTTATAGAGATTTTAATAATAAGTTTAAATTTTGTTTATTTTTCTATGGGTTCCGTACCAATGTTTACCCGTTCGACAGCGACGCCGCGCTTACGCGCTTTATATTTTGTCTCTATGCAGTTAAAGCAGTACGATTGCTTTGAAAAACAAGTTCAGATCTTCCAAAATATGTCAAAATAAAGAAAACATTTTTTTTCGAAAAAAAAAAAATTAAACAAATTTTTTTTTTTTAAAACAATTAAAAAAAAAATTTTTTTTTTTTCAAAAAAAAGTAATTTTTTGTCCAATTTATAGTTTCTCAAAAATCTTATTTTTTCGAAGTAAATTTTTTTCAAAAATGTTAATCGTTTTTAAAAAAAATAATAATTTTTGGTACGGGAAGTTCCAGCAATTTGCCTTAAGGCACGATGCCCTAATTGCCTTAAGACAGAATTCCACTTACAGCTAGTTTGCAATTATTATGCCGCGATACTATTTCACGTAAAATAATAGTGTATTATTGTTTTTGAGAGTTATTACTTAAAATAATTATGCTATGATACTTATATTATTAATAAATATTATTATTAATATGTATTATAGTTTTTGAGAGTTATTACTTAAAATAATTATGCTATGATACTTTTGTACACAAAAAAATAATATGTAGTCCCATACTAATTTTAAACTGCAGCACCTACTGTCAATTAACTATAATAACATTTGCACGGTGCATGGCATCATGCCTTAAGGCAAATTGCTGGAACTTCCTGTACTGAAAACTGAATTAATGACAAAAACTTTGCAAAACTTTGAAAAAATTAGATTTTTAAGAAATTTTCAAATTTTTGAAAAAAATTGACTTTTTGAAAAATTTAATTTTTTTATATTGTGATTTTTTTGTATTTTGCTTTTTTTTTTTGAAAATTTTGAATATTTTTTTAAGCAATCACGCTGCATCATAGCTGATTTGGAGGCGAAGTATCAAAGCGCGTAAGCGCCGCGTAGTCGTCTAACGTGTAAACATTAGTACGGAACCCATATAAATGTACACAAAATTTGTACTTATCATTATAATCTTTATAAAATATCTGATAATACGATGTACATATGTCTAATGTTTATTTTTGACCGTCAAATGGCATTATTATTTTTTTTATTGAATTTTACCAGTTGTTCATTTTGTCAATACAAGTAAAATGTTTTTTGAATTATTTAAATCGAACGCTCCGTTATCTCAAAAACTGAATTAACATTTTTGGTTCTTTATGCCCCGTATCTTCGAAACGGCTAGACCTGCCTATGCTAAACTAATAATAAACTGATCAGCACGTCTTCTTATCAATACGAATCGAATGTTTTTTAAATTCTTCAAATTAGTTGATCCGTGTTTCCTAAATGGTGGACGAAAATTTGTATCCGCACACACACGACACACATACATCCATTTTTTCTAATTATAAGGTATGCCAAAATGTTCGGAGACCTTTGAAACGTAAAGATATATAAAAATTTAATTTTCGATTTTTTGCGATTACTATAACTTATCCTACGGGAAGTTAAAAATCATTCTTGTAACGATTTAAACTTTAAATCTCATAATCGCTTAAAACAGAGTGATTCTTTCTTGGTTGTTTTATTGTATAAGCAATACAGTAAATACAACTTATTATAATATTGTAATATGATCATTAATGAGTTTTTGATCTTTCTTGCACATACGTTTGATTTTGATGAAAAGTACTCAATATTCGATACTGAGTAGAGTCGATACTTTTGACTCGATTCTTTTTTTCAGTACTCGGTATTGATATTTGCTTTCGGTACTTTTAATACTATACATGCATTTATACACACACTCACATATTTTTTATTAGAACTCAATTCATATATATTAGATTTTATATGTATATCTTATATATATATATATATATATATATATATATATGTATATATATAATATTTTATTATTTATATAAATATATATATGTGTGTGTGTTTTTGTGTGTATGTGTATGTGTTATCTGCATGTATGTAATTAGTAAGAGAGCTTACCGGAACAATAGTTATGATCTTCTCTTTGTAAAAATACAGGAAATACTTGAAGGTTATCCTTAAGCGCTGGATCATAAATAAATAAAAGTTAAAATATAATAACAATTTATTTTTTGGTATAAATTAACATGTGTTTCAACATTTAAAATAGTTCAACATTGTTGTCATACTTGATAACCTAAAATATAATAGACAAAATGCAAAAATTTATAATAATATTCGTGATTGGTGCCTTAGTGCAGGTAATACATTAGTGATGATTTTGATATTAGTGCAGTGTAATAAAATAAAAAATAAAAGTTTGTCATTACAATTTGCATTTGAAACTAAAATCGAAATACTTGAAATGTGAATATAAAATAAATGTGTGAATTTATTAAATAAATTTGAATTGTTTTTCTCTCTAGGCGTACCAATGCACACCCACAGTTTCTTTATCCCGTTATTCTGATTTTCCTGACTATGCCATGTATCCCCTTCCTTATTCTGTATATCCTTACTATGATTATCCTTATGTTAATCCTGTTGTTCCCTATGCCCAACCTTTGCCAGCAGATGCTTGTGGATGTGGATGTTCCTTATACCCTAAATCGAGACCCATTCAAGTTCTAGAAGAAGCCCACCCTGTTGTTGCTCCAAAGATAAATGCCATTGAAGAAAAGGACAATTCTAGCCCGTCGGCCGTCGCTTCTGCGCAAACTGTAGTGAATGTGGGAATGGGAGGTGTACATACATGCAACGAACCTGTAGAACCAGCTGCTTGCAACTGCGCTAAACCAGTGCTGAACCAACCACCAGTTCCTTGTTCAGGATATTACCCACAACCCGCTGCTTACAATCCATACTACCCATCGCTTCGCTAGACCATCACGATTCTAAGATATAATTTGAACAGTTTTCCTCAAATGATAACATTCTATTTCAAATCATTTGGCTTAGAATACTTCCCTTTCTCCTTCCTCATGTCCAACAATTTCCAACATCCTTGAGCCCTATACCTTATCCTAGATGTATCCATGAATTATGGAAACTTAAATTCTAGTCCTACTGTGAGAAATAAACTGTTCAAATTGATATCGAATTAATGGGATTTGAATTTTTTGACGTGCTGTCGGTTGCGACGGTGAATATTTTCCTTTATTTTAGTGAATACGAAACGACAGTTAATTTTGTGAAAATACATTTCAATAAGCGAAGCTTTGTTTAAGTAGGATTCGTAATTAATTCTGTATATTGGAATGTGATTAGCAAAACTATAATTACACAGTGGAGTATTCTGTATTTAGAATTTTTATAAAGTGTATAAATTCAGTAATAAAATAGAAAAAAAAATATCTGAGCAGTATTTTTTTCTATTATTATTTCATGTATTTTGTTAATAGTATTACACATGTATTTATGTTGTATAATTTGTGTGTGCGCAATATGTATTGTAATAATATTTCATATGATGAAAGATTCGTCTGTGAATATGATAAGAAATTATTATAAAAGGCACACAAAATCCATACATAATGAACAAAAAACGCTAATAATAATAAAAGAAATTACATATTTAATTTGATAATTCAAACTAAAATTAAAAATTATCAAACTCAAACTCTTTGCTTCACACATCTCAACATGGTGGTTATAATTTTTCAAATTAAATATACAAATATTTTTCATTACTATGACCTTTATGAGTCAAGTATTTTATTTATTATGTGTGGTTTCCGTTTTTTCAATAATTTGTGTGTCAGCATTCACTGAAGAAGAATCAAACTAGGGATCGAAATGTACAAAAGCAGTACGAAAAAAAAATCTTAAACATAATTTAGTTTTTATTTTTAACTCGATCGGTGCCTGTTAAAAGACTTCTTTGTTTTTAATTATATTTTTATTATTTAAATAATTGTTATTATTGTATTATTAACATAATGTGTGTATGTGTGTGCATGTATTTATTATGTGTTTGTTATGTGAGTCTTCTAGGCGAATGCATATGTTATCTCAAGTTCTTAATGTACTTTCTGTTCTTTCTAGTCATATATTTTTCAGGCGAATTTTTACTTTTTATCTATTCCATTTGCTCTGAAATGTTTTTATAAAATCCAAGTATGCTTGTAATTGATAAAATTGTGTGTATATATACACATATACGCGCTTATAAACAATTCAAAATTTATAATTTGCAAGACTGTCAACTATTACTTTGCAATGAAATTTAATATAAAGTATTTTGTTTGAAATTGCATAAATTAGATTACGAAGCAAAAAATAATGTCTACAGTTCCATTATATTCAATTTCTGCATGTATATGTAGATCACATTTAAAATGAAACATTGTTTATCGTTCGTGAAAAATATGTTTTGATAAGCTATATAATTCAATTACAACGTATTGACCTAAATATCAAAAATAGAAATTTGCTTCAAAGGATTTTGTTGGATGAAATTTCCTTCAAAGGATGTACTTATATATTAATTGTTATATATTACATTATGTATATATAATACATACATAATAGAATCCTTGTATATTATTGATTTTCATTAATAATTTTTCTTTGTGTTTAAAAACTCATTTCCCGAATCAATGTTTAGTTATTTACTTTCGGAATCTAATACTAATCAAAATATCATAATCATTCTATACACATATTGCTTAAATATTTTATGTTTTTGCTGTATTTACATCTTCCACTTATTATTACTTATATTTATATGTACTTATTAAGACAAAATATTTCGAAACTGAAATTAAATACTGTTTTAAAAAGAATTTACAAGTTTTATAGAGTAACACAAATTAGAATATCAACCTGTATAAGAACTGTGTCATTTTTTTTAAAAATAACATACTTTTCGTGCGAATATATTTTTGTCGACGGTTTCGAAGATACGGATCAACCGATTTAAATGATTCAAAAAACATTCGATTTTTTTGACCGGAAGGCGTGCTGATTATTTTTTGGACAAGGCAGGTCCAGCCGTTTTGAAGATACGAAGCAAAAAGTTCCAAAAATGGTAATACAGTTTTTGGAAAAAACGAACCGTTCGATTTGAATGATTCAAAAAACATTTTACTTGTACTGACGAAATGAACAACTGATAAAATTTGGGAAGGCTGATCCAGCGGTTTCAAATTAAAATTGTAAAAATTAAAAAAATGCCATTTGTCGATCAAAAATGATCATTAGACATATGCGCATCCAATTATCAGATATTTTATGGAGATTTTAATGCGAAGACCCAGATTTATAATGTTCAACAGTTGGAGGGTGGCGTGGATCTTACGCGCTTCAAAATTTCGTCACTAAAAGAGCTACGCAGCGCAATTACTATGAAAAAAAAGGTTTTCAAAAAGTTTAAAAATATAAAAAAATATTTTTTTTTTTAAATAATTCCAATTATTTCAAAAATTTTGAAAACCTCAAAAATCCATTTTTTCAGTTTTAAACTTTTAAAAATTTTAAATTAGGGTACGGGAAAATTCGAGCAATTTTACTTTACTATTTTCATAAATAAAACACAAACGGTATTTGTTTGAACAATAGATTCCAAACTATAACTAACTTAACAAATATGTCTCATATACTTGATTTGGATAAAATATTAGTTAACCTATTTTTTGTTAATTATTGTTCTTGAGTTTCAACTACTTCAGGGCAGGGTCTGTGAACCGAGTTAAACACCATTCGGGGAGTAGTGTCAGTGATTTTCCATTTCTTATTTACACTACAGTGCCCGAAACGGACTATTTACAATTGGAAACATATTTTTGATCTATATTTTTCAAGTGAAAATTGATATCACTACTGTATGATATCAGGTTGTTCAGAGCGATGGTTTGAACACATATATACATACACACATATATATATATATATATATATATATATATTATAGAATTTTATGATATGAGTGGAACAAATATTAAATGTTTAATATGAACAAAACAGCACTCAGATTTTTTTTAACACAACTTTATTTTATGATTACAAACGTTTCGAGACCATGGTGTGCCTCATTATCAGTGTAATTTCAATAACAGTTACTTATTAATAAACATTCTTCAAGACAATTCTTCTTGTCACTTGCCAATGCAAGGAATAGTTGATGTTTTATATTAAAAAGTCAAAATATAGTTTTAAATAAAATATTAAAGAATGTTTATTAATAAGTAACTGTTATTGAAATTACACTGATGATGAGGCACACCATTGTCTCGAAACGTTTGTAATCATAAAATAAAGTTGTGTTAAAAAAAATCTAAGTGCTGTTTTGTTCATATTAAACATTTAATATATATATATATATATATATATATATATACATATATATATATATATATATATATATATATATATATATATATATATAATAAGAAATGGTAGTCTGCACGAAGGCAGGTTCATGGTGTGAGAGCCACCACAAATAAATGAATATATATTCCTTAATATGGTCATTTTTGAATTTTATTGCTCCAAGGGGCTTAAATGCTTTCAAATTGATAAAACAAACTTCTCTAAAAGTTTTAGCTTTTAATATTAACTTTTAGATAGTGCGCTTCGATCAAAGCTTCGTATGGAAATAGCATGAAAAAATTTTCGGAAATTTGAAATATGTTTTTTATGTATAACTTATGTATAATTGAAAATTCGACGCTCTACAAAACAGGTTTTTTATAATTTGTTTTGTAGAGCGTCGAATTTTGAATAAAACTCATTCGTTTGTTCGCTAAGTTATATCTAAAAAACAATTTTTAAATTTTTGAAAATTTTTCCATGCTATTTCCATGCAAAACTTTGAGTGAATTGCACACTATCTAAAAGACAATATTAAGAGTTGAAACTTATAGAAGATTTTTTTTATTAATTTGAGCGAAGCATTTGAGCTCCTGGGTGCAAAAAAGTTCAAAAATGTTCATATATATATATATATATAAGCCTGAATGGGAAGAATAGTGAAACAGTTATTAATAATTTAGAAAGATTTTATTAGAATTTTTTTGACAAATTCTTCATCTGAGTCTTATGATCAGTCGTCTAGTAGAACAAACGGGGTGCGTAGTAGGGGGCAGCGCATGGGGGCACAGCGGCACATGGGGGTACAGCAGCGCAACCGGGAACGTTTTGGTAATAATCAAAGCCCTTGTGGTATTGGGGTTGTTGTTGTACGTTGACGAAGTTGTTGGCAGTAGCAGCGGTGGCTGGGCTGTGGTTGCCAGTGGCGTCAGACAACAATACATCGCGGTTGGGGCATGCGGGAGCGGGCAAAGGCAAAGGCAAAGGTTGTTCGACGACGACGGCGGGAGCGGCTACTGGGGGGACAACTCCGGGGAACAAGAGTTCAGGGTGAGGGTATCCAGGGAAGAATGGAGCTCTTGGGGGACAAGCAGTAGCGACCTATAACAATTAATAAAAAAAATCCTTTAGAATTCTATGTTTAATTTATAGTTATTTTCAAAATTTCATATAAATTTTATTCTACTTTGCAATTTCATCACTTCAGTTAATTTGATATATATATTTACCTGAGCGGCGACAGCCAAGACGACAGCGACGAAGAATTTCATTTTTGAGATTTGTGTGTTCTTAGAAATAGTTAACTTAGAACTGTGACTTTACAAGAATTTTCTTTGCTTTTATATGTTAATAATTCATGAAAAAAATATTTGTAATAATTTTTGTTTATTTAAATAAAAAGTGCTCGATTTGATGTCTTTGCCCGAACGTAAAACGTGAAAAATCATGAATTTATTAATTAGATTACGAATAACTTAAATATTTGCGGTTTTGAACAAACAATCCATTGAACTACGTGATAAATGATATTTGATATTTGATATGTTATATGATTAAATGTATTAGTAAGGTTATATTAGCCGAGTTCAGAAGAACCTATATCTAATAGGCATATTTGTATCATATTGCGTCTAACAAGTGTCGATTCTTACTTCTACTTTCTACTTAAAGATTCCTTTAATTCAGTATTTGCACAAAATTATTTCAAACACTACTTAATAAAACTACCTACATAAAACTACTGTTTTAAGCAAGTTAATTATTTTTAGTTTGTAATCTGTTTCTTGTTTTCTTACTTAATTATTATTACATCTTTATTCATTTACTTTATTATTGCAAAAATATATGTGTATCTATTTTTCATTTTGTCATAAGTTTATCATTACTAGTTAGTGTATATCAACAATCAATAAATAATTAATGTGAAATTCGTTTTATAATTCATCAAAAATCCGTTTTAATTTCGAGTTTTTAGAATCAAATTAATCATTGATCAACATTAATACGTAATTATCATGCATTTTTGTGATTTGTTATTTGTCATCGAAATGAATAAATTCGTTGATGCTGCTTCTATTCTCTTCCAAATAGATTGCATTTATTAGCTGACATTGATGTTAACGCTAATTTATTTTAAAATGTACTTAATATTCAGACTTTGTATTCTAGAATGAAAAAAATTATTATATTTTGAAAAACATTTATGTTTTATTTTTCACTTTTTTGTAATATTTTCCACTGTTTTATAATATTTTTCGTTAACAATCGTTCAATTTTGATTGATTCTTCAAATATGTGTTCAAAATATTAAGTTAGCTTTCGGATAATTCTGTAATTATTCCTACGATTTTGACTTACCTTTTAAATATACAAGTTTGATCTGTTTAAACAATTATCCTTCTATAATCTGAACATCGGTGAGAGACAGGTTATTTTTATCATTAGTTATAAATAATAATGATTAGTATTAAATAAAATTATTTCAAATTTTAAATTTTAAAATTCCTTTAGTAAAATTGACGTTTTCTATGTACTATCAGCAATAAACATATGTATTCAAAGTATTTTCAATTATTATACAATTATTATATTATAGTTTTTGGTTTATTTGATTTTCAGTGAGTGTTTACATAAAAAAAAATATTTTCAATTGTGCTTTCTTCTGTACATTTCTGTACAATTGTACATCTTCAATTCTCAAATAATTTAAAAAATGCATAAATATGTAAAAATATAGTTTGTTTTTAATAGTTCCTGAAGTATTTGTAAATTAAAAATTGTATAAATATTTTTTTGAAAAAAAAAGATATTAAATATATATCATTATATATACAACATAAATCATATATAGTTAAAGCTTTTATGGGATTGCTAATATTGTTGATAATTTTATTTTGTGCAACTAAAAGCCTTTTTAGGAAACAATATTTATTTAACAATGGGATGTCTTGTTTTTAAAGATCTTTGAAATATTGATATTAAACTAGTTTGAAGTTAGGCCTCTACTAAATCGAATTATGCATTCACTAAATATTATAATTGATAATACTTTGAGTTATTTGTGTATATGGTTGCGCGTGTATTATAGAACTATAGTTATATATAAGATAACTATAGTTCTTTATAACTTATATATAAGAATTACAACCATATACCTTATTTTTAATTCAATATATTTAAACATTCTTTAAAAGATGCATTTCAAAGAATTTGTTATTTAATATTCAAGCAACTACAGTTCTTTAATATTACACCTAAAATGTTATCTATTTAAAAAAAAAAAAGAAATTAGTTATATTTGTTTAGAAGCACATGCAATTAATAAAACTATCGATAATAATAATTTTCAATGAAGCATCTAAAATTAAGAAAAAAAATCTTATATTTGCCACTTTAGTTTACTACTTTTTTTAATAACGCCGATTTTCGCTGGAATATTTTTATTATGTATGTATTTTATGGTTCTCTATTTCTGAAAATAATCAAAGTTCTATAAAAAATACTGAACTCCGGTACTCTCTTTCTGTATTTTGAATGTTTACACATATTCAAAAAAATGATAAATTAAAACAAAGAAACACATATTTTATTTATTTTTTATTTTTAACTATATTTTTAGCCATTTTTCTAAAATTTCATATTTACTAATAAATATAATTATTAAATTATTTAATAACAGTTTCTGTGAGGAACTCCAACATTGACAACGGTGTTGGCATTTGCATAAACGTTGCCCGATTTTTGTCTGAAAGGTTCTGTGAAATATTCGTCGAAGTACAAAGCTTCATGGTTATTGCAGGCTGGGTGCAAATATTCGAAGGCGTAGCTGGATCTTCTGTCTGCGGGGTGGACTTGATTGAGGAAGTAGGAAGGTTCCATGAATTGGGCGTGGGCATCCAAAAAGAGATGTTGTGGACGTTCTAGAACAAAGTTTTGTTCCAAGGCATGTTGTGGGAACGCTTCCACTAGATGAGCATGCAAGTTTTGTACTTGAGGATGCACATGTTGAACCAAGAGAGCTTGTTCGTGAGCATGAGGATCTTCAATCATGACTTGTTGTTGCTCGATCATAATCGGTTGTTGAACTGGAACGACTTGTTGCACTTGTTCAACTACGACGGGGGTGTGAACTTGTTCAACGACTTCGTGAACTACGGGAACTTGAACTTGTTCTACATGTTGGTGTACAACAGGAACTTGAACTTGTTGTTCTACAACATGTTGTTGAACAACGGGGACTTGTTGTTGGACTGCAGGAACTTGAACTTGTTGTTCTACAACATGATGTTGAACGACGGGGACCTGTTGTTGAACTACTGGAACTGGAACTTGTTGCTCGACAACATGTTGAACGACGGGGACTTGGTGTTGGACTACGGGAACTGGTACTTGTTGCTCGACAACATGCTGTTGAACAACGGGAACTTGTTGTTGGACTACTGGCACTGCAACTTGTTGCTCGACACAATGTTGTTGAACAGCTGGTACTTGGTGATGGACTACAGGAACTGCAACTTGTTGCTCGACAACGTGTTGTTGAACTACAGGGACTTGTTGTTGGACTGCTGGAACTTGAACTTGCACTGCTGGTACTTGATGCTCAACGACTTGTTGATGAACAACTGGAACTCGAACTTGTTCGACAGCATGTTGGTGCACAACTGGAACTTGAACTTGTGGCACATGAACTTGCACTTGTTCAACGACTTGTTGTGGAACTTGTGGCACAACTGGTACTTGGACTTGTTCTACGACTTGTTGTTGAATTACAGGAACTTGTTGAATTTGAGCCATATGATGGTGATCCACAGCGGGAACTGGATCATGGACTGGCAATTGTTGTAAATGAAGTTGAACTTGTTCAACATGTGGTTGTAAGTGCTCCAAATGATGGTGCATATATTCAGCGTGAGGTTGAACGTGTTGCACCAAATGTTGTTGTGGAATTTGAACTGGGACTTGTTGCTGAACGCGGAGATTTACTTGTTCTAGATGTGGAATAACTTCTTCTAAACAGTGTTGTTGAGCAACTATTTGTGGATCCAATACTTGAACTTGTTCTACTTGTTGTTGGACAGGAATTTGAACTTGTTCTACATGGTGTTGATGAACAACTGGAACTTGTTCGACTTGTTGGTGAACAACAGGTACTTGTTCTACATGTTGGTGAACAACAGGGACTTGTTCTACATGTTGGTGAACAACAGGAACTTGTTCTACATGTTGGTGAACAACTGGAACTTGTTGTTGTACCACAGGAGTAGCAACTTGTTCCACGACGTGATGCACGGTTTGTTGTTGTTGTGGTAAGACCTGCACTTGTTCGAAGTGGGGGCGAACCGCTGGGACGTGTTGATGAACTTGGACTTGTTCGACTTGTTGAACTGGAACTTGATGTTGAACTGCAGGAACATGTTGGTGAACTTGGACTTGTTCGACTTGTTGAACAACTGGAACTTGGTGTTGAACTGTAGGGACATGTTGGTGAACTTGGACTTGTTCGACTTGTTGAACAACTGGAACTTGGTGTTGAACTATGGGGGTAAGCACGTGTTCCTCAACACGTTGATGAACGTGAGGTTGGTGAGGCAAAACATGAACTTGTTCGACAGCTGCGACATGGTGTTCGGCTACTGGAACTTGTAATTGTTCAACTACATGGTGTTGTTGAGGAGCTACTTGAACGTGTTCCAAAACTTGAGGTTGAACATGTTGACGCATCAATGGAACTGCTTCAGTGTTGCCTTGCTGCAAGAATGGGTGGAACCATGGTTGTTTGCTGCAGAAGTCATAATAAGGCAAATGACTGTTTCCCGGATGGTTACAAGGTGTCACGTGTGGTTCTCCATGAGGGAAACCAACAACGAGCTAAAATTCAATAAAACATTAAAATCAAATCAAATGTATTATTCATATATTATGATTTAGTTTAACAATATAATACCTGTAGTAAAGCTGCAAATGCCAGAACAAATTTCATTTTGACTTATTTCAAGTCTGAGTCCGACTATGAAAAAATATTCATTTGCTGTTAATTTATATGCAATTGTTTTGATAAAATTAGCTTGAAAAAATATATATATAAAATATATACGTGCTTATCTTTACATAAAAAATAAATGCTTTATACATGCCGTCTGTACAAGATAAACATAAGATATAACACATGTTTTTATAGTTTTGAATACATAACAAGTTGAATCCTAAAACTTTCATACAAATGTTTTTACTTTTTAACTGTTGACAGAACAAAACTATATGAAATTTTGAATCTAACCTATATGGAAATATTTTATTTTTCTTCCAAATTCAATATTAAATTTAACCAGTCACCAATACAACTCAGAAAAGCATACATTAATGAAAGAAATTTTAAATTATTGATTTATAATCAATTAACAATTTGAATTAATATATACATATGTCATATTATTTAATATCTTCCAAATTGCATAGAATTCCATTTTTCCATTCTATAACAAAATCTTTTATTTTTATTTAAATATTTGTCACGTATAATGGATGTTTGTGATTATGATGTTTTTTTGTAAACCTTCAATATGATTCATATTAAGAAATGGCCTAAATTTTCCACGTCTTAAATGTATATATATATATATATATATATATATATATATATATATATATATACAAAACTATCTGACGGTTATGCAATGTGACTGTTATTCTAGATTTTATTATTTGTAATTTGAATGATTTGTCTAAAGTGTTTTGCCTAATCATGCAGAATACCAATTCATAAACTGTTATAACAGAACAAATTTCCAAATATTTTCAATTTTGTCTAAGATTTGCAACATATCAATAGGATAAGTTATTGGAAAGACTATTGCACTTTGAATCATTCAAAGAAAAATGGCCAAAGTATGTCATTTTTTTAAATAATGGTACCAGTAAAAGTATCGATAAAAATTTTAATGGAATATATGTAATTAAATGAAAATATTCAATTAGTTTGTAAACAATATTTCATATATATATATATATATATATATATATATATATATATATGTTTGATATTTTATTTCTAATTTTAAATGGATTTTACGAAAAAATATTTAGAATATTCACACAATGCAGAATATAAATTTTATATGCACAACTTTACACAGATAACACAGTAAATATTTTTGATCTGGCATTCCGTCAGAATAACTGTTTATTTAATTTATCTCTTGTAAAATTGCTTTTTTAACCAAGTTTGCATTTTTATTTACTATTTTCGATTGTTTACGCCTTTGCCAGGCTACAGATTTGGTTGGTCTTTTTTACCCCAACCTCATGTAATCTATTATAGAGATTATTTAAAAATATTTGTTGAATCGACATAATTGTCCCTTAATAGTCTTTGCAAGTGCCAACCTTTTCTGAAATTGATTATGTATATTTAAACTGAAACATTAGGAGCTTCAAGATTTTGTTATATTATTACCGCGCTTCTCATTAATTCAGTAATCTTTGAATTACTAAGTAAAAATTGATAATTCATATTTAAATTATATTGTTACGAGGAAATGAAAAATGAAAAATAGTTTTTTTACAGTATTTGTTATGAACGAAGATTAATGTGATTAGAATCACATTCATATTTCAATGTCTTTCATATTTTCGAGTTTGAAAAAAGGGGCCACTTTCAGCTGTTTCCAATAATTCCTCGGCCCAATAAAGAGCTAGGGAGTTGAAAATGAGTACATCATATTTTTTAAAAAGACCTTTAAAATGGCATCAAAATCATTTAATACTAGTTTCCTATCAAAAACTGTTGACCTTCAGATTATTGTAATATTCAGTCTCTCTATTTCTTTGCGAAAATTGCACTTTATGCAAACCATTTATCAACTATGTAGTGTTTGTACGCATCGGGAAAACTTGTACCATGGGAAAATGGGAGAGGTGGACAACTTTGATAAAAATAGATTTTTTTTAAATAAAATTCATTTTTTATCACGCCTTATCTTTGAAGTTAAAATTAGAAGAAAATTGATTCCACAATTTGAAAAAAGCTGGGGGTTGAAAACCCTTGATGAAAATAAATAGTTTTTGAGGTAAAAAGAGTTCTATATATATTTCAATTCCGCATTAAAACGCATTAAAACAATCAAAATAAAAAAATGACTTCAAAATTGGAAAAGAGAGTTATGATTCGACAACCCTTAAAAATGAATTATTTTTTAAAGTAATACTCAAGCATTTTCATGTACTCAAGAGAAATCTTAACTAAAATTATGTCAAATAATAGGCCAAATTAAAATTTAAAAAAAAATAGATTCCAAAGTTTAAAAAAATAGGGGTGGGCAACCATTGATAAAAGTAAATAGTTCTTCGAAGTAAAAGGAGTTTTATTTATTTTGTCAATTCCGTATTAAAAAAGTAAAATAAAGAAAATTTAAACCCAAAATTGAAAAAAGTATTAAGGTTAGATAACCCGTAATAATAATAAATTGTATTTTAAATTAAGAAATAAGCTTTTTCTTTAAGCTCAAAAATCTGAACTAAAATTATGTCAAAGATATTCAATGACTGGACGCGGGATAAAAAATGATAGAATTACTAAAATGGCTATAAAAATAGGGTTAGGTGATAAAAAAGTAAAATATTAGGGTTGTATTTTTTTAATACCACATTATAAAGAAACTAGTGGTGTATGGCATCGTGCCTTAAGGCAAATTGCTGGAACTTCCCGTACCGTAACAAAATGTTCGAGGAATATTAAATGTTTTCAAATAGATTATTATAAATTATGTAATATTGTCTAATATTTATAAGAATTATATAAACGGAATTACAAAGTTAAAATTATTCACTTAAAATATATAAGTGACCTTTAGAACTTTAACCAATATTAAAATTGAAATCTGATTTATTTTTGATAGGTATACAATAAAAAAAATTTGAAAAAAAAGAAAACTTTTTTTCCCAAAAGCAATTGTTTCGTCAACACAAGCAGAAAGTGTTTTGAATTACTCAAATGCTTCTTTCTCTCAAAAACTGCCATTTTTTTGTACATTTAGCTCGGTATCTTCAAAATGGCTGGACCTTGTGTTTTACAGTTTAAACTCATTAGCAGTTTTATTCATTAGAAATGTTAAAGCCATTTTTTTATTTATTATAGAACATTAGAAATTTTATTAAATAATGTCGAAGACAATATTTTCAAGTTTTTGAAGTTTGCATTTGTAATTAATGTTACAATTAGAATTTTTTCAATTATATTATTGTAAAATTGATGTTTTTTATTTAAAAAATAGTGTCATTTCGACATTGCGTGTGTTCTGATTCGACTAAATTGAATTTTTGACGCATGCAATTTTTGAAAGTGCGTGCAATCAGCACGTGGCCTTTGACTGGTTCACTATTCAGGGAGACCACAACTATTGGCCGTGCAGTAGGCCAAGGTCGCGAAATTTGTTAAAATAGTTTTCAAAATTATTACTAAGCACTTTTCATTCGTTGATTTATCGGAAAATGTTAACACGGATCATCAATAAGTAATTTTCCATTTCTTCTTTTATCATAAGATGGTGTAAAAACTTTATTAAATGTCTTGTTAACTGATATTTTTTGTATCCATATTATCATAGAAAATATAATTATTTTATCAATTTTATTTATATTATTTACTTTTTCGATTTAAATAAATTTTCGATTTAAACCTATTATATAAATTTTAAAGATTTTTTTTTAGACTAAGACTTTGTGACAATATTCACTTGAAAATTCAGTTTTTATAAAAATAGTAAACATTAAACCGAAATGTTTTACCAAAAATTATTTATGTCTGTTTTTATATTATAATACTATAAAATAATAAACATTTAAATAAACTTATGGCATATGTTTATGAAAGGTTTCAGAATATTGTGTAACATAAATTTTTAATTTCTCGTAGGGTAGTTATAGTAATGGGCCGAAAATCGAAAATGAAAATTTTTGCATTTCTTGACGTTTTGAAAGTTTCTGAACATTTTGGCATACCTCAGAAAAAATGGATGTGTGTGTGTGTTTTGTATGTCCGATTTGAAAGGTTTAAAAAGCATTCGATTCCTATTGATAGGGAGATGTGCTGATTAGTTTTTGGCAAAGGCAGGTCTAGCCGTTACGCAAATAAGGAGCAAAGAGTGCAGAAAATTCAAATCGAGTTTTTGAGAGAACGGAGTATCCGATTTGAATGATCTAAAAACATTCAATTTATAACGATTGGGAGAAGAGTTGATTAGTTTTTAGCAAAGGCAGATCTAGCCATTTCAAAGTACAGAGCTAAATGTGCAAAAAATGGCAGTTTTTGAGAGAACTAAGCGTCCAATTTGAATAATTGCTTTTGTAAAAAAAATTTTTTTGTTTAATTTTTTTTTTTGATTTTTGTTTTTTTTTTTAAATTTTTTTTTTTGTATATTGTAAATAATTCATATTTTAATTTTAATTCTGACTAAAGTTCTAATACACTTTAAACAAATAATTTCGACTTTGCAATTCAGTTTATATAATTTCGTTACGGTACGGGAAGTTCAAGCAATTTTCCTTAAGGCACGATGCCATACACCACTAGTTATTTATGAAGTTTATAAATACGTTTTTCCGAACAATATGTTTTTGGTATGTAAAAATTAGATTACACAAACTGCAATTGCTGACACTCTTTTGGAGCACTGACAATTTATGGAATAACGTTGGTTGATATCGTATCATGTATAAAGCAATACACTTTTGTTTTATAGGAAATTGTTTACACCTCTTTATATTTTATTATATATTTTTGATAACAATTAGAACTTAACGAGTTCTATGAGCTTTTGTGCAGACTTCTTAAAACTCGTTCTTTTTAGAGATGGCAATGCAAACTGTTATTTCCACGGGTAAAGAGGTCCTCCATCAATATTTGATGAACAAGTAAAGTTATAAATTTTTTAATAAGAATATTTGAAAGAAGTGGGTAAATGAGGTAAAATCTGCCATCACATTAATTCCATGATATTGCTGTCAGGAGATAAACGGCTATGTTTTAAAATTTATGACAAAAGTATTTTCTTCCGTTGTTAGCTTATTTGGTTGTGAACACTGTTGTTTAATTGTTTTATAAGATGTATAATTAATTTTAAGTAAGATTCAACAGATGTTTTCAGACATTGTATCAGTTTGCCTGATGGCTGTTCTTTTTCACCCAGCCTATGGGGTAAAATGGGACATATGCCAAACTTTAGAAAAATAGCTAAAACACATTTTCCTATAATTAGGAATTAACTGGAAGTTTTATTGAACATAGTTTGATAGTTGTTTATTTGCTACGTATTATGTGTTATCATCTTGCTCATTTCGTTTAGATTTAGACTTTTTTTTTACTCTATTACAATTTTTTCGATACCGGTATTCCGGCATACATTATACATTTTATACATCAATACCATTTATGTATATTGTGATTTGAAAAATATTTGCAAACTTCAATATCATAATTTCATTGAGTAGGTATTATTTATGTACGCTTTTACTCCTATTTTATCAAGTTGTTTATCTAACATGCTATCAGACATATAGTAGAAACACGTTTTTTAGAAGTTTTATCTTGTCACTAAATTTATTTGAACGTTTTACGTTATCTCTGCTTGGAATTCAGAACCCAGAAATATTTAGTTTTGCAAATAACATGTTTATTTTTTTTAGGGCGTTCACCATATCGTAATAATAAGCGTAATTGAATCAAATATGTAGTTGGTACCTGGAATTTATACTTTCTACTCCAAGAAATTCAAATTTATCGCATTATTAAAGTTTTTGGAGACGATAATTTTATTACTCATTACAAAAAGTTCATAAATAAATTTGCAAACCTGATTTAATAAATTAGTGAATTTATTGGATTAAGAAAAATATTCAATATTCGTAAAATTTTTGCACAGATATTTTATTATTATGTTGCTAAATTGAAACAAAACTAATAGAGTATGGCCTAAAGAAAATTGCTTTCGAAATCTTTTTTTTATAACAAAATTTTTGGAAAAATTGGATTTTTTTAAACCTAATATACTTTGTAATCAAGTTTTAAAAAGAATTTTTCAGAAAAGAAAGGAAAGGTAAGGAACAGCTGGTTTTAACATAAAAATTCGTTACCGAAATAATAAATAATAGGTTAATTTTGAATCACAATAAATAATTGCCTGATCTCTAATTTAAGTGTAAAATCTTCTCTTTAATATGAACAGAAAAAATCAATTTAGCATAATAGTAAAAATGATTTGTTCAGTGCTATGATATGAAAAGTATAACAATCGCATATAGTACAATACGTATCTCAGGCCGAAAGTTATTGTTTTTTGCACATAATATATAAATTCTGGAATTTTGAAATGTTGATGTGGAGTACTAAATTAAGTAAAGAAAGTAATAATTTTATATGTGATACGATTATATTTTGAGTATTATATATAGAGTTATACGATAGAAAATCTTCAAATATTTATATGAGTTTAAAATTATTATTATTAACTTCCCGTAGGGTAGTTATAGTAATGGGCCGAAAATCGAAAATGAAAATTTTTGCATTTCTCGGCGTTTTGAAGGTTTCAGAACATTTTGGCATACCTTAAAAAAATGAATGTGTGTGTGTGTGTTTTGTATGTACGCATTTTTTCGTCCACGTTTTCGGGCGCACGGATCAACCGATTTGAATGGTTCAAAAAACATTCGATTCCTATTGATAGGGACATGTGCTGATTAGTTTGTGGCAAAAGCAGGTCCAGCCGTTACGGAGATACGGAACAAAGAGTGCAGAAAATGCCAATAGAGTTTTTGAGAGAACGGAGAATCCGATTTGAATGATCTAAAAAACATTCAATTTGTAATGTTTGGGAGAAGAGGTGATTAGATTTTGGCAAAGGCAGCTCCAGCCATTTCAAAGATACAGAGCTAAATGTGCAAAAACTTGCATTTTTTAAAGAACTAAGTGTCCGATTTGGATGATTCAAAAAACTTTCTGATTGTTTCAATAAAATAATTGCTTTTCGAAAAAAAATGTTTAAAATTTTTTTTCAATTTTTTTTTCAGATTTTTTTTTTGTATATCGAAAATAATTCAGATTTTAATTTTAATTCTGACTATAGTTCTAATATACTTTAAACCAATAATTTTAACTTTGCAATTCAGTTTATATAATTCTTATATATATAATATAATATTAGACAATGTTACGATATTTATAATAATCTATTTAAAAACATTTAATATTCCTCGAACTTTTGTCCCTGCACGGGAAGTTCCAGCAATTTGACTTGAGGCACGATGCCATATACCACTAGTTTGTTATTAATGTCAAAGCAATCCAATTAAGCATTAGTCATGTTTTTTTTCTTTGATTATTTTAATGGTATCTGACATTCATTGTGCCAGATACCACTATACTTATGGTAGAAGTTTATTTATTTTAAAAGTACATACTTATTTTCTTCTGATCCGGAACCAAAGAATTTGATCACTACTATGTGACTGTCAATCATTATCTTCCTAACCGAATAAGGAAATTTTATAACAATAATTATAATAAGCTTGTGAAAAAATTATCAAGGGGCATATAGATTTTTTTGATTGTTTTCCGTTACTATAAAATGTTATTCCTTAGATGCTATATAAAAATATCTAAAATGATGGCGTTAAATTAATGGTCTTCACCAATTGCATTACAACTTTTGTAGTTTGTAATAAGTTATAAATCCATTTGTGGAATGTATTTAAAAAGTTAAAGTCATATAAGATAACAAGTTTGCACTTGAGCACTATACATTTTTTACGCATATGTAAAATGCAAATAAGTAGACACAAATCTTAATCAATATTTAAGTAATTTTTACTGGTGGAAATAACAATCTAAATCTGTTTCTAATGTAAAATTAAATGCGCAATTTTCAATTTATTGTATTTATTTGTTAAATTTATGAGTTCATTGTCTTGTACATATCTGTAAAAAGAAATCTGAAAACGTTTAAATTTTTCAATCAGGATATTTATGAATTATTATCTACAATGTTTATAAATATCTATTATTACTTGTAACTAAAATGATAATATTAACGGTTTATTATCATTTTATCTTTTGTGACAATGACACGCGTCAAATATTAACATTAACAGTCATCAAATCTTGACGTAGTGCGCAAGCAAATTATTGTATCAATATGGTGTTCATGGTAATTTAGAAAATAAATTTGACTAGTAATTTAAATTATCAAAAGTTTTACTACGAAAGATAAACAATCCGATGAATAAAAAGTATCATATGATTAAAAAGTATACATTTCAGTAGTAACTTAATTATATACGTTTTTTTAAATATAATTTTGTTTTAATCATAATTTTTTTTTTATTGAAATACATCTAATAGTTTTGTTACAACATACTAATATTCAACTTCCCATAGGGTAAGTTACTGTAATCACAAAAAATTGAAAATGAAGGTTTTTATATATGTATACGTTTCAGAGGTTTTAACATTTTACCATACCTTAGAAAAAATGGATCTATGCATGTGTGTGTATGTATGTATGTGTGTGTATGTATGTGTGTATGTATGTGTGTGTATGTATGTGTGGGTACAATTTTTCAGCAATTCAAAATCATTCGATCACTATTGATAAGGAGACGTGTTGATTACTTTTTGGCAAAGGCAGGTCCAGACGTTTCGAAGATATGGGGCAAAAAGAACGAGCATCCGATTTGAATAATTCACAAAACATTTTATTTGTATTGACAAAATGAACGACTGGTGAAATTTTTGAGAAGGCGGGTCTAGCATTTCCGGAGGTCCAACAAAAAAATTGAAAAATAATGCAGTTTGGGGGCTAAAAATGGTCATCAGACATATGCACATCATATTATCAGATATTTAATAAAGATTACAATCATAAGTACAAATTTTGTATACATTGATATGGGTTCCGTTCCGATGTTTACACGTTAGACTACGACGTGGCGCTTTGTGCTTCAATATTACGTCTCTAAATCAACCATGCAACGCGATTGCTTTAAAAAAATATTCAAAATTTTTAAACAAATTCAAAATACGAAAGAATCAAATTTTTGAATCAAGAAAATCAAGTTTTGAAAAAATTATAGTTTTTCTTTATTTAGTTTTCGGTAGGTACTAGAAGTTTCAGCAGTTTGCCAAGGCACGATGCCATGCACCGCTAGTTTTTTGTTTTTGAATACCAATCAGAACTTCTCCTCCATCTATGAGCTGTTGTGAAAAACATATAATCCTAACCTATCCAATATTTAATTTAACCATATATAATTTTACTTTTAGAATTTTTCTTATACTGATGATGTACATTATCAAGAGAAAACCTATGTTACTACCACATAATTATAACTGAACTAGATTTTTGAAACATTTCCATGTGTACTTGTATAGAACATATCGATATACATATTATTTTATAATATACCGTAAAAGCTTTAATATCGTAAAAGCGTATTCTGTTTGCGAATATACAATATCTAATGTTACGGTGTATATTCAAAGCACATTAATTTTTTCTATTTCTATGCTCATTGTGTTTGTATTTCAATGTACTTATTTCATCAAATCAAAACTATAAACAATCGTTTACAGCATTTTAACTATGATAAATTTTTGCTGAATAAACAAGATTTTCAGTTTGTGGTATTACTATAAAGAACTACAATATGGTTAGATGGTTTCCAAAAAAACTGTAAATAAATTCATATTCTTGTACAAATGACAAAACGCAAATGAAATAATTTGGTTTTTCAGTTTCAATTAATTTTATTTTAATATCTTAATTAACTAAATACAGTCTTTTTCATATGACTTCTACACTATACCTATATACATACACGCACACATATATATTAATTTGATTTAAATGTAAAACTTAATAATGTCTCTGTCGAATCAATTGTGGTTGCATTAAGTAACTTCTCGGTTGGTAAAACAGAACTGATCCCAGTTGTTCGACGGGTTCAGGTTCGGCTACTACGGTTTCAACCATAGGCTGAGCACTAGGCGGGATACCAGCGAAATTTAAAAGTGTTACTGTACTAGAACCTGATTTTGCTTCGACATCGTTTTCTTTCTCTATCTTAATTTGTTGATTTACCGCTTGTGGTTGAATTGAGACAGCAGGTTGTGCAGCCAAAAATATTGGTCGAATTTCTTCAACTAAAGTATTTTGTTTCGGGCAAACTTGCTCAGTTAGTTTAATTTGAGGAACTTCTTGGCGGATGAAAATAGGTTGTCGTTGTGGTCGCTGCTCTACATATACTTGTTTCTGCATCGGTTGCATTAATTTTTGTTCAATTGCATACGGTTGAACCATGGCCTGTTTTTCGATAATCAGCGGCTTTGAAAAAAGATTGGCGGATGCTACTGGTACTTGTTCGGCAAGTGCAGGCCGAGGATATTGTTGAACTTGCAACCTAATTGTTGGTTGCGAGTACACATCTTCCACATTAATTGGCTGCGATGGTAGTAGATTGTTCAAATGAAAGATTTTTGAATATGTATTTTCTGCAACAAGTTTTTGGGGACAAATATGTTCTATTAACGCTTGTTGAGGGTATTGCTTTTCTATCATAATGCTGCTTTTAGTATCTGGATACTGCTGTGTCAATAGCAATGGCTGTTGGTTGATCGTTAATGGCTGCTGGTACAAAACTTGTTGCAATGGTTGCAAGATTTGTTTGTTGCAACCATTTGTTGAGATTGTTACAACATTTTCTGTCTGCAAAATACAAGTATTTAAATAAATCTATTGATAATAATTAATTCATATGTCGACATAATACGTTTTAATATAAGTTTTTAAATTTGGCAAAATGATCTGCATGTTTAAACAAAAATTATAAGCATCATTTAATTATAAATTATTATATAATTTGAAAAATTTACCTGAAATAATATACCAAATATACTGGCAACAAAAATATACATTGTTGAATGAATTGACTATAGCGACTTTCAATTAAAACTGCTATATCTGAATTTTTGCTTAATATTTATAGTACGAATAAATAAAAGTTTTCAGTTGTATAAGAAAAAAGGCGGTAGTTCTGCAAGGTCGTGTCAATTTTAAGAAAATAAATAATATTGCGCATATAAGTATATAATATGAAATTATATATATATATATATATATATATATACATATATATATACACACATATATATATATATATACTAAATTGGAAAAATAACAAATGCGTAATTAATCATTTATATTTAATTCTGATATTATTTTTCTTATTTTAAAATATTTAATAATTGCGTCAGTGAATTAAAAATTATATATATATACTATTTATTAAAAATTATATATATATATATATATATATATACACGAATAAAATGTTAATTAAGAGACTACTTATAAATTATTAAAAAGAAGATCGCACAGTTTATTGTAAAATAAAAATTTTTGAAAATTTAAAATATTAATGAAAGATATAATTAGCAATATTGTATTGCTAAAATAATATAGAGTCGAATAATTATATCTTATTCAATTAAAAGAAGTTTTTTTTTTATTTCATTTTATTTTATTTTAATATGTAATAATCTTTACAAAATTGCAAGGATTATATAATATCAAAATAATAGGACTAAGTCCTAACTAGTTCACATTTTAAATTTTTAGTATCCGCAGGGAAGTTGTTGTTGGACAACAGGCACTTGTTGTTGGACAACGGGAACTTGTTGTTGGACAACTGGGACTTGTTGTTGAACAACGGGCACTTGTTGTTGGTAGACAACTTGTTGGGGTTGTTGGTAGACAACAGGGGCAGCAACTTGTTGTTGGTAGACAACTTCTTGGACAACGGGGGCTGCAACTTGTTGTTGGTAGAAAACGGGGGCAGCAGCTTGTTGTTGGTAGACAACTTCTTGGACAACAGGGGATACGGCTTGTTGGTAGACGGGAGCAACTTGTTGGTAGACTTGTTGGGGTTGTTGGTAGACAACTTGAGATTCGTAGCAGCATGGGGCGGGTTGTTCGTAGATGACAACGGGTTGGGGTTGTTGTTCAACAACGACGGTTTCAACAACGGGTTCGGGTTCAACGACGACGGTTTCGACGACAGTTTGAGGTTGAGGCATAGCCAAGTTCAAGACAGTGTAAGAAGTGGAGTGAGAAGTTGGGTTGTAGTTGGCTTTGTCGTGGACGTGGACATCGGGAGATGGCACAACTTGGACGACGGGTTCAACTTGCACTTGGACGGGTTGCACTTGTTGTTCGACGACGATGGGTTGAGGTTTGGGTTGGCATCCGCAGCCGTGTTGGACACGTTCGACGACGACAGCTTGGGGTTGAGCAACGGCAACGGGTTGAGCAACAACTTGTTGGGCAGGTTGAGCAACAACTTGTTGGAAAGGTTGGGCGACAACTTGTTGGACGGGTTGAGCGACGACTTGTTGGACGGGTTGAGCGACGACGTGTTGGACAGGTTGAGCTACGAATTGTTCGAAGACGGGTTGCACTTGTTGGACTTGTTGGACTTGTTGGAAGTGAACTGGTTGAACTTGTTGAACTTGTTGGACATGTTGAACGGGTTGCACTTGTTGCACAGCGTGGTTGCATCCGCAATCAGCACCGTTGTAGAATGGAACAGCGGTGGCGATCTGTAAATGAGATATAAATTATTTTTTTATATTTATATAAATATATTTCAGGTCAGTTTTTTTATAACAACTATTAAATTATGTTTGAAAACTGTAATAACTAAAAGTTGATCGATATAAACATTTCATTTATTTTGAACTCACAAAAACCTAAATGTTTATTACTGATTGTAATGGTATTTACCTGGGCCACGAGGGCGGCGATGACGAAAGCACCAAAGAATTTCATTATTGAAACCTTTTCGTGTTTAGGGCACTAAGCGCAAACTCGAAATGTGATGAAAATGATGAAAATTCGAAATTTATACTAATGTTTAAGTGAATAACCTTCGCATAATTTGATAGTGAAATTATAAACAAACATAACGAATACGCACAGAACGTTACTTTTTTATGTAAATATGTATCTACGAGACGTGATTTTAGACCAGTTTTAGTTTGGTGAAATGGCAAAATAAAATATTTTTAGTACAATGAAAAATATATAGTTCATTTCACGAAGTACACAATAAAGCATGTAGTGTGTTATTAAATAATTCTGACGATCAATTGTTATGTAGTTAAGATGGTGTTATACAAGCAAAATACATAAACAACAACATTATATTTCAATAATATTACGCGATGGTGTTAAACTAATTATCAGTTACATTATAGAAATCAATATTATTTTAACTTGTATTAATTCAAATTTATTTGTCATAAGTTACGTTTTGTGAATATTTTTATTGTGAATATTATTATAATTAATTGTGGTTTTGATTGCATTATAAAATTTTAATAATACATTCACCCATGTAATTGTTAAAAAATAAATTTATATATACTAAATATCTTATTTAGTATATCTGAATATAAGCTGTAAGTTCTCAATTATTGTATTTGAACTTTTTAAATAATGATTTACATATTGTTTATTTTATAATATTGATCTTTTCAATATGTAGTTAATATTTAATTAGTTTCTTAAAGAGGTCGTTTTATTCTACCACATATTAGTAATTCATTATTTAATATACTTTCATTAAATACAATAGTAGATTGAATTCTATTTTATCAAGGATATCATGCGCATGCTCAAAGGAATTTTAATTTATTCGATAAAGTTGTTTTATTTTAATAAATAAATGTTTGATCAAAACTTTCAATGAATGGATTTGATTTGTTCTTAGCAATAATATTTGCTTATTTAAGCTTCTTTAACAGTTTAATATACTTGGAAATACTACAAGTTTATTAAACATTAAGCGAGAAAGTTTTAAAGTACATATATATTTCTGATTTGGTTATTCACATGGTATATCGGGAATTTCGCTGAAAATTGAATATTTTTGGAATGTCCAATATTTTATTAAATAATACTCAAGTTCTGTAAAATATTGACTGAAACTTGAAAGTAAATTTTAAATATTTATATTTATATGTATATATATATATATATATATACATTAAGTCTCATAAAAAACAGTATATGCTAAATAATAATTACGTCAATTTGCTTTTATAAACAATAATTTTTCAACTAGGTCATATGATTAATTATTATTGCTTTCTTCATTATTTCGCCCACATTCTGATTCAAATAAATGAATCTGATTTTTTGAACTGCAATTTTAAATATTATCATTTAAATTCTATTTTTATTAGATGAAAATATTTCTGTTCAAAATTATATACTAATATAATATTTTATTTTTCATTACGTTGGCTGATTTTAGAAACTCAAAAAGCATTCGATTTTCATTTCCAATACACAGTTTGTTTCAATTTAGCTGTTTAAAAGATAATAAATTCGAACGAAAAAAAATTATTAACTACTTCTATATAAGTATAATTATTTGCGATGTTGTCTATATATGTACCTTGATCTCCTAACTATTTATTTTGTTAATATTTTTTCATGATAATTATTAATTTTTTTTTATCATTTTTTATCAAGCATTATTGCTGATATCTTTTTGTTATTCCAGCAATCATTAATATTTTCACGGGTGTGAATTATTGAATATTTTATTTTTGCACATGAAATTTATGCTTGACTAGAAACTGAATAGACTTCTTTATATAGAACTTGATAACAAATATTATATTTAATGTTCGAATGTTTATACTGTAAGGGTGATTATATGTGTATATTGTGATCCAGTGATTATACTTCTATGAAATAAAGATGGATAGTTTCTGTAACTATTCATTTGACGAATCAAGTAAAAATAATTTTACAACTGTTGTTAATTATTTCACAATTAATCAATTTCTAGAAAAATTGCGGTGTTACAACTGTGTTTGGGCTAATTGTAACATATTCCGAAAAAAATGACAATAATGCCTGTGATAATTTATCATTTACTCATTTTTGAGAAAAAATACTTATTTCATACATCAACGCAAACTATAATTAATTCAAATAAAACATATAATATGTAATATGAATTTTAATCATAAATCAACTACAATTATTAAATAATACAAATAAAATATAGAGTGTCTCTTACAACACAATTTACATATGCTTACATATTATAGACTATATATTCCATTCAATCTTCTCTACTTATATCTGTAAATAATTCTTGTATGTTACAACTAGCCCAAAGATTTTGTTTCAATTAACCCCACGTGTGATTTTTACATTAATTAAGATATCATTCGAACAGTTTAGAAATTACAAAAATTGTCACACGTTAACAAAGATCGATAATTTTAAAACAAAATATAGGGGAAAGTCCCGTGACGCCAGACTGCACCTAAAGCCGGACACTCTATTTAACACGTATTATTTAAGCGAGTATAAATTTTTTTATTTCAAAATATAAGTGAAAGGGGCGCGGGGGGCACACAGGTGCAGGATCACGCGCCAAGACTCACCTGTGACGCACACGGCCACGGCGGGAGCAACCCTCTGTTGTTTTAGGCGCAAAAACACGTCGTCACCTAAATATCAATGAAAGTAATTCTAGTGCATTTATGCATTTATATTTCAGTGAAATTCAAAAATAAAAGTAGTACTTGATTGTTATCCGTAAAATGGTAGAATATTATTAGATATTTTAAACAATTTCATTGTCTGTCCCTTAGCACCGGACACTACGTCGTCCCTTAGCGCCGAACAGTAAAGATATTTATATTTTTTGTGAAAATTTACGTCATTTATTCTAATTATTCAATTTTGTTCTGTATGAGTGCTAACGGTTACTACATGACCCCATTTTTCGTATTTTCTAGTCAAAGAATGAAAATCTCTAGCTGAGAGCATCGGTGTGGCCCAGCCTAAAGGGTGGATAATTAGTGAATTTTTTTGCAATATCTAAGAATATTCGTCAAACACAAATGTGCAGACATTCCAGAGTGTGAAGATGGCTACATATGTGTTCAATGCTGGTTATTTTTAAATGTCCGGTACTAGGTGTCACTTTGTAAAATCATATTTTTTGTTACCAAAGTTTGATTGATAATATTAATTATTGTTTAGCAAAGATTGCGTTTTTGTTAATTTAGTTTAATTTCTAACTTTGTTATCTAATATAAGTCATAATTTAATAAACATTTCGTGAAAAAAAATTTGATTTATTTATGAATAACCTTAGCTGTCCGCCACTCGAGGACTAAAAGATTAAAATAAGTCGATAATAATAACGCAAACCGAAATTTTATGATAGATCAATTTTATTTGACATGTCAAATTTCCACTTGAGGTTATAGATCTCAAACATAACCTCAAGTGAAAATTGCTTCTGCTGGGTATAGTTGCATATATATATATAATAAAAATGTCAGCAAATACTTCGAGTATAGTTAAATGGTCATAATTGGATTGGACAACTACTGGGTTGCCATCCATTCAAAAGTCCATATAATAAAGTCAAAACAATTACTGAATGCCCTAAGTGTGACAAATTGTAATTAAAAATACAAAAAATGACATGTTAAAAATGACGGGTCTTTGCAGTTCTGTATATTGCGTAAGCCTGTGGGACAGTAGCTATGACAATATTATGCTGGATGGTTTACATGTCCAATAGAGACAAAAAAATATTTTAACATTGTTTAAAATTCTATTGAAAAACGCCTGTTACCCCTGTTACAGATAGCCCCTAATAATAATTTTATTTTCTAATTTAATTTAAATTCATTTAACTTAATTACAAATTATGATTAAGCGTGAAAAGAGTCTGAAATAATATTTATTAATATTGATTACGGATGACTTTTGAATAATTAAAATAATAAATTTATTTAACTAAGTTTTTTAACTAAGTTTTTTGTTGTAGTCCTTCCAGATTCGGGCGTCTGCCTGCCAGTTTCGGCGAATGCCAGTTCTGGCCTGTCGCCACCCATTCATGAGGTTCCGTCCATCGAGAACGCCGTCCGTCATGTGAGACCCTTGGAAGAATCGGCGACCGCGGGTCCGGAACTCGCCGAAGTCGTGTCTGCTGCGGCATTGCCGCCCTCGACTGATCCTGTCATCACCACGAATAATAAACCTTCGAAGACTGTCTATGCGACGCTGCACAGCAATAAAAGCAATGCGGAGAACAGAGCTCTTACCTATGATAAGGTAATTATTAATTTAAACTAGTGGTGCATGGCATCTTGTCCATCTCCAAGTCCACGTCTTCACTACGGTGGTGACAGACATTAACATAGGTTAAAAGACAATGAGTTTTTGAGTTATTGTCAGAAAAATGTAACACATCGCAAAATAATCATTACAAAGTTTATGAATATAATATAACAGTATTCAATATATGTACAGCAAAATATATTTTTAACTTCCCGTAGGGCAAGTTATACTAATCGCAAAAAAATCGAAAATGAAAATATATTGTGGCATACCTTAGAACACAGATAAAGCGATTTGAATAATTCAAGAAACATTCGATTCGTATTGATAAGGAGACGTGCTGATTAGTTTTTGGAAAAGGCAGGTCTAGCTGTTCCGAAGATATGGGGCAAAAAGTGCCAAAACCGGTAACTTAGTTTTAAAGAGAACGCAGCATCCGATTTGAATAATTCAAAAAACATTTCACTTATATTAACAAGATGAAAAACTGATCAAATGTTCATAAATGTAGGTCTAGCGGTTTCGGAGATCTAGTGAAAATTAAAAAAAATGCCATTGGGCGGGCAAAAATGATCATTAGACATATGCACATCAAATTATCAGATATTTTATAGAGATTTTAACAATAAGTATAAATTTTGTTTACATTCCTATGGGTTCCGTACCAGTGTTTATCCGTTAGACGGCGACGCTGCGCTTACGCGCTTCTATATTTCGTCATTATGCAGTTAAAGCAGTACGATTGCTTTGAATTTCCAAAATACGTCAAAATAAAGAAAACATTTTTTTCCCAAAATAATTTTTTTTTTCAAAAAAAAAGTAATTTTTTGTCAAATTTATAGTTTCTCAAAAATCTAATTATTTCGAAGTAAATTTTTTTCAAAAATGTTAATCGTTTTTAAAAAAATAATAATTTTTGGTACGGGAAGTTTCAGCAATTTGCCTTAAGGCACGATGCCATACGCCCCAGTAGTTTCAAACATAGTTAACAAGAATTAAACTCAACTATGCGGCCACTTTCCTTGTTACAATCAATATGTCACCATCACTACCAGTATTAGTGTTAATAGTCTTCTTTGAAATCAGTCAGAATCTCAATTAATAATCAACAGTTAACTAAGCAGTTGAAATATTAGAGAAACCATGTATCAATATATGTACTCAGATCTTGTAAGAATCATTGTTACAATGGTGACCTGCGAATTTTGTTGTTCTGCGCAACTTGTTCCTTGGTACTTGATTCTTTATACATCACTCCTACTTCCAGAATTTGAGCTTTCACAAACCAGACAGAATCAATCATCAAATGATGATTATAATTGTAAAATATTTTTTTGTATTGCTTTTTTCTTTCTTTTTCTCTTTCATATTTTGTCTTATTGTTAGTTAAATTAGATTCCACACATTAGTCGCAACCGTACCTAAAAAATTTATCACAATAACAAATCATCATTATTACCAGTACATCGTTGCTAAATTATCTACGCAAAAACTATTCGCTGGGAATTAACTACTAATGCTCAACCTACAGCATAATAACAAACAATGTGATCTATCTGTATACAAGTAATAGTTGTTATTAAAAGAAATCGAACATAAAATTCGAAAATTAAAAATCGTCTCTTTAGAAGCAATGCGGTCTACATGCGATCATGTAATGTAGAACGCTGACTCAATGCAATAATGGAAACTTTTTTGAACAAACATACTTCATATTTCTCCCTTTTAAATCTCAAAATTAGTATAGTCACATTGTGGATGTTTTTTGAACAAATCAAAATTAATTCTATCCATTCTTCTGAAAACATGTCAAGTATTAATATGCATGCATACAAACTGCACATACATATTCATGGGATTGCTGGAACTTTCTGTACCGTAACGAAATGTTCGAGAAATGTTAAATGTTTTCATATAGATTATAATAAATACTGTAGCATTGTCTAATATTTTTAAGATTTAGAAAAACTGAATTACAAAGTTAAAATTATTTATTTAAAGTATATAAGTGAGCTTTAGAACTTTAGTCAGAATTAAAATTAAAATCTGAATTATTTTCGATATACAAAGAAAACTTTTTTGAGAATAATAAATTGGATGTTTTTTTCGAAAGCAATTATTTTGTCAAAACAAGCAGAAAGAGTTTTGAACCATTCAAATCAGATGCTTAGTTCTCTCAAAAACTGCCGTTTCTTGCTCGGTATCTCCAAAACGGCTTGACCTGCCTTTGCCATCTAATCATCACTTCTCCCCGTCATTACAAATTGAATGTTTTTTAGATCATTCAAATCGGATGGTCCGTTCTTTCAAAAACTTGATTTTCATTTTTTGCACTTTTTGTTCCGTATCACCAAAACGGCTGGACCTGCCTTTGCCAAAAACCTTTGCCTTTCTATCAATAGGAATCGAATGTTTTTGAACCATTCAAATCGGTTGATCCGTGCGCTCAAAAACGTGCACGCAAAATTGTATCCATACATACATACACACACACATACACTCACATCAATTTTTTTTAAGGTATGCCAAAATGTTCAGAAACCTTCAAAGCGTGAAGAATTGTAAAAATTTTCCATTTCGATTTTTGGACGATTACAATAACTTACCTTACGGGAAGTTAATATCAATAAGTCTTACATACGAATTGGTATAAGCCGTAAAAACGACGAATTTCATGATATTCTATTTTATTTTAATGATTAAATATTTATATGAAACTATTAATAGATTATATTCGAACTATGTATATATTTAATTCGTTTATAATTAAAACTACGTTTGTTAGTGAGTGTCATTTATTTACTATAATTGCAATTAATGTAACTTCATTAATATATTTGATTAGATTCTCTAGTATTTATATTACTTCATGTATAGTAATATTAAATTGTACGTTTGCTTCATTTGTCACCTCGATTTCTATTTGTTCTAATTCATCGATCGAATTTGAATAGCTGACTAAAGCAAGTTATTGTATTTAACTCAATGAATATTTAATAAATATAGAGCAATATCACGTCCTGATGAATACGCCATATTGTATTATGTGTTTTATATAAAATTTGTATTGAAAAATATTGTAATTGTAAAGTAAAAAAGTATTGAATATTATTACAATATAGCATTTTATTTTATTTCAGAGAATTCAAATCTCTTTATTTCGCAGAATGTAGTTGTTTTGTTTTGACTTATAATAATAAATCAACTATAATAAAAATTTATGTTTCATATTTGATGCAATAAATTATATAGGTATGTATATATAGGGTAGGGCGGGGCACAAAGGTTCAAGTTGACTTTGAGCAAATATACTGTGAAAACGAAACCAATTATATTATATCACAACAAATAACATATATCAAAGAAACAACTATCTGACTATGTTCAGTAAAACTCCCAGCTGTATTTCATCACTGTATAAAAGTGTTTTTGTTCTGTTTTTCACAAATTTGTTACCTGATTCTTTTTACCCCATAGGCGAGGTAAATTGGGACGGTCAGGGGCCAACAGGTGCAATGTTATATTTTAATTTCGAAGGAGTTTTACATAATAATAGCTACTTTATTCAACCAATGCAAAATATAAATTTTATTTTTTGGTGCTTTTTTGCAGAGTTAACACTACTGTAAATAACCCTGATCTAGTATTTTGTCAGAAATATTCATTAGCAGAGTTGAAATAACTATTTATATCATATATCTCTTTAAAAAATTGCCTTTTTTACATCTTTGTCAGGGTAAAGGTTTAGTTTGACCTATTTACTCTACCCAGGTGTAAGCTTTTATAGAGGTTATATAAAAAAGCCTACAAAACAATTAAATAACGTATACATAAAAATTATATTAAGATCTCATAAACTAAACAACAGTACTCACGCCCAAAAAACTAAAAACTATAATAAATAGTTTTGTTACGGATTTTCAAACATTTCCGTTTTTCTCACGATAACAACGTCATAAGAATCAAGGTGGTGGACATTTTTTCCTTCTACTTACAAATATTGTGGTTAAAATATTCTTAACTTTACTGGTTTCTGAGATATCGGTGGTGGACTTTTCTACCCGCGGACGTTATATATATATATATATATATATATATATATATATATATATATATATAATATATACTAACAAAGTGTAATAATTCAGTAAAATACATACTTTTTTTAAAGTTTATTTTACATCCATACGTTTCAGTTATAATACTTGCCTTCATTCAAAGAAAAAAAAATAGTTAATCTTAGTTAGTGTTTAAGCATGAGTTTAGAATCACAATATAAATAAATATATATATATATATATATATATATATATATATATATATATAATCAATTCAGGAAATTTCTCTTTGAAAGACGGGTGTGACCTATATACGGATTTATTGACTTGTAAGCACATTTCCATGTCATATAACTTCAAAAATCCTAAGAATTGAATATAGTAGGCAATACGATTGTAAAAGTTACTATAATAATCTAGAAGAAAATAACATAATTCTAATTTAGATTTATACGTAAAATAAATTAAATTCTTCTTAATTGAGAAGATGCGAAAATATTAATATGGTTCGAGAAGAAGCTATGCTTATGTATGACTAAAGTGTAAATATTACTAGATAGTGAATTTATGCTATTTTCCGAAAATATTTGTCATTATATTACGATTTTTTTTAATATTGTCATCGACTAAAAGTGTATATAGATCTTATAATTTTACTGGGAGTTTTATAATTTTCGATCTTGTAATGTTACTGGAGACTTCATAAAATGACAAGAGTTCTAGTTTGATATTTAAAATATATTTTTGTTATTTTTAGTTTTATGCACTATCATCATCTATGTCAATCTTGTCAGAATATAGAAATGTATGGAACCTTATATTTAGCAAAAGCTCTATCAAAATCGAATACATATGTAGTTATTAAACATTTATTTTTCACTTCATAATAGCCATTTTTAGTTATGTTGTGAGTTTTGTATTAATTCATGCAAGTTTGTACTTACAATCAGTAGTTTATCGCGAAATATGTATTTACAATATAAAAATACGAACCACATGTATAGAAATTATATTTATTTTTAATAATATGCATGATATTGTCATATCTATGCTGGTCCGTTATTTTTGACAGGTAATATAAAATTAATTTATCATACAATTTTGGTTTGCATTATTATTATCGACTTACTTTAAATTTTATATATCTTATTTTGTTTCCACACGGTTGTGGAAATATTTTTACTTGATTCAGTAGAAAAATAATTATAGCAACTATTAATCAATCAGTGGATCTCAATATAAAGTAATTAAAAATAAAACTGTTACAACAATCCCTTAACGTCGTTGGTATATTTTTTAAATGTACCAACATAATTATGTTAATTTTCTTTACCAATTGGTTATCGATGATTAAGGTTTACATTTTGGCTGTTTTATTAATGTTTGCTTAGCATTCGAATAATTTAAAAAGTTCAGCAAATTACTTTAGCGAAACTAATATTTGTTTTTTTATTGACTTTGTATATACGTACGTTAGTCATATACATTTTATAAGTTATCTTCACACTTTTATTTTATTTGATTGTATATAATTGTATAGTGCACCATATATCCTTTTCTTTGTCAATAATTTTATAAAATTAGTTGAGAGGGAAATGTTTTGGTTTACTATCTCTCTCCATAGTTTTTGCCTATCCTTCTCCCATTTTTTGCACTTCATAATGGCGTGCTCAGCATCCGCCCTAGTCGCTCCACCCAAGCAATAGCAATTAGGATCAGCATTGATCCCAATTCTACTCAGGTGAAACGGAGTGTATGTATGGTTAAATCTTAGTCTACATATTGTGTTAACTAATATTGAAATATCACTGAAGATTTGCGCATATAGCTCTAAATAGAGTACTTTCATTTTGTTCTAAAACAGATTTCGGCGGACGGTTATTTCTACACTTATCAAGTTTTATTCTTCGTCAGTTATAGATATACGACTATACATCTTTACGTAAACAATATTACGATTTTGTCTCTGGTTCGTTACTAGAGACATATGTATACAGTTCTGGATTTACAGTAGGGGCAATCGGGGCTACTGCCCAGGGCGGCAAATTTTGGGGGGCGGCAAAATTTGGATAGTGAGAAAAAAATTCTATTTAATATAATCAACTTTTTTTAACAACATTTTTTATTTCAAGAAATATAATTAACAAAACATAATACGATTTCAATGCAAAATTTGGGTTGGAATAAACGTTAACTAAAATTTATTATTTTGGCTTGCCTCTCTCTCCGAACGTAAATTATCAAACTGGTTAATAAGTTATCAAATTTGGCAATTTGGCTAATATAAAGATCCGTAAACAAGCTGAAAGTATAAGAAAAATATGTTCTTCAGTTCGAGCCCTCTTAAAATGACGTATTTGTGCACTTCCAAGCTTATAGCGTCGAAAAAAAAATTAAACTAGTGACTCATGGCATTGTGCCTTAAGACAAATTACTGAAACATTCCGTACTGAAAATTACATTTTATAAAGAGCTTTAAATTTTATTGAAAAAAGAAAAAAAAACTTCTAAAACACATTTTTTGTGTTTTGAAATTTTTCGAAAATTATGAACTTTTTGCAAAGCAATCGAGCTGCGTAGCTGTTTCAGAGAAGAAATATCGAAACTCAATTACCATTTTTCGTAATTGCCTGTACCAAAAGCTAATCAGCACGTCTCCCCATCAATACAAATCTAATATTTTTTAATTATTCAAGTCGATTTCGAGAACACAGATCAACCGATTTATATTCAATTCCTATTGATAAAGAGACGTGCTGATTAGTTATTGGTCAAGGCAGGTCAAACTGTTCTGAAGATACGAGACAAAATGCCAAAAATGATAATTCAGTTTTTGAGAAAAAAGCGTCCAATAACATTCAAAAAAATTTACAGAATAAATAACTGCTTAAATTTGTGGGGGGCAGGTTCAGCGGTTTCGATGATCCAATAAAAAAATTTAAAAAAGAAACATTTGGCAGACAAAAGTAATCATAAGACATAGGCACATTAAATTATCAGATATTTTAAAGATATTATAATAATAAGTATAAATTTTGTTTACATTTATATAAGTTCTGTAACATTGTTTATCCGTTAGACTGCGACGCGGCGCTTACGCGCTTCTATATTTTGTCCCAGGCAGCTGAAGCAGCGCGATTGCTTTAAAAAAAAGTTCGAAAGTTCGTAAAATTTCAGGGATGAGGCGGCATTTTTGTCAGCGCCCCGGGGTCAAATTTCTAAATCCGGCCCTGTATGTGTATATGTATTCTATTCTATTACTATTCCCAGGAATCTGCCAATCGCAACCGAGTGGACGTCGCCGAATCGGTGCGCTTGGACGAGGGAGTTTTCCCTGTCCCCGGCGTGGATGATTCGGGCGACACTGAAGGCGCTTTGCAGATCGGGCCCGTAGCGGCGAACGTCGATCTCAAGACGGATGCTGGGAAACAACTTGTATCGAGGCCTAATGATACAACTGTTATGCAGACTCGAGACCAGGGCTTGCGCTACAATGCTGTAATACCTGATGCCTCACTAAGGTAATAACGAGGAACATGATATAACAGCAACATATTAGTTATCACATGTTATTTTGTCTCCGTATAACTGATATCACACGGTTTATTATCATCGTATCATCTGTTTTCTACCAATATTATATTTCATGTTTCAAAACTCTTTCAGTGTGTGATGAAATTATTTACTTTTCACATGAGTTCGTTTATCATGATAACTTTGAAATTAATTTTCTATTTTTATTAATTGTAAGGTCCTTTTTAATTTAGTAGAGTTTAAAATATATAGATTTTGCATACGTTCATTATTTATTAAAAATGTATAATACTAATAATTCAAATATTTAAAACTCCTTTTTGAGTGAGCGGATAACGACCTGATTAGAATGATTCGAAAAACATTTTTCTTGTTTTGACTGTGTGAGGAGATTATTAGTTCTCAAGGAAGGCAGGCCCTGCGGTTTCGGAGATATGGAGAAAACAATTCCAAAAATAGGCATTTGATGGTCATAAATTATTACAAGAAATATGTAAATCATATTATTAACGATAAAATCGAATATTTACACATACCAGGAAGTTCATACAAGTTATATTATAAAATTATGAAGAATTAATATTTTTCTGAAAATATACTTTTTAAATAGCAAGGCTTTAGATTCTTTCTAAATATAGATTGATTAATAATCTTCTATATTTATAAAAATAAGTCGGGTTTTCCTTCCTGACGAAATAACTCCAGAACGCACGAACCGATTTCGACAATTTTGCATTTGTTGGAAAGGCCTCGGGCTCCGCAAGGTTTATAGCTAAGAAAATTAGTTGTGCATGGCATCGTGCCTTAATGCAAGCTGCTGGAACTTCACGCATCGTAATTAAAAATTCGAGTAATGACATTAGTGAGAATTATCAGAATTATGCTTGGTTAAGTCAACGAGCAATTCTTGCCGCAAAGAATAATGATGTACACGCACTGAATTTCACCATTCAATCAAAAATTTCTGGCGATTTGGTGACATGCCATTGATTCCGACTGAATTTCCGTTTGACTTCAAACGATTGCAATTTCCAGTTCGCCTTGCGTTCGCAATAACGAGTCGCAAGGCCAATCGCTTAGTGTTTGCGGGATAAATTTCAAATAGATTATTTAGAAAATCATTGTTTTTCACATGGGCAATTATACGTTGCCTGTTCACGAGTTGGAAAACCATCCGCTTTGTTTGTGTTAACGTCAGACCAAAAAACAAAAAATGTGGTTTACCAAAGAGCACTTCAATCAAACAGATAATTTGCGGATTCACTTTCATTTACTTAGAGAAGTTCAACTAAAAAACACTTCATTTTTGTAATCGAAATAAATTCATTACTGTTGTATAATAAAATCAAATTTTTCCTTTTCAAATATAAAACAAACAAAAAATTTCTTCATCTTTCTCACGAAACCATCTGGTGGCGAAACGGAGTTTGTCGAGTTTGCTAGTATTATTTAAAAGTATTTATCGGGATCTTAAAATGGAATGTAAGCTAATAAAGTTTTAACCGGAAATGATATATTATTTTATCTAAAGCTTCAGATTTTTAAAGTAATTGAATCAAATAAATAGATTGTTTAAATCAACTTGATTAGTTCTTTATAAATATATATTGAAATAAGGGCTTTAACTGCAATTAATAATATAAATCATCACACTATTAATATGATTATATTGAATAGATGCGATTTGTGATTATTATGTTTTGCGTATGTGCCAAAATGTTTAATACATATGTAACAATATTTATTATTTTTATTTATTGTTTTTGTTTACTTTTGATTTTTTATGTCCCCGACTAAATATTGTTACACAACAGTTACAAAAGTTATAACCATAGTGAAGTATTAAAAAAAAATACTGGAAATTACTGGCTGTGTTGTTATTTTTAACGTGAAGTAATTGCACAATCTTTAAGTGTAATTGCTATTATTGTATGAAAGTTAAAGCTTAAATAAGAATAAAAAATGTGAGTAATTAAATGACGCATATCAGATTTAAACATATCAGCTTTAACATTTATTTAAAAAAATGAATAGTTATAGATATTTGTTAAATGTAGCAACTAAATTTGATATTGATCGATTACCATGTCTACAGCTAAATGTTTACAGCTTAAGGAAATATATCATTAAATGTTGATTATGCAAGTAAATAATTCGAATGTAAAACGTGTATCTTTAAATTCAACTAATACATTGATAAGTTTTTGATATTAAATACTAATTAATTAATTGCATGCATATATTTTAATATACAGTAAGCTGCTATTATGATATGGCTTTGATCGATGTGAGTGGCTTTGTAGTTGGTTTTAGTATCTAACATTGCGCTGAATAATAGATATTATTTTAATTCAATACGTGGCGTTTCAAAAGACAACTAAATTTGTGTTTATGATGCTGTGCCTGAAAGTAAATTGGCTGAAATTTAAGTGTGATAAACAAATGTAAGATCATCGTCAAATGTGTGACGAGTAAAATTTGTAAGCCAAAGTAAATATTGATACGAAACCAATAAAATACTTAAAAAATATAAATTCATATGTTTTTTAAACTTTTTTCGTATTTTCGAAAAGCTTTCTTGAAAACCAATATGGGCACTTCATGCAGTCGTATGAAAAGAATATTTCGTATAATCCTATTAGGTTTATTTGTTTTATTACATACACTTCGTATGCAGAGTCTTATCAATGATTAGGGTGATTAAATATCAAATACATTTACAATTTCTTTAGATCCAATAAATTTATTCAATATAGAATATAATTAAATTGAATGCTGCTACATAAATCATTGATGTATGTTATAGGTCCACCTTATGCGGTCCCTACCATCGCATAAAAAAATAGTCAATATGTCGTACGAAGTGGTTTATTATATGCAAAAATTAATAAATATTGTGAATATTAATTTTTGATCGATTTCTTTTATACGGTCCCAAAAAACGCACAAAATTATTAAAATATGAAAAGTTTTTTTATTTTTATTATCAATTATTAATTATTATAAAGGTAATTATCATTACTTTAAATATAAAAAATGAAATAAATTTTTGTAATGTTTGCTACTGAATAATTTACGCCGCTGCTCTAATATAGCTTTTGTTTTTTTATAATATGCAAGGAAAATGGTTTTTATAAAAATATGATCTAACTGTATTTTATGGCTTATAATATTATGTCTACATTATAAGATACAATTTCAAAATTAACATGTTTAATATGTTCCTAAATAAATTTTGAATCACACTATAACGTTTCAATCGTAACAGTTTTGAAACGGATGTATTCAACGTGTAATATTAAATGTGATTTTGAAATTAATTTGCCAATTATATTTTAATAAAAAGTTATAACAATTTTTGTATTTGCTGGTATATATTTTATTTAATCCTTTGGTTAAGAAAGTTTATGTAAAGTTATCAAAATATCTTAATAATGTTTTCTTTTGAATTTTGCTGAACATATGCAGATAATAGCTTTGACTGTTGAGAAATTTTAAAATTTATTATTTCTTTTTTTGCTTTCAGCAATCCAAAGGCTACAGTGTTGAGCGAATGTTCAGAATGCAGCACAACTATCACATCAGCACAGGAACAGCCGGAGCAGATTCAAAATATTACTGAAAATACTGCATCGACAGTCACTGAAGTTAACAATGTTGAAATTTTATCTGCAGAGAACAACACATCTGAAAACATCACCAGAATAGATGATATAGGGCTAATTCAAGAGGAATCGACTGAAGAAGTATTATCGAGATCTTCTTTGACTGTGCAGGTTAAAATAATATAGTTTATACAAGAGTAATTTATGTCTTGTATTTTTTTACTTTATATTGATTCTTTTCAATATATGCAGTACATACAATAATAAAATTTTATTTCAAATAATTACAATAAAATTACAATTTATTATATCTTACAATTTATATTAAAAGAAATGAGGTTTGTTTCATTTAAGAGACATGTAGAAGGATATTTTTTCACAATTTTGAAAATCTCTTCTGAAAGTATTTTCGGACCATTAAACTTTTAAATTGAAGAAGAGGAGCCCTGTTTATCAAACTTATTTATTTATTTCAAGTTGGCGACGTTATTGATTAATTTTAGTTATTGGGGCCGTTTGCTGTGCCAGCAAATTTTATGTTTGAGTTGCTTAATATTGCATAGTTGTTTGAAATATCACTTGTTGTTTTAAATTCTTCATCAATAAACAATTTATATACCATTTTAATCATATGAAAAGCAGCTTAAATTGATGTTTCCTTTTTAATTATTATATATATATATATATATATATATATATATATATATATATATATAAATCATTTGACTTTAAAAGTCGGGCGTTACATCAATAAAAAATAGTATGAAAATTTTTAGAAATTTATTTATAATTCATTTGTTTCAGCTAGCATCTTAGCCTTCATTCATTGGCAATCAATTTAACTATAAAAATTAAAACTAAAGAAATAATATGTAAGGAATTTCATGGAAAAACAATAATAATAATAAAAAAAAACTTACTTACTTTTTTACTTAGAAATATTTTCTACATTTTGGGAAATATTATGATAATATATGAAGCAAAAATCATTTTCTTAAGCAAATTCTTCGAGTTTTCCACTTTATATATGTTTATGATCGTCAATCTTTTTTTTGTTGGTCTGTCATTGTTATTCTTGTTGCTAGTTGTATGTATTTAATGTAATCATGTTAAAGATTGAATATGTTTTTAGGAAAGACGAGAGCCGCTGGGAAAGAGTTTAGGGCATGCAGTGGTCAGTGATGCTGAATCGGAGTCGGGCATGGATCCTGGTGCCATTGCTGGAATTTCTCTCGGTGTGCTCGCGATCGCTACGTTGGCTTCGGCAGCCAGCTTCGTCTTGTATCGCACGAGGTATTTGAACAACCCACAAACCCTGAGCGACAAATGCAGTAATCCCGATTCCAGTGGATACATTGATGACAGCACGATGCGGGTAATTTATCCTCATATTACTTTATAACTTATGTTTCTGAAATTAACTACGTCGCCGGATATTTATATTCAAGTCATACTGAATTATTGTTTAGCGACAAAATTTAGAAAGCATGTGTATGTCAATGCAAATTTTGCCTTTGAGAAAATGCCAATTTTCTCAAATACGGCTGTATTGATTTTAAAAGTTCAAAAGCTATTTGAAAAACTTTATAATAACTCAAAATTATTATGCTTTAAATTCTATATAATAAATAGTTTTTGAAATAAAATTTGAACTGTTCGAACATTCTTTAAAGGTTGTAAACAGATAGGTATATGGCGATCAAACCATTTTGCAATTAATAGATGAAACATTTTTTTAGCAATTTTCAAAAAATTGTCTATTTAGTTTTAAATGAAAATTACATGTATTCAACTGTTAAAAACTTTTAAACTTTGATAATTTAATAAATTAGGAATTTATTAAATTTTATGTTATATTATATATATATATATATATATATATATATATATATATATTATATTATTTATATATATATATATATGTGTGTGTGTGTGTGCTTAGCATGTGTTGATGATTATGCATAACTAATTGTTTTTATTATTTCAGGAAAATTCAGAAGAAATGTACAGTCTTGACAATGATTCCTTCCTCAATTCACTGGAGGCAATGACTATTCAAAATTACTGGACTGATAGTGTCAAACATACTAAATTGTAATGTGGCAAATTTATATTTAAGATTAACTTTATAATTTATAATTTTAACTACTTAAAAAGTACATTACATTATTTTATTAGAAACTATTGATATGTCACCCGAAATGCTGATAAAATATGATTGTACTTGAGTGTGTTCTCATACATAATTAGTTTGAGAGCATGTATTATATTTTCTTGAATGGTTGTGATATAGTTTTCAAAGATATGGCTTAAAATTTTTGTTAATTTTATGTTGTGATTTAGTTGTACTTAATAAAGCATTTTTATTTTTATTTATAACAGATACCCAAAGTTTATTTGACTACTGTAAAATCTTCAATATTATAGAAGGGCAATTTTCTATTTTTTAATTTAAATAGAGTATTATAGAACAATATATATTTATAAATTGAAAAAATGGTTAAACCATGAAATTCTGACAGTATTATAAATGTTGTAAATCTATTTTGATGTATTTTAGATTTATATAAATCAAAATATGTTTTAAAGTGTATTGGATTAATGGTAGTTTAGGCAGATTAATAATTAATTGGAAGATCCAAATACATTTCACAATTATATCATATCTAGTTATAATACACATATTGAAACAAATTTACATGTTCTATTATTACTATTATGTTATTCGATCTGGCAATTGTGAGATCAAAAAAAAGTTTTTTATGATTAACAAAAGAATTAATTTATTTAAAATTATAGGTTATTATATATATATATATATATATATATATATATATATTCGTAATTATATAAATTTACATATATATATAAATTTTGTAAGTGTTTATGAAACATGATGAAATAACAAATGCATATATGCGCCTAGCTAGTATTCCACAATTCTGTTTTCAACACAGAAACCCAGAGCAGGTAATAGCATAGGACTTTAACTTCATATCATCATTTTTAGAATTACTATGTTAAAAATTATTGTCGACGAAATCCAATTTTGTGTGTACACGTTTGATAGTAAAATATCATGTCTAATTGAATCACACTTTAATTTTAATAACTCATTATTATTGTGGCATTAAGAAATAATAAATCATCAATCTATTGAGTGAAATATTTCTAGACTAATATTGTCGAGAAGTGTTTAACATATCAAATCTTATAGGAACATTTAATTTTTTTGTGTATTGTAACAACAGTTTTCTCAAATTATATATTTATTTACAGCTTTTTATAATTTATGTAATAAGGTACAAAACATATCTGGGTATGACAAATCTAATAAATCATATTTCTACAGACCGCACATGCATTGAAGATTGGATTTGAGTATAGTGCCAGTTGTTCAGCTCGACAAGCCTTTTTTGTATTTGAGATACAGTGCATTAGATATTTTAGTTACATAAATAAAAAAGTATAAATTTATCATCTCAAGACATAACTATAGTTTTTTTTCATATTTATTGTTTAATTACAAAATAATTTTTATTTTTAGTTGTATTCCTACTTGCTGAATGATGGATAACAGAAAAAATAATTTCAAGTTGGTTGCAAAAATCTTAGAAATATATTTCAAGATCGAAAGAAATATGTAAAGTATATATTAAGATTAAAAATTGAGAAGATAATATAAATAATAAGATTTTCAAATTATAGGTGATATATATATTTAGTTATTATTTGCACACAGGCATCGTGATATGTAGAACGTTAATTTAAAAAGAAACGGCGTAATTTTGATTAATTACTTTTATTTGAAATGAGCGCCATCCCACGATCGTGACAGTGGCTGCAACTGTCAATTATGAATTATGACCAATGACATTTGATCTATCTGTTGCTATCACTCGTTATTTGAATGAGTTGTTTCAACTAAAATAAATAATAATTTAAGAAATATTTTTGATAATGGTGCGTGCATGGTATATGGATGACGAAGAAACTGATCAGCGTTTGGAACATCACAAAACTCCACCGGAATATGTGGATATGGCAGATGTTTTTGATAGAACTGGTGTTGAATATTACAAGGTTAATTTCAATGTCATTTTACATTATTCACAAATCTTATAATAATCAATATATTATTATGCCATCATGACAAAGTTACATTTCCAAAGCAGTAGGTATTGAGGGGTTTATATTTTATCTCACTAAAGTAGTACATTTAATTTGGCTTATTAGTATTGTTACTTTCATATAAGTTAATTGTTTGTCTCTTTAAATATGGATATGTAGTTTTGTTAGTTTTTGCAAAGCTTCCTCTAGTTTTTAATTCCAATAAAACATCTGAAGTCTAATTTAATTAAGCATTATTTGCTGAGAGTAATCATTCTACTTTAAACTCGACATGATCATGTAAATTCAAACTTTAGAATGCATTTACTGATATTTTAATCAATATTCAAATTCTATTCAAGATTAAGTGTGAGTCAGCTAAGTATTTTTATGTTTTAAGAGATCTCGGTATTAAATTTCTCATATATCTAAATCTAAGATATTTACTTTTTTACTTCACTTAATGATAAAATGAGTTTTGCTGCTAAATGCACTTGGGAATTCATAACTAAACCTTTCACCTTTTAATCATTTTATTTATTTTTGTCATTCTTTCCTAGAAGTAAATCACATACTAGTCTAAAAATACATGCTAAATTTATTGCATGTACACCTAAGTCTGTTTTTACACGGAGATTGGTTCCAGAAGAAACCGTGTAAAAAAAAAAAAGTGTAAAAAAAGACATTGATCTTATACAAAAATGGGTGATTTGTCCTACTCTCTAAAACCTATTAAAATTAGTGAAAAATAAGGATTTTCAAGAACAAGAATTCATGTTTATTTTAATAATAATTCCCCTAAATTAGTGCTATTCACATTTGCTTTGACCAGTAAAAATTGTTTGTACGCGCTAAAGGGGAATTCACTTAAATCTTTAAGCTAGTGTTTGCAAACTATCGATACTATCGATGGTTTCAGACTTTTTTCTTTCATAAATACTTTTTTGTGATATGAACATACATAGCAGAAAATTAAATTTGACAAAAAAATTTAAGTACATAAAATTTCAAATCGTGCTAAATGGAATAAAATCGTGTAAAAAAACTAAAAATATTCAATTTTCAAACCGTGTTATATCAAAACCGTGTACAAAAAGACCGTGTAAAAACAGACTTAGGTGTAATTAATTTTTATTGCTTTACAAATAATGATGAATTTTAATTAAAATGCTTCTTCAACATCACCTTATTTTTACTTACTTACTACAACTTTTTACTTAATTTTTGATGAAATTAAAATTTCAAGAACATCAGAAATGAGTCACTCACTTTTGGGCAGTTATTTCAAGTATTTCTATTAGAATTTTTACGTCATTTAATAGAGTATACTTACGCAGTTTTTATTATTCTTGAATATAATAGAAAAATCTTTATTTTATAAGTATAAAGGTCATTGATTTTATTATATGTCTTAGATGACAAAATTCGATTACTTTTGAAACTATCATATGAACTTTCTCTCATACTTTTTCTTGTGAAGTATCTAATCTCCTTCACCTCTTTGTAGATAGATCACTTACATTACCAGACCGATGAAGTTTTATTGAAGCTAAAATCAGATAGAAATTATACTTATGAAGATGACATTACTTGTTCTCCTGAATGCTTAAAGAATTATGAAACAACATTGAAAAGCTTTTTCAAAGAACATTTGCATACCGATGAAGAGATTAGACTGGTTTTGGAAGGATCTGGATATTTTGATGTACGAGATAAAAGTGATAAATGGATAAGAATTAATGTTGTGGCTGGTGACATGATAATAATTCCCAGTGGGATCTATCATAGATTTACCATGGATATGAAGGTAGTTTATGAAATAAGAAATTATTTTATAATAAATAAAATACACAAATATATATTTAAATTATATTTTTGGGACCTATTCTGACGCATAACATAACAGACAAATGTTATGGCAAGGTTATGTTATGAAGAACTTTCCTTTCAACAAATTAGTTGAAATTATTGACTAAATGCACAAATGTCATAAAAATGATGTTAGATAACAGGGTCTTTCTGAATTGGGTTCATAACATACGAGTGGCATTGCAGTTTATGTGTAAAACGCCTGAATGCACAGTAAATTTTGACAGTATTCAGTATAATTCACTAGCATAATGTATAGAAGCTGGACCGTAACATGGCTTTGCCATAACATTTGTCTGTTATGAGGCAGAATCGGTTTCAAAGGATAAGTTGATATTTGAAATAGCTGAAGCAATTCGTGTAAAACATACTTTATATTTACAATATGCTTTATTTCAATAAATCATATTGCTTCAACGTTCCATACATTTTTACTTTTTTTCATTGTGCAATTGAATAGATATCTATTCTTTATTTTATTTGTAAAAGAGAATAGATGATGAAGAACAAATTCATAATTGTAAATATATATTATATGATTACTCTTGTTCTTTATTTTTCATATGCAATAAATTTATAATGAAAAGTTTTAAATTATTTTCTCATTTCAGAATTACATAAGAGCAAAAAGATATTTTGTGGGTGAACCTGTTTGGGTACCATACAATAGGCCTGCAGATGACATGGAGTGTCGAAAACAATATCTTCAGAAGCTAAATGCTGCTGCTTTTTGATAAAATAACAAAATACTATTGAAGTCTCTCTTATTACCTTTTTTAAATATACATTTGTGAATAGTTACTTTATAAAAATTAATATATATATATAAAAATGTTAGAACTGAAATATAGTTATCTTTATACATTTTATGAATAATGAATTGTTTTTCTTGCATTCAAAATTTTTAATCAGGACTCAGTTCAACAGCATACATAGATAATTTTCTTAACTTCTTACTAAACAAAGATTAATTGCATAATAATTTGCAGAAAATTAAAGTTCAATTAATGTTGTTCGGATGAAGTTGGTGATAGCAATTTCTGAAAACTGTGAATGTGAATAAATCCACATTGGAAGTATTTATCATAAACTGGAAAGAATGTATTAGGTGTTTTTATCATTTAAAAGGTTTTGTTAATTGAGCAGGGACTTAATTTTTTCTTTTTATTTGTTATAATGCTATGCTATTTAAATATGTATATTATATGTAATAATGTAGACATACTTATTTTTAACTTTCCAGAGAACAATTGTTTGTTTTTATTAAAAAACCAGTTTGCAAATGCTATGTATATTTGAAGTCAGTTTGAATCATTCGGCACACAAGTTGGTAAATGCATGGCTATGTGAATATAAATTTTGACTTTTAACAAAGTTTTCGACGGCTGCGTTGATTTGAAAGATATAAATGCCATTTCATAAATCTTGAAGACTAGTGTTGATTAAATCGGCAAGTTGATCAGTGGAATTGCTTATTATAATTAGAAGCGCATTTTGTTTTTTTATAAGTATGAAAGTTTGAAACTATTTAGTAGTTGCCACTGCTTATGATACATTTCAAGGAAATTTTCGCATCCAAAAGTAGAATAGATGAAATTTTTATTTATTTTTCACACATTTCATTTTTATTTGTGTATGGAATTCTGTTTGATATTGCAAGATATTTGTGCAATTACATTATGGAAAAATGTTGCTTACACCTAATTATCATATTAATAGCTGTTCTAGGCATAGTATATTATTGTAGAATATGATTAAGTTGTATGAATATTATTAATTCAGATGCATTTGATTGGAATTACATGCTAATTTTGAAAGATTAGGTGTAAATGTTAAGTGAAGAAATCCTGTAAAGCTTTTTTATCTGAATCTTTATTTGAACGAGTTTTATAATTATGCATAAAAAATATTTTTTTATGTTTGGAAGTTGGTTTTCCGATTTTGATTATAGACAGATTGTTTGCGTTAATATTTCATTCCATCGGTGACAAGTAACGACGACGAATCTTGTGTTTCTATTGTAAATAAAATCTCAATTTAGTATGTTATCGTAAATTTAAATATATCTAATTTACTAGTGTCATAATTTCTGTTGTCATCTTTTTAAATTCCCGGTTCGAGTACTAGATTTTCGGTTGCACACTGTTTATATGATTCGTGTCATTGCTTACTTGATCATGGCTGTGTCACTGTTTTTCTAGCTCGCTGAACGATAATAACGAAAATCAAAGTAGGCTTTAACAACAAAACACTATTTCAAAATTGTGCTAACCAAAATTTAAAATCTCCAAAAAAAAGTTTAAAACGTTTATTTTTTGAAAAACCCAAAAAAGTACTAATAATTTTCAAAATTTTACAAGTGTTTGTGCTGCGTGCGAGGAACTGTACAAGGTATAAATATATAAATTATTTTATTAATTTAGTGTATTTTTGTGTTTTTTTGGGAATCTCGTGACTGTCAAGTTTTCAAAGCGTTGACCGATTAATATTGAGGTTGAATATAGTGCATAAGGGTGAATTTCAGTGTTTTGTAAACGGATCAATAAATGGGAAACCGGGTCAGACGATATTCCGCTGCATCTGAAATGCTCTTTTCGAATCGATTGCCGAAAATTATAATAGTGAATAATTAGACATTTTTCAATTAATTAATAACACAATTATTCGAAATATTTAAATTTTAATTTTACTAGTTTACAATAAGCAAGATTCGGCGCCGATATCTGATTATTAAGCAAGTTGATGGTGAATTCATATTTTTAAATTTATTTCGTGATTTAAAATATATGTTTTGGTGAGCCATTGGAATGATTTAGTGAATTTATTTGACAGAAATTGGACTTTTTATTTCAAATAAAAATATGACAATTATTTGTTATATTTGCATATGTACGTAATTATTTTCTTTTTTATAATTTTTTTTTGCTATTGATTTAACAATTGGTTTCGGGGTAATATATTATTATCGGGGTAATTTTATTATTATATTACCTTATTAATATATTATGAATGTGAATTGATTGTACTAAATTATAAAACTGTAAACATTTTACAATATAAAGGTTTCCACGTAAGATTATTATGTATTTACAATATTCAATATGTAATGATCAATAGGTTTCCATGTTGTTATTCTTGCGATTAAAATAACAATTTTAATGATTTGTTGATCAAGAACGCAGTCGATAATATTTTGAATTTTCAATAATTTGTATTATTTTCAAATAAAATTAAAATTTTGAATTAAATTCAAAAAAATAATTAATCAATTTCAATCGTATTTATAAAGCAATGTGAAGCAAAATGAAAGAATGTCAAATGTATATTATGATGGCGCTTGATTTAACCATAAAATTGCACATGGCAGTCTGTCCTATTGATCATGCGCATTTCTGAATTGCAATCGTATCTAATGTATTTTGTATCTAATGTATTATAATGTTTTGTGTATTTACAGATCGCACGAAATTATTTTAGAAGTTCGTTAAATCAATCAAAAAAGTGCTGTTGTCCCTTTAACAAGCTATGTTCGCTCTATGGTACGCAGTGCTGGCTCTGGATGAAATAAGGTTAGTGATAATTTCTTTTCCTAATTTATTAAATTGGATATATTTTTATAATTTCGATTTAAATCCGATATGAGTAAATGCATTTTAACAATCATTCAAATAATTGAAAAAAATCGTTTCGTTTCAATTTAATTTTAAAAAAAATATATATCATTTAGAGTTCAATAGGTATATATATATATACATTGATTTTTCATAATTATTTAATGAATATTATCTCGTTGAATTGAAGTTCCTACTAGGGTTTGTCCATAAAAATGATAAAATTCGGGAACCGGTTCTTTAGCGGAAAAAATCGGGTTTTACTGTATAAATGGAAAATGACAAATATACTAGATGAAAGCAAGCGTTTTGATACTTGGAATTATATCGGTTCGATAAAATTTGGAATCATATTAGTCTGTTCTAGTTCCCAGAAAGGTTCTGTGTTATCTTTTGTCTAATGTATATATTAATTTATATCATTATATCAATGTTGAAGGAGTGAATTACTTTACTCAAACTTTAAAAAAAGAGTTTTTATCCCTACAAGTCACAATTCACAAATAAAAGAACAAAATTTTCAGAATTATTATATCACGCTTTAGCCTAGTTCGGTTGCATGTGAGAGAGTAATTTCTATTTCAAAAAATTTAGTGAGTAAACAAAGGTCACTTCTAAATAACAAATCAATAGACGTTTTCAGCTTTTATATTGCATTAAACCAAAAAATAATTAAATAATTGAAATTAATTAATTAAATTGTTCGGAATAGAATAAAGTCGGGGTTTTGTTAAAGGTTTTTAGAACTAGAATTGACATTAACAAGTATGTATCTATTTTTTATGTATGTATTATTTATATTTGTTCGAACCCTTTTCTTTCACTATCATACAAGTATTTATAATCTCACATGTGAAAATGCATAATCATTTTCAAAATTATTTAATCCAGATCAACTATTATTTCTTTGTTCTATTAATTAAAATTAAAATAACTTTGTTTACTATTCATAAAATTGAATATTGAATAAATTCAGTCAAAGACTGCTTTTGACTGAAAACAAAATCACTCTAAAGTTGCTGATATTCTTTTTTGTTATTACAGAATATTCGAGCAAGAATTGATTTTTTATATAAAATTTAAAAACCGGCTAAAACCGGTTCTCTGCGAAATTTAAAATTCGAAAACCGGTTTTCTGAAATGTCGGTTTTTGTATAAACCCTAGTTTCTAATATATAAATAAAAATTATTGTTCTACTGCAAACCAGTGCTATTTGCTCTTGACTGAATAATTCTCCCCAGGTTTAACAAACTTTTATTTGTATATTCATTTTTTTCCTAAACATTATAATGGGATTCATCAATCGCAATGAATATGATTTTGTAAAATAACAATTGTTCAGTTTTTTAACCCTTACCGAACGGCACCTATTTGAAAATTATCTGCCAGCTGCCAGCAATTAGGTGTCGCATTCTGACAAAAACGTACCTGTTAAACTTGATCTTTTTGTGTATGTTATGCTATTTGCTTGATATGAATTTACGGTCATTGATTAACATACATTTACAATAATATCTAGATTTATTTTCTGCAGCATGTTAAAGTTTAAAGCAATATCCAAAAGGCATAGTGTTGATTATAATTAATTGTCGCAGCGTCGTGACAGTTTTTTTTATTTTTTTCATTCCACAGAAAACTGTAATATATCGTATAACTCCGTCTTTTTGATGGAAATTTTTCTTTATAAATTGCTCTATATACAATAAAAAAAGAATAAAATTTACTTTGATAATAACTAATAGTTAATCTTGAAAAGAAAACTGTCTTATCACTGCATAGATCTTGTCTTGAGCAACTTTTTCACAAAATTTAATTTACAAAACTTGATATATACTAATAAACTTAATATAAAAATACCATACCAAATAATTGAACAAGAAAAGAATACGTTATAAATAAAATGCTACTTTAGAAATGCTTGGCAAAAAATATTTAAAGGGAGTGAAGCCCTAGGGCCGCGATTTGGTCATCCTTGATCAACAATTGATCAACTCAAAGATTTTAAACGAGAGCACAGCAGTTACGTTCTCTGGTTAATATCTTTTAGTTTGGTTTTACGAAATAAAACTTTTGTTTATTAATATATCAGGTTTATTTCTACTTGTGTAAATATAAATCAAACGAACTTAATTATTTTTACATTTTTGTCACAAAATTTCATTAAAACATTTTTATATATATATATATATATATATATATATATATAACATAATAAATTTCACTATTTATTATATTCATGTATTTTACATAGAATAGTTTTATAGGAAATAACATAATCAAGTGAATCTCACGTCGCTAAAGTGCATTAACATATCCATTAAAAGTCTGTATAATTAATAAGCACTAAAGATGTTTTTTAGATACAAAGAAATTAGATAAAGCATATATGCAAAAATGTAGTTCTCTTGTGTCTACTTAAGTGTTTGTCGTATGTTATGTTTTAGTTGCTTCAGCAAATACAAATTTTATGAAAACGTATGCTTTTTTAAATGTTTTCCAATCATTCTTATCACATCGAGTTGCGTTATCAATGTTTCTATTTCTACATATTGAGTATGTGCATTCAAAGTTTTGTTCATATAAGGAGAATTGCTTCGAAATGTAATAGTTCATACTATTCTAAGTTTCTAATTTGCAGTTTATGATTTAAAATTAAACATTCGATATTCTTTGTACTTCATTATCTCTGTACTATTTGCAACTCATTTTTATGAAACTTTTCACAAGATAATTTTGTGCATGTGACTAATTGTCAAATTCTTAAATACCAATAGTGATATTTGTTTGTGACTTGTGGCCATAGGCCTAGAACGCCTAGGGTATGCAACGGGTATTTCTATCCTCCTTATTCGATGGATGTTGACCAAAATATTTCCATTTTAATTGAAATCTATTAAATATTACAAAAATCCTAGCTACACCCTGGTTGTGTTAACAAACATTATCGATTAATTGAGTGCATGGCATATCAATTAACATAAACAAGTATTGTTTTCAAATTGTTTAACAACTCATTTAGTGCTATGGAATTGGAGTATTCGACTAATATTTATTGTAGAACAATCATTGTCTGTGCTACAGAAACAGCTAACGATGAGCACCAAAATTTTAACCTATTTTTAATAAACATGAAACAAATAATATATTAGATTAACGATATAAGCTATTAAAATTTTTAACAGCAGCTTGTTTAACAATACTTTAACGACATTCTACTAAAAATCAAGTAACATTTGTATAACTAAAAATCAAGTAACAAAATTAATATTTTTATTTGGTTTTAATAACATTTCTATAACATCAAAAATAAAATATCCTATACAATTTAATGTTTAACATAGTTCAGCTACTTTATAAACGATTTCAGCGCTTTATTTTGTCTTGTATTGTCAGACATCGAAACTAAACTGAATTAGCCATGATAAAAGGAACTATTGTTCGATGTAATTATGCCATTAATTTTTTGAGAAAAAATATAGGTTGTAGTAAGTTTTTATAACAATTGTTACGTAATTACATAGTACAGTATTGTATCAAAATACATAAGAATAGTTTGTGTGACCTTATAACAGTATTAAATGCTTGATTTCGTTTGATCACCACAGTCATTATTATTTTATCAGAAATTATCAATGTCCAAAGCTGTCCAAGGTTGAACAACATCAAAAATGTCCTAACATCTATGCAACATTATTACGAATAATTTTAAAACAATTATTCAAAAACAGACATTAATATAAAAGAAACACTTTATATTTCCAACGATAAGAAAAAATGAGTAATCTAAAAGAAACACTTTATATTTCCAACGATAAGAAAAAATGAGTAATTTAAAATAAACAAAAATAAAATTATTCTAGAGTATACAAATAATTAACTAAGAAATTTAGAGCATGAAAACTCTGGAATGTGTAGATTGTGCTCCACACACTAATCACAGATTAATCTGGGCGTGACGACTGTAGTCTCGATATTCGTCCTCGAAGTCCGTGAGCGCCCTTACTAGACCTGGATACCGAACGATGTCCACGTGTCCGTACCCATTACCCACGTTTAGGAACTTGACCACTCTTTGCTTAGTCAAGGTCGATGAAGTGGCAGCATCCCGTAAACGTTCGCCCAAACCTAAGTTTGGATAATAATATACTTCATATATTATGAGTCAAATCAAGCATTAAGTTTTGTATTGATTAGGTGCCAATATGTGCACCGGCAAGTGATACAATAAAAACCTTTAATAACCTTAGGTAACAGGTATTTAAGAACAATTAGCAATTTGATTACAATAGCTCACATAAATGGCACATTAAAATAGATAGAAACAGGATTTTCAAAAATCAAGAGGTACGATGTGCAACCGTAGACATGTAGTATAAGGTCTATGTATGCGACTAATAATTGGTTAGATTGAAAATATAGAAGAATTTCAAAGAATAAAAAAAGTCCAAAATGAGAAAGTGAATCATCATAGGAAAGCTGTTTAAAACGTTGGTCTTTCAAATAGTTCAAAAAAGTCTTTGTTAAAAATCAACTTAAAATATGAATTTTACTTATGTTGTAGGGCTCGCCCGTAGGTAAGCGGTTAAGAGCGGTGCTTGTTTCAGAGGTCCCGGGTTCGATACCCATTTCGAGCAGCCTGTTAGCAGGCAGCAGTGACAACGATTTTCACTTGGAAATATAGATAGCAATTTGTTTCCAAGTGGAAATAGCCCTCACCAGCATTGCTGCACCATTAAAAATACTCGCCCTATTACAGAAATTGTAATAATAATATATCATACAGAGATGTGACAACTGTTTGGGTTGCCATCTGTCAAACAGACTAGTATTAAGTCAAAATCAGCGCAACAGCTTATAGGACTATTAGGTTCTGCTTGCTGTTCAAAAATAATAAAAAAACTTATGTTGTAAATTTTGTAAGTCTACAAAAATGTACGATTTCCTCAAATTTTATACATGCCAATTTATGTTGTTATTGACGAAAATTAGTTACGTTCGTTTAATTTTTAAGTCCATAATATTGGTATCCAATCTCTGTCTTGTCCATGTCTATGATTTTATCCTTCTCGAAAATTGTGACAAGTTCTGTTATTATACTTTATTATGGTAAACCTCATTTGATACGTTAGTCTCAGTTCAGTGAAAACTGTTTCTTATAAATGTCGCATCTTTTGGCATTCCGTGAGCAAATTAATTAACAATCAAAAAATATGATGATTCTTACAAATTGGCACGTGTCGGTCATCGGGCGCGTGCAGAATAAGTATAGGCTGCCGCACGTATTTGATGTGCTCGTCCGAGTTGAAAGGGAAGCGATTGGCCAGCGGACGCATGATGGTCGCCTCGAACCAGGGCAGACGGCGGAAGGGCATCGTCAGAGGGTATTCGCGCACGGCGTCTGGCATGTTGTTGAATGGCGCTTCTAACACTACGCCTTTGACCAGGTCGACTAACGGATGTCTCTGTAGATGAAAACAAAATTGAAATGACAATAATCAATATTATTTTAAACAAAAGTGTTTCGAAAAAAAAGCAGCTGGAACTATATTTTACTAGCAAATTTCCTTTTTTTATTCAATACTCTATTTACAACTGTCCAGTTAAGGACATTAAGCAAATTTGTTAATTTGCAATTGTCAGCCATAAAAGGGACATTGTATTTCATAATGACTAATAATGACATAATAGATGTTTTTCCATTCGTTATGAATAATATTAATAATATATTAATAATAATAATATAAACTTAAATATTTTCTTATAAATAATAACTAATAAATATTTTCTTATAAATAATAACAATCTTCATCAGGGAAATTGATGACTTAAGTCAAGTGGCGATTTTCTCTTCAATCTACGACGATAATTTTCTGTCAGCAAGGAGTTTGCTAGTGCATTTGGGTGACTGTCTCTATATTTATCTGCTGCTTTTGTTATTATATCTTTTACAGTAGTTGTATTCGTGTCGAGATGAATCAACCAGTTGGGAACATATAAGAAATTACCTCAGCAAATACTATATGTCTACAATGGTTCGACGTCTAATTACAAAATTAAATTCTTTTATTTAAAATGATAGTAACAAACGGATGATTAAATAGCGATTCTTTTATTTCAAAATAATAATATGCTAACTTTATGAACGCATAAATTTTATTTGCACAATTGAATGGATATAGAAAGTTTTCGCTCTATTCTGTAAATGATAATTATACCGAAACATTTTTAAATTTAACAAAAATTTCAAGTTTTATTTAGACTCACAAAAAATTGTATAAGAATACAACCTAGAGCTATATTTATTTTAATTGTTTGTCCTATATATAGACACGCTTCGATACATTAAATGATTTTTGTATAATCGTTAGTAAAATATAAGCGTAATAGCGTATCATTATAGTTGAAAGGAAAAGTCGTAATTCGTGTTACTCACAAAACAACTATTAAAATTTGATGATATAATCACAGAGAAAGATTATAAAAACAATAAAAATGCATATTATTTTTTACTTGAATGCCGGTAAAAAAATAAAATAGTTTGTCACAATTAAATACAATATATATATATATATATATATATATATATATATATATATATAATACAGTATATGCATGCATATAGTTTGCTCATGTTTTCATAAAAATTACATACAAATGATCTACAATGCGATATTTCCGGGCTCATCGGTTGTCTGTCGATCCCGCATAAATTAATTATTCTAAATGACGTGACGCCAGAATAAAAAACATACATGAATCTTAATTATGCATAATTTATTTGAAGAACATATAAATACACATATGTAATAACCGGATAATAAAAACACGACAAAAGAATAAAATTGGTTTTGGAATATTTTTGGGTTTTTTAATATTAAATATTTCCCTGTTTTTGTTTGTGGAATCGGCCTTGATTTTAACATCACGCAAAAATGACCATTTTACCAGCATAAACAAATATAAAAAAATTATCGTTGTGCATATGGTACATAAATTGACCCCTGTCTACTACATCGATATTTTTTTGCATTTTGGATAATATGGTTTTGTAACCAAAAAAAATTTTTACGATCTTTATTTTTCGTGCAAAAAAAATTAATAATATATAGCAGGAATCATCAATTACTATGCAATTTTTTTTTTATTCGTCACCTGTTTCCCTTGAAGAATGACATTGCTTCATTGTTTAAGATTTGACAGAAAGAAATTTATTTATATGTTAAAACTATATTCTCAGAAAATGATTATATGTATATCCTAGAGTAACTACAAAATTTTAAATTTTATTGAACATTCTTGAAAACACGATTTAATTGATATGTTAGTTAGCTAGCATAAAATGAACTGAACATTAATTTGTAAAAAATGAAACAAAAATAAAAAATAACAAAATAGGCAATCTTTTGGGAGAAATAATTCTAATACTTAAATCAGCGTACTCTGTTTGCAGAATATACGACTAATTTGAATTATAATAGAATTTTGGACTGCAAAGTTATTTACTAATAATTAATAATAATATTATTATTTAGTAATGAGAACTACAAAAGTAAAATGTGAATTTACGAACTTGAGATAAAGTTCTAACTTTCCATATTACCCATTGTTTCATATGAACATATAGTATAGACAGAGCTGCAAGTTTCGGCAAATAATTGATTTACAGTTGAAAGAATTTTATAAATTTCATATAAAAATTCATTGATACTGTTGGCAAGTTACCTGAATCTTCCTAAGCATCTGTAGCGAGATACCCGTGCCCAACGAGTGTCCCCAGATAATCAACTCGGCGTTTGGCGGCATCCGAGCCGCAAGCCATGCATAGGTGGCCAATGCATCGCGTACTACCCCCCGTTCAGAAGGCCCATTTGGAGGGTCTGTAGAATCTCCGTATCCGCGATAATCTACAGCAATCACATGTCGATCCAATTCGGGGGATTCGGACAGAAGCCTGTACAGCGGGATGCGAGTACTGGTACTGCGTGTGCCACCATTGCCATGCAAGTAGAGCACGACAGGGTGCCTGCCGGTACGGAGAGCGGCTTCGAAATACTGAGACCGGAGTCGGCTCAGAGTGCGGTCACTGCAATTTTATTTAATAGATAGTGTTAGACGCTGTTCTTTTTGTTCAAGCTGAACATACCTGATACTTCTTAAAAATGTGGTGATAACGACATTGTGCCTTAGTCATGTGGAATATGAATTCAAATTTTTGAATCTCTAAATAATGTTCGATATAATAAATAAAGTTGTCTGATAGAGAAGTCTCTTCGTTATAAAAATTCTTATATATATAGAATCCAAAATTCAATAAGGAGTATATTAACATATATTTAAAATCTCTGGTTAAACTGGTAATTGGATATGCATATGACAAATACTTATTTTTGGTTATTTAATACCAATTCTTCTATCTTGAGAGTAACTTATCATAAGAATATGAAGCTCTAAATTCAGTGAATAGTTTTTCTAAAATAACAATATAATATATAGAAATGTTTTATTTACACTCAAATTGGGTAATAATAAAGACGCTATAATAGGCTCATTTTGACATTAAAAAAACAATAGGATAATATCTAAAACGATCTGATTACAACATTTTATAAAAAGATAAAAAATATACAAATTCTATCGTGATTACTGAGAATGATTATTGAGAATAAAATTATAAAAAAATAATGAAATCAATTAGATAAAAACCCTATTCATTTACGTATAACATAGAAATACATATTTACTACAAATAATCGGATATCATTAGAATGCATCAAATAATTTTCATTAAAGCTAAAAGAAAACTTTCTAATATTCATGAAGAGACGCGGATGTTGATTATTCGGAACATGTAGTCGGCGTTGTTCGATGTATTATTTGCTAACTTCTCCACTTCTTACACACTGGTGTGTAATGTTTGCACATTTGCTACGATACACACCTTATTCTGTAGAATTATTTTACAAATTCTTTTAATACTAATCGTAATAAGAAGTATCCGTACTAAACTAGAAGGTGAAAATAAAAGTAGTCAAAGGTCGTTTAACAGTGAACTCGTCGTGGTCTTCTATTATCATTCAATAAAGAATTTTCAATGCCGTAGGTTTTGTATAATGAGTATATAATTCAATTCGTGTTCGTGTCAGTTATGTGCAGTAGTAACAATGCTTTTATACTTCTGAAATTAATGTAATCATCAAAAATTTTCTTTGTATATAATATGAAGGATAATTGTTGTCATATAACCAAAATGTGGCAAGAAACTAGTAGAATATGAGAGCATTGTTTGTATTTAATATGTTTACATAAGAAAGAGTCGCGTTATGAATTAACAATAACCATTTATCGAAGCGCATATTAGCAATAGTAATAAATAAATGCATATATATATATATATATATATATATATATATATATAATCTTGAAATGATAAATTTATCCGACAAATATCGAGTATATTTATAATACTTAGATTTATATCTAAAATATACTTAGATCAAAATATTGTCCTATAAATATACGTACTATTCAAAGGTGAGATTGTCGAAGGATCGAACTCGCGAGTCGCAATCTTCGACTGCCGTATTATTAATAGTTCCATTCGCGTTGAATCGCGTCGCGTCGATCGCTAGATCCTTTACAGCCTCAGCCAAAGCGTCAACGTCGTACTTCGCTTTCACATAGGATTCAGCATACGACTGCGGCAATACGTGCCAAACACCCAACACGATTTCCTGTTTCAGCACATCAGCACATGATTCTTCGCCTGCTTTGCAAAATTCTTCGTCATTGTACGCCAAATAGAAGTTTCTAGTTGCGTCCAGACCGACTTCTTCCGGCGCAAGAATTCGTTCGCCGAATCTCGCAAAAATGAAAAAAGATTGCAAAGCACTTGAACTGTAAATCGCCAACGGAATCACAACAAATATCAAAATGATAACAACAAGAACGACGAACAACATCGTCAGCAACCAGCGGCGTTTTCCACACCGCATGAACGCGTATCGCACGAACGCGCGATTTTTCCTACCGCCCGTTGTACGAAGATTTATGGACTAAATCAACGGGTGAAGCACGCCGGAATATTCTTCATTCAGTTGGATTGCTGTGTCATCGCGTCAGCTGTAACAGTTCTGACGCAATATCGAACTTTTGTCAGTGGCGCGCGATCAGTAACGGTAACTTCGAGAAAGTTGTGCGCGCGCAATCGCTACGCCTCACGTTGGGCCGCGGGAAGTTTGCCGGTGTTGATGGATGCTACTGCTCGGGCCCCCCGAACGAATTGCTTGCACGCGGCAGTACGTAGCCGAGAAGCACTTCTTGATGCTTTTTTACCAGGCGCAGTACTTTAGCTGAAAAGTTAATAACTATTTAGATTTACTAATATTAATTTAATATCTGCATATGCAGTAATCAAGATCATAAAATAATTGCGATGCTTCATTTGAAAATTATTTCCAAGTTATTGTAATCGTCCCAAAATCGAAAATTAAAATCTTTCCAAATCTTCACTTTTTGAAAGTTTTCAAACATTTTGGCATACCTTGAAAAAATGGATGCGTATGCGTGGATACAATTTTTTGTCGACAATTTCGGGCGCACGGATTAACCGATATGAATGATTCAAAAAGCAATCGATTCCTATTGATAATTGATAACGTGCTAATTTCCGTGATAATTCCTATTGATAATTGATACGTGCTGATTAGTTTTTGGCAAAGAGAGGTCCGTTTTAGAGATATGGAGCTATTTGTGCCAGAAATGGCAGTCTTTGAGATATTCGATTGGAATGACCTTTTGTTAGTATTTGACGTATAATACTTGAAATGGTTGAAATAAATAATTTTAACTTTGCAATTCAATTTATATAATTTTTAGAAATATGAAACAAATCAAAACATTCTAACACCCACCTTTATTAAGTTCTGTTCATTTACTTTTTGCGTAAGCTTATATAAACGTCATCGTCCAACTTATGAAGCCTTTACTTCTTATCTATAAAATGCGAATAATGAAAGTTACAGTACTTATAATAATATATTTAAAAATATTTAATATTCTTCGAATACTCCAATGCGGTGCTGGAATTTCCAGAAATTTTCCTTAAGGTACGATGCCTTACACTACATCACTAGTTTAATTTATAATCTGCATGCTTTGTAAGTTGGGCAATTATTGTGAATATATTTTTAAAATTGAGCACTTTATGAAAATCATTGTAAAGCTTTACGGAAATTTAGAGAAATATATAAATTCATTAGCATCATATTAATTCATAATTAATATATAACATTCGCACCAAATCCTATTAAATACTGTGCAATAATGTGCAAGGAAACATGTGCAATTAAACAAAAATAGTAAAAAGTATAATATAACACATCATTACATTATTACAAATGCTTGTTATTTCAATTGAATAATATAATTACGGTATGATATATCATGATTTAAATTTTTTATCTATCCACCATTATTCGTTTTTTATTATGTAGAGACAAGGTAATACATCATATATATATATATATATATATATATATATATATATATATATATATCTTTAATGTAATTACTTACATATTCACAATCACAAATGTATGACTTGAACTTACATCCAAAGCTTTCTAGTGCCGTTATAAAATCTATTGATTTTGTATAAATAGGTTTCAATTGTCATGAAGCATTTAACAATGGACATAGAATATGACTAAATTATTAATTGATAACAATATTGTGAAATCGAATCTTTTCAAAAACAAAAGAATAAAGATATACACATTAAGCGATACTATTGGTGGGTTATAATGCTCTGCATAGCGAAATAAACAATAGAAGAAACAATAGAAGTTTAGGTCAAGAAACGTAATAAAACTAAATAGGCGAAATATTATTTTGTCAACATAATACTTTCGTTAGTCTTTCCCATGTGATATACATCAATTTTTACGTTATATAATAGATTCATGTAGTTACATTTCGATTTGAATGCAAGTTTATTTAATTTGCAGGAATCACAATCTCTGAAATATATTTAAAACTACTTGATACGTAAACACTCGCTGTATTTTATATAAAAACGCCAATACCATTTTTATGCGTATTTGTATTACTAAATTAAAAAATAAATCACATTGTACTCACTTTGAAAATAACGTTATTTAATCAATTTATACTGTTTACACTTTTCAGCAAGAGATAAATATATTAATATAATTTAATTTAATTGTATGATATAAAATTATTTCTAAAACAATTCCTATTCACACTTTATGATTAGACTCATTTAGTTAACGCTTTGCGCTGTTTTACTTCTGTGTTTTATGAGGATTGATATCAATTTAAAAATAAATTACGTACGAAAAAAAATCTTTATTGCATATTTATCGATTGCATGTCGTTAATTTGATTTTCATTCTTAACATTTAAAACTACTGATAACAAAACAACGCCCAATAAAAGGTTAAATCGTTAAATGGTTATATTTTATGAAATATTACTGAAATAAGAACCTACGCCAAATATACTATTTATTTACAATTATGCTGTATATTGTTTCATTTGAAAATATTTGGTATTTTCGAATACTTATAATTTATTTTTCAACAGCAATATAAATTTTCCATGTTCTGTTTGAATTCGTAATATCTTAAGTTGATATCAAATATTACTATCGAAAATTGTATGAAAATATTAATAGTGCATAAACTAACAATTGATCCTTAATAATCAATATTACATGATTTTATTGGCCTCTTTTAGTAAGAGCATTTATAGCCATCATCAATATTTCATTTTTATATTCTATACTATAATAATAAATCATAAATTGTAGTCTGCCCGAAGGCAGGTCCATGGTGTGGGAGTCACCACAAACAAATGATTCCCTTACTCTTCATCCTTTTACCACTATTCCCTTTCCCCATTTTTTTTTATTTTATGTATTTTCCTTTCCAAACTTTTGCCTCCAAGCTCCTTGATCCTGTGCTTCGGCTTTCAGTTCCCTATATTCTCTATTCTCGCGTAAGTCGTCAATCGTATGCATTCTTCTTCTTCCCATTTCCTTTGTTTCTTCAATTTTACCTTCGGCGACGTCATGCAAGAGGCACTCTTTTTGCAAAAGAGGTCCAATCCAGTTTCCTTTTCTTTTCAGAATTGTGCTAGTAGAGTCCTTTCTTCGCCCACTCTTCTCAGGACATCTTCATTTGTTATTTTGTCTGTCCACTTTTTCTCCATTCGCGTCCAGCACCACATTTCAAAACTCTCGAGGTAGTTCTTATCGGCCTTTCTTAGAGTACATGTCTCCGATCCGTACAGAGCTATGCGATGCTTGTCCTAATCTCTTTCGTGCAGTTTTCGTCTCTGGTCAGTATGCTTCCCAGGTATTTGAAATGATTCACGTCTGCCAATGCTCGATTTCCTATCGTTATCCTCAGGGGCTTATTACTTTTTGGGATTCTCATCACTTTCGACTTGTCTATGTTGATTTCCATTCCGTATCTTGTACCCACTTCGACGATTCTGCTCATCATGTTTTGCAGCTCGGTTCGGTTTTTCGATATCACTACTAGATCATCAGCGTATTTTATGGTGATGATTCTTCTACCTTCAATCGAAAAATCTCTTGCGCCTTCAAGTGCCTCGTTCATGAGCCATTCTCCGTACAGGTTGAATAGGATCGGTAACATACAGCATCCTTGACTCTACCTATTTCAACGCTGTTTATATCTCCCTGGTTTACTCGAACCTTTACTTTCTGTCCCATATACAGATTCTGGATCAGCTTGCGATACCTCCAATCGACTTTAATAGATTTTGAAATTTCCATAAGCTTACTCCAGTTGACTCTGTCAAAAGTTTTCTGCCAATCTATAAAACAGAAGCATATGTCCTCGTTAACGTCGAGACATCTATCCGACATTATCCTCAGTGTTCCAATAGCGTCCCTGGTGCCTCTTTCTTTTCTGAAACCAAACTGGTCTTCGCTCATGTGCTACTCTATCTTATTTTCGAGTCGTCTCGTGAGGATTTTGGCCAGAACCTTTTCTGTGTGCGAAAAGCTGATCGTCCTGTGGTCGCTGCATTTATTCGCTTTGGGTTTTTTCTGAAGAGCCATTATTGAGACATCCAGAAAGTCCTTTGGCCATTCGCAATTTGGTCAGTTTCCTCAATCCGTTGTTGCCCAGCTCTTTCAGTAGGTCCGCCGGTATGTCGCCATCTCCCGTTGCTTTTTTTCATTTCATCTCATTTATTGCTCTTTCAACTTCGCTTTTTGATATGCACGATCCCTTGTCGTCTTCGTCCACTTCTTTGTCGTCTTTGATCTCAATATTATCAGGACGATTTTCTCTATCGTACAATTTCTCAATGTATTTTTTCCATACGCTGAGAATTTTCTTGTGGTCACTCACTCTATTTTCATTGTCGTCTTCTATTTCGTATGTTTTTCTACTTTTCCTTTCGTTCCGGTCCATTTCCTTTGTAGCCTGAAACATTCAATCATACCTACCTTGTTTTCGAAGTTCCATTATCTTATTGCACGTTTTGTCCATGTATTTCACCTTTGCCTTCTCCGTTTCTCGCCTTAATTCATTATTCAATTTTCTATACATTCTCGAGTCTGCATTCTTGTACTTTCTATGCTCATCCATTTTCTTGATCATCTCCTGGGTTATCCATGGTTTATTAGCTACTTTTTCTAGCTTTCCTACGTTGTCTTCCAGCGTATCCAGAAGTACACTTTTTACCTCGTTCCAATCTTTTTCTACTGCCTCTTCCCTGTCTCTTATAACGCCGAACTTTGTCTCCCTTTCTCTCATCACTACGATTTTATTATTCAAGTTTTTCAGATTTTATCCCTGGCCCCTGGAAAAGTCTTAACGTTTTTCACGTTATTTCTGAATCTGTTCTTGACGAAGATGTAGTCAATTTGATATCGTTTGCTGTTTCCCGGGCTTCCCCAAGTATACAGCTTTGTTTTCCGCTTTTTGAAGCCCGTGTTTGCGATTATCAGATTGTTTCTACGGCAGAAGTCGATTAGCATATTTCCCCTGTCGTTCCTTCTGCCCAATCCGTATTTTCCGACTATTTTTTCCTATGATCCTTTTCCGACTACCTCATTAAAATCTCCCATAATCACCACGTTGACCTTTTCTTTGCTTTCCTGAGACAGCATCTCGTCTATCTGCTCGTAGATTTGTTCTACTCTCCACCTCGTCGTGGCTCGATGTCGGCGTGTACACCAGCACCACCAGTACGTCCACCAGCTCCGCTTTCAGTTTCACATTCATCAAACGATCACTCACGCAGTTCACTTTCAGGACACTCCTCACCGACTTGTTTCTTACCATGACTGCCACTCCTCTCTCGGATTTGTCTCATCTCGAGTGATATATTGTGAAACCGTCCGATTCGGTTTCACCTTGCCCCTACCATCTTACATCGCTCAGTCTCACGACGTCCACTCTGCACTTGTCAATTTCCCTCTTGAGGTTCTCGAGTTTTCGTGCCCTCATCATTGTCCTGACGTTCCACGTTGCTAACCTGAAAGGCAAATCGACCGCAGTTTTGTTGCTACTTTCGATGACTTTTCCCTCCATAGCCTCAACCCGGAGATCTGAACGGGAGGTCATTACTCCGAAATATTTTACAGAAGAGGAAGTCATCATTGGAACCATTTTCTTGTAGAATGCTCTCACACCTACTCTGGGAAGAATGTAATGTGGTAGTATTCCCCTTTTCCTTTCCGCATCGCTACACCCAGCTACACCCGTCATTCGGGTTGCGCTCCCGACTTTTTAATCTAGAGCCATCTCATCATTTGCTCTGTGCCTCCAGTCAATACTGGTGTCGCTGCTGCACGACACCAGCTAACTCGGTTAGCCGATTTTGCTGTTTCCAGCTATTCGTTGTCCACCCCCCACGAGGAGGACGTCGAGTCAGTTCGGGGAATTTACTATATTCTATACTATATTCATATATATTCTATACCACCTTTATATATTCTATACTATCTTTGTATATATCACTTCTAAGTGATAACTAAGATATACCCATTTTCTTGGCAATTTTTTATTGTTATTCAATATAGTTTTCTTCGAAGACGATATACCAATTGTAGCGAACTTTGAACTTTTCGAAACCATTTTTGTAGTACAATTTGTACCTTGCCACAGAATTCGGCTATCATCTCATCATTTGGCAAAAATTTCTTCACAGCGAGCATTTTTTTGAGATCTGAGAACAAGATATGGTTGCTGGGGAACAGATCTAGAGAATATAGTAAGTGGTGAAGCAATTCGGAGCTCAATTCATGTTTGTTTGCCATGGTTTTCACGGATTTGTGACTTGGTGCGTTGTCTTGATGGAGCAGCACTGTTTTTCTATTTCAAATGGGGCCATTTTTCCGATTACGATCTTTCAATGCTGCAATAACGTTATTCAATAATCACTGTTGATGGTCTAGCCTTTCTCAAGATAGTTGATGAAAATCATTTTTGCCAGTATTAACCTTGCCTGCAGATTGTTCGCATTTTTTCTCCTCATCGTGCCTAGTACATTCGGATGACTGTCTATTCGACTCCAGAGTGAAGTGGTGAAGGCAGATCACATCCATGGTAACATATTAATGCAAAAACTCAGTTTTATTCCGATTAAACAACTCCAAAAACTCTTACGAATCATCAACTCGTTATCTCAGGCATTTTTACTATTCGGTTTTCCAAAACGTTTCGGCGAACTTTTTTGATAATTTCCGATGCAACCACCTCAATTGGACGTTCAGAGCGTTGAGCATCATCAGGATCTGTATTGGCCACGATTAAAATCTGCAAACCACTTTTCCACCTTTGTCTCGATTTGGCACAGTCTAGATAACACTTATCAAGTGATACTTTGGCAGTAATGGTATTTTTACCCATCAAAAAGCAATGATAAATCAACCCACAAAATTGCTTTGAATTCATGGTTTTGAAAAACTCAAAAGTAGTGTCACTTGAACCTCTGTAACTTGTAAACTTATCGTCAGATTTCCATGAAATTTTTACATATATCTTCTTAAAGTTGTTGCTTCCTACGAATCATATGGATGATTACATAGCTACATCATCTACGTTATTATCCTACGCTCTACGGACTTATTGAGTTACGTAATATATATATATATACTAGCTGACCCGACAGACGTTGTTCTGTACCTACGTCTACAATTTTTCAATATTTTATACTAATATTTACTGCTTAGTTAAAAATAATAATTACTGTTTTTTGAATTACTATTTACACCAATATATAAGTGATGTTGAATGTAGAACTGTTTCAAATAAAATGATTGTTCTCAATTCCCACAGTTAACACTTTAATTATTTATTTAACAAATATTAAAAAATGTTCAATAAAATTGTATATTAAAAATTATACACTGCGATTTATAGAACAAATTTATTTCCAATAGCTCAATTTATTTTATTGCATTTAAGGGTTATATAGTATTTTTAGCCATACCTGTAGATGTGGATGTATAAATGAATGATTTTTTGTTTATTCACGACTAAAACATTGATTTTCCAAATTTATCACACTAAAAATAATCGTCTGCCTTTGTGATTTATGGTTATAGTATAAGATACACGTGTTGAAAATTGAAATCTTTTAAAAAGTACAACAAATTCAGAAAGAATTAATATATAGCATTCGCGGCAAAGGTGCAATATCACCTTTTATTTTTCTACCCAAAATATATGCTTCAATAATGTTGCCTATAATTTTTATAATTTCGTACCATATTTTAACTGACTTTTAGTAATTTTAATATCTAAATTACATTTTTTCTCCAATAAATCAATATACATTATTGCTTAAGTTTATATTTGAAGTGAATTAATTTGTCAAATCCTGTTCACATGTGCTCTATTCAACTTACGATCAACAAAATTATTGCTCTGTGAATTTTATTACTGTGCTCCAATTTACTTGATATTTTGGAAATAGGCTAATCTTTATCTTAAGTTCAGAAGTGAAAACAATTTGCACTCCGTCACCATCCACCGCATTAATTGAATTATTACTCTTTTAATTCTGATTTTATCAGAACTTGTAATACACTATTTTAAAGGTGATTAAATGAGCTACAACTTTCTCTACCATTAATTTTACCGTAACTTCTCTTATTGTAAAACGGCGAAAGGTTAAAGGGCTCGAAAGACCTCTGGTTGGACAGCTCCTTAATTAATCATACATATATCAATATTTGTGTAACGAAAAAATAATAAACAACAATAATTAGTCAGAAAAATACCTCGAATTTTCATATATATATATATATATATATATATATATATATATATACTTTTATACGTATTCTTTCAGAGGTATTATGATGAGAAATTGGTTGTTTTTTTTAAAATGTTTTTTTTTTCATGAAATCATGAGTTTTTTAAGAATCATTTGTACTAAAGTTGTGGTATTTTCTAGAATCCATCAAGATCTCTTAAACCAAGTTAATTCTAGATTGAATACGATTATTTTTAATTTTGGTGGATATGGCACTCAAAGTATTTGATTTAAATGAAAAAAAAAACATTGCATGCGTCCTTTATCTGCATGATAGCTCACTCATTTTACACGCAGAAGTACTCATTTTAAAGCTTATTTTGAGCACTATAAAAACCCATTTTCATATCTAGCCTAATAATGTTCCTAAAACACTATAAAATAACGTTTTATTAAGATTTTAATTGATATAATTCTGTTCATTACATGATTTTCGTTAAAATGTATATTTTTGAAGGTGTTAGCAACAAATGATGAAAAACGCAAAAAAGAAACAAATATTCAGTAGCCAGTAACTTGAAAAGTATTTCCTTTTTTGAAAAACATTATTAAATATTTTTCTCGTATAATTAGTTCTTTTATCGATACCAAACGTTATTTTGAAAAAAGTAAAATTACACCACTGAAAAGAAATGTCATCCACCCGAGAAGTGGTAAAGGAGTCTAAATTGTTTTCACTTCTGAAGAGTAAGGTGAACCTAGTTCCAAAATTCCAAACGAATTGGAAAATAGTAAAAAGTTCAGACCCAAAGCGCTCCATTGAGTAAATATTCCGTACCCAATGACAAACATATGAATTTTTGACACAATGAAACTTCTAAATAATTTTTTTTGTATTGCGACTTAGTATAGTAAGGCAAAACGACTGCAAATTGAATATGTTTGAGCGCAATCACTTATGGCTCGCTTCTTTGCGCGAATTCGTACGGCGAATCTGTTCGCAAAGTGCGCAAACAAAATTATTGCAAGCAAAAGCAAACCACGCGCACGTCAGACGCATGCGCAGACTGCATCACTTGTCAAATGCATGTTATATTATTTGCATCTTATATTAATTTGATTTTTGGCACATCTCAGCTGCTTTTCGGCATTAATAATGTAGACATTACATTTTCCTTATTCATAATTATGAATTTATTATATTCTAATATTGCCTTAGCCTATAAGTGAATAGAAATGTTTGGCTAATGACAGTCCTCAATTGTTTTTAATGTCAAACTAAGCTTCAAATATTTTCAAGGGCAAACAATGATAAGCGGTTTTTTGTAATTTTTTCTATTTATTTCTACAATTTAACTATATTTGTATGAATCAAAACATTCTAAAAAATTTCCCGAACAAACTTCAGGAAGATTCATGAAAATCCGAATTATAGTTTAGGAGGAAATATGAAACTTACATTGTTACAGAAGAATTTTATATATAAGATATATATATATATATATATAATTTCTTTACAACTGATTTTTTCATGCTTCTTTTTTCTTCTAAATCTGATCGCAAATTCTACTCAACAAATCAAATTCTATTTAATTTCAAATTAACTATATTATTTAAATTTTGAATCAGTGATGACAGTATTCGTTCCAAAATCCCTATCGTGAGTCGGGTACAGTACTGAGTGAGCTATGCCCGCCACATATTTCAATTTTAAATCATATAATCATGTTTATGAAATAGATATAAGCTATTATTTAATTACTTATTTTAATATTACAAAAGTTTATAGATTAAATATGAAAATACTGTATATTTTTCGTTTACATTTGAAAAACATTAATATTGGCAATAAAGCGATTATAATGTTTACAAATTATTATCGTTAACAATAACATGTAATAAATAAAAATTGTAATAATTAATTAACATTTGCTTACGCATATTAGGTGCATTGTGCGCGCTATGTGCCTGGTTGTAATATAACATTCCAGAAGTGACTTTGTCATATAAATAACATTTTAATCAGAATACTGTGTTTTATCAGTGATCGAAATTTATCTGTTTGTTTTGTTCCGTAAATAAAGTTTAGTTTTTCTGTGAAAGGTATCGATGGTTAGTGTCGCAATGAAGTGAATAATTATGACTCAAAAACTATAAATATGCAAATGTTTAAACAATCCGTAGTTATCGGAAGTGTCGTTTTTGTTGCGCTGTACGTTATTATTGGGATTATGAATCGAGAACCTTTACTAGACAGGTGACGTTGACGTATCATATGTGTATGGAATTCTTCCATGTCGCTACAAGAATTTTTGTTTTCAAAGTAGTGTCAAATACAATGACGATATATTCATATTGCTCGTGGCCTAGTAGTTAGGGGCTAGGGCTATGGACTACGAATCAGAGGTTCCAGGTTCGATACTCACTGCGGACTGCTTAAAATAAAACTCACCAGTATTACAAAAAGATGATAATAATAAATTCATCACATAAAGATAGGGTAACCGTCTATAAGGCCATGTCGTTTACACAGTCAGCACAACAGCTCAATTAAGGGACCGTCAATTAAACACAAGATCGATTTCTAAGGGTTTTTAAACTCTCCCTCCTCCGTTATGATACGTGGTGACATTAAAATTAATCCGCTCTCTCCAAAGTAAGCATTTGTATATTTTTAATACCTAGAATAAGTAATAAAATTTTCATTTATTTTTTTTTAAATACTTAGATTTTTGTTTCAAATTCAGGTAAAAAAGAAATACAAGTATGATATCTTACCAAACCCCCTACGTGATATTTCGTAATTTCTTGTCAATCTCCCCCATTAGCGTCATGTAATTAATGGCCCTGCCTTCATAGTAAAGTTCTTATTATATATAAAAGAAATAATACTTCTAAATTTGTTTTGTATATTTGGAGTTTATTTGTTTTACTAATCGAAGGTATATATCCATCAAGTTTTTACTTAATATGAATTTTTTGTATTGTTTATTATATTTTTTATATTTATCGAGAATCTTATAATTACAAGAGTAACTTTTTGAGGTAACTTACAGAGTCAGCTCAAAGTTTATAATCCACACAATTAGCTGTTTTATTTGCAATATTTAGAAATTCGCATCACAAGCGGATTTTCATTATTAATTTTGTTTATCTTTTTGCTTGCAATTAGCAATCAGCAATTTTTTAACATTGAAACATAAAGATCTGATAGAACTTTTTATTATATAAATACTCTATATTACTTAACTTCGTATAAATGATTATCTTATTTGGTATACAAGAAAGATCCGATCAGAATTTCCTTATTTTATAACTCCAGTAAATAATTTTATAATTACAAACTTTAGAGAATAGGCCCTAGCATCATGTCAAATTAATTCCATTCTCACTAATATATCCTTATTCCCATTATGTCATTTGACTAATATTGGTAAAAAGTAAATCTGATTTATAAAAATTAAATGGTTGCCTACATTTTATGTCGGTTTATTTTATATAGGTCAGTAGTTCATGAGGGATATCAAATTGCTTTATTTATAATTAATTTTACGTTAGTAATTTATGGAGTTTTTTATTCGTAATTCTACACCTCAAACACTTGTTATAGATGTTTTTTCTTTGGGCGTGACATATTTTGGTAAACGTGATGAAAGAATATTTATTGAATTGGAATAAAAAAAATTGGAATAAAAAGCTGTAAATTTAAATTTTATATGAATATTAATATTAATTTTTGCATACTCAAATAAAAATACATAAATTTGTGAATTGTTGTCGAATACAAAAAACACACAACTGCTTCAGTATTTCGTTCACCAAGGTAGAAAATGATAAAAACTATTGAGCTGATTTTGAAGTGATATATCGGTGTGATTTAAAAATAAAATGAATGAAAAAATGTGTGTACATAAATGTAAATATCTTTGGAGTAAACAAATTTCAAACAAATTTAACAAAATTCCTGTAAAATATTGAGAAGCTGCAGCTGCTTTCCTAACATAAAAATCATATTTTATGCGAATGTATGTTTAAATTATAAAAATCAATTCACAATTAATAATTATTGGAAACTGTATTAATTCTCTGTGTAACTTTAATTAAACAAACCTGCACTTTGAAACTATTATTTCCTAAACGTCTGAGTAAAAAAATATAATCATTAGTATATCAAATATAATCATTACTTCGATTTTATGCGCCTGAATTAATAAATTTTCGTCGCAAGAGCAATAAAGTTATATATCATTGTAAATTATAGAGAATTAATTTAAAAACTAAACGAAATATAGAAAATGTTTCAAATAAGTGTATGAAATAAAGCATTCATTCAAATCCAGTTACTAATTGTTAAAGAAAATAATCAAAACCAGTTCGAACAAACAGACGTGCCATCTATTCAGTAATCGGATGAACATTGAACCTAGAAATCAACCATTAATTTTCCCAAATTTTCCTATATATCAGAAAGCCAGTAGGCCCAGTAGCTAAATCATTTCAATAGTACCTGTTTTATTATCGAAATGTTTTATTGACAAAATGTTTTTTTTTTGGGAAAAATATCGTTATAATTTAATTTTCTGAATGATAATCAGGCGTATTGCTACAACGATAATCATTATTTTTATTGGAAATAATTGTTAGTTTTTCATAAGCTTTTCATTAGCTTATATGGAATTGTTAGCATTGTTAATCATAAATGATGGACTGTGTATTATTCAGCAACACTATATTCAAATTTATATTTGCCTGTAAAATCTTGCTGATTTTCTTTTATGATTATAACTGAAACTACTCCATTGTTAGAACAAATAATAAAATCGCATGTTCTTTATTATTTTTATCCACATTTTATAAATATACGTTTAGTTCAATCGTCATAATTTTAATTGTTTTTGTCATGCTAATCATCAAAATTTGTGATAGTCTTACAAATTTTTAAATGTTACATATCATGTTCGTTTACCCAGAGAATTCACCACTTTTTTATTATTGTTATCGATACTATTACCATTTTGTTATCCATTACTCATAGCCATTTGCTTCCCTGCTCTGAAATTTGACAAGTGATTTGTCGATAATGCCTTTTATAGAGTTCTGAGAATAAATTTCTCCGAAGGCGTAGAAAATAAAATATGCCGTTATATAAAACACAAAGTAAATACGCTAAATAGTTCTTGTATATTGACACTCTAAAGTTGTCTCAAAACCTACAGACTTACAGCTGGGTATCTTGAATTCCGAATTTACTATAATGACTGGACTAAAAACATATAGGCTTTCTGTTACCATAAAATTTTCTGCACAATATTATAGAAATGAGCTGCGCTTGAATTTTGAAAATATTAACGGGTTTGCAGAATGCACAATTAAAGAAGATTAAAGAATTATGAAATATTTTTGTAGCATTCTTGTATTTTATTCAAGAAATATGATAGTACGAAATCCTCAGTTCTTTCCATAATTTGCAATAACAAAAGATTTGAATTATAAATTAGTCTACAGTTTTATTAAAATGCTATGTTATCATAAAAATTTATTTATTTATTAAATTATGATTATTTATTTTATTTATTTATTAATTATGATTAAACTTCAAATTATAATTTTTGGCGAGAGTAGATCATTTGCCAATTAGCAATGGACTTTCGTTATGCAATATCTGTTCGACATTTGGGTTCGATACAAAATAGATTTCTGGATCGTTACCTAAAATTTACGTTTTCCGTGACGGGTTTCGTCTATTTTTGTTCGATTTGCATAACAGTTTTGGTAAGCTAACATAATTTAGGAAAATAATTGTTTTTGATTGAAAATCAATACTTTTAACTGAATGCGCTTAATAAGCACTGATAATATAAAAACGGCTTTTTCTTCTAATTTATAATTAGAATTAATTGTTGAAAATTAATTTATTTTTGTTGTACTATGGTACCATAATTATCATAATTCGATATAGTTTCATCATTCCAAATTTTAAATATTATTCCAAATTAAACTAGTTAAGTGGGGCGCATGGCATCGTGCCTTAGGGCAAATTGCTGAAACTTTCTGTACTAAAAATTCTTTTTTTTTAAAAAGATTAACATTCTTGAAAAAAAAATAACTCTGAAAAAATTAGATTTTTGAGAAACTATAAATTTTTGACAAATTTACTTTTTGAAAAAAAAACTTATTGAAAAAAAATTTATTTTGAAATATTTTGGAAATTCTGAACTTTTTTTCAAAGCAATCGTACTGCTTTAACTGCATAGAGACGAAATATCGAAGCGCGTAAGCGCCGCGTCGCCGTCTAACGGATAATCATTGGTACGGAACCCATAGAAATGTAAACAATTATTGTTAAAATCTCTATAAAATATCTGATAATTTGATGTGCATATGTCTAATGATCATTTTTGACCGCCAAATGGCATTTTTTTTACTTTTTTCACTAGATCTCCGAAACCGCTAGATCTGCCTTCATGAAAATTTGATCAGTTCTTCATCTTGTTAATACAAGTAAAAACTGAGTTACCGTTTCTGGCACTTTTTGCCCCATACCTTCCGAACGGTTAGACCTGCCTTTGCCAAAAACTAATCAGCACATCTCCTTATCAATACGAATCGAATGTTTTTTGAATTATTCAAATCGCTTCATCCGTGTTCCCGAAATCGTCGACGAAAATTTGTATCCGCACACACACATACACGCACATACACACACAAACATCCATTTTTTCTAAGGTATGCCAAAATGTTCAGAAGGTTTTGAAACGTAAAGATATATAAAAATTTTCATTTTCGCTTTTTTTCGATTGCGATTACTATAACTTGCCCTACGGAAAGTTAATAATTTTACTCACAAAATAATCATTTCAACTGTAGTAATTTTATAAATAAATTTATTAGTTTTACGTAGATATTCGAGCGACTGGTTATCAATGTTATGTGATTCAAATTTTGCTTTTGCACGAATTTACGAACGCTTGATATACAACTCAACTTTTGTCATTTCGACGACTATCGACATTTTTGTTTTATAGGCATATGCGAAATGCATGTATCATCACAATTATCTAAACGAAATGGATAAAATAAGAACCGCACGTGATGGTTTCATATCGGGAACCATAAACATCATTTACAATTTCACCCGACTTACGTATTTACATTTATCGAACAAACTCAAATATTTTCCGAATTTTTCTGACTATATTATTTTTAACACGGTTTTAAAAATTTTTTTTTACGTTTTCATCATAAAATTTTAATCGCTACAACTAACCATTGAAAACATCAATTATATCATTTATTTTCTGTGCTGATATGTTATTTCCTGCACCATCTGTAATAGTGATTTGTTTATTTGGTATACTGATTTCTCAATTTTTTTTATGAAGATATTTTCATTGAGAGTAACATATCGATAATAATAAATCTTTCGGAATAAACATTAGAAAAATTAGTGACTTGAATGAATAAAAACCGTTTCTTCTCATCTTTGAAGATGTTACACAGGCCAGATTTAATTTTGTGTTGATTGAGTTGAATTAGTTTGCCTGACTGCTCTGTTGTTTGAACATTCTGCAGCAGCTTTCGGTGACAGACTCTATCAGTTTACTAGATTTAATAGAACAAGGCGTAAGTGGCATTTTGCCTTAAGGATGTTGTGTAAACCGGATACCTGGCAATAATCGAGCTGACAAAAATATAACTGTTAGGAACAATCGATTCGACCTAGCTTTATTATCAAATGTTAATAATTACGATTTCAAACTGATGTATCTGGATTTTGAATTATTAGATAAAGGGCTGCCACCAATATCTCAAAAGTTAAGCAGTTTCTAAGAACCATAGTTGCAATTAGAGGGAAAAAGATGTCAAAAAGGTATAAAAGGTTCTTACGACGTTGCTATTGGAAAATAAATGGAAATGTTCGACAATCCATAACAAAAGTATTTTTATTTTTTGTTAGTTTTTTTGGTTGTGAGTACCGTACGAGACCCTAATATAATTTATCAGCATATACGTTATTTAATTGTTTCATGTGTTGTTAATTTTCAGTTAGTTTCAACTTTTTTTTTAATTATCTCTATAAAAGCTTAAACCTGGGTGGGGTAAAAAGGACCAACTTAACTTTTACCCTGGCGGTAAAAGGTGTAAGAAATAAAATAGCAAATAAAAAGTAAATTAAGCTATAAAATAATTGATGCAGTGATAGACTGACAGTAAAAGTCGATGCCGTAGGTGTGTGAGGTTATTATGTCTGCCATCCATATTTTCATTAATAGGTCTCAGGACATACGCTTTTCATATGATTTGTCCCTTTGTATTCTTATGGGAATGTTTTATTCTTATTACTTGTAGTACTACTATTTTGTGTTCGTCTATTTTTTGTCATAATGTGATTGTCAATTGCACGAACAAACTAAAAGCATTGCACGACACTGGACTAAATCGGTAGTATAGCATGTTTAGCTTTAATTGATATATTCTGAAAAAACATGCTTTATTTACGAAATCATCGGCCGTGGTTTGCTCTCGCGTAAACAGTTTTTCTTTTATTTCCATTACGTAGCGGGAAAAGTGATAAGTTCACTGGTCGTTTATTAAATAATAACTATTGTAGATCGCAGGCAATCGTCCAGGCTGTAAGCATTTGCGGGAGGCGAATATAAATAGCATATTATCTGCTGATCGAGAAGGAACTATCAGACGCACTCGACAAACCGCAGGAGCATTGGCATTATGCCACCTCCTAAATGAAATGTTGTTCATTCTTTTGAATGTTATGCTATTTTCAAAGGAATTATCGCCGATTGGAGAATAATCAATATTCATTGTTCCATTGTGCTCATTCATTTTATTTATAATCAATTGGTCATCTCAACAACAATTCTTGATGAAACTTTGCTTTTGAGCTATATTGCTCAAATTACACTCAATTGCTTTCGATAACTTATTGTAAATTTTTTAGTATCTACATTCCGTAGTTTTCTATTATTCTATTTAAAATATAATTTTTATTTTTAATCGGTCAAATCATGAACTTATTTTGAAGTTTACACTTATTTCAACGTATTTCAACGCGGGTATTCACACTGAATTATTTGAATTTTTGGAATTTATTATTATTTATATTGAAAAATAATATTAAGAGTTTCAATATATTTCTTTACAAGTAGTTTTGAATGTAATCAAAATACAATTAACGGTCTCAGATTAAAAATAAACGAAGCATAATAATGATGATAGAAGGTTGCCAAAACTTTTATAAATATTTTGAACGCTGGCAAAAGTCACTGCATTTTAATTGCAAAAGTGTCCATATAATTAGGATAAATAGCACGCACAATAAACAAACGATTTGAAGCATGCGCATCTTAGGAAATAATCTTTTTTCAAATGTAGACATCATTCTAAAAACTTATACGAATTATATAATTTGAAATGGTAAAAGTGTCTCTCATACTTCTTATGTACATAATAATATCAGAACGATTATTCAGTAAAAATCAATACAAAATGATTTATTTCATTATGCTACATATGACTACGATAAACTGATTACCTAAGATTCATATATTAAACACCTAAAAAATTAGCCTAATGGCGGCCGTTAAATTCTTTCAAAGAATATAACATACTGTTTATTTATTCTAGTTTAATTTTTTTATAAATACAAACAAACATGAAATATTAAAATTATATTGTCGCAGCTCTATTAAACATTTTGGCATGATTTCGTAGTCACACAGCAATTTTATGAGTAATGATTTCCGTGTAGTATCTATTTATATGAAATATATTATGTTTTTATAAAAAACATTTTTATGGCGATATTAAAAAATGTTTGAAAAATATTACACCAGACAGACGAACGTGAAATGAGGCGATAATAAAAAAAATCTTTAACTTTATTAAGTGCGTTTGCCAGATCTGACAAGAGCTCAATTTATGTTTCATATGGCAATTGGTACGTAAGAAATATATGTATGCAAACACATCAGAGAAAAAAAAAGTTGCATAAATTATACTAAAATAGTTTTATCGGAACTCTAAATGAGATTACCTGTAATTTATGTAAACATGTATATATAGGGTAGGGCAGGACACAAAGGTGCAATTTGCCTTTGAGCAATTATATTGTGAAAACCAAATCAATTATATCACAAGTAACACTTATCAAACAAACTATTTTCAGTAAAAATCCCAGCAATTCATCAATGTAGAAATGTGTTTTTTTTAATTGTAACCTTACCCCATAGGCGGTTTTATTTTAATTTTGAAAGAGTTTTGCAAAATAACATTTATGTATAAATCAAGAGTGTCAGAATCGTGCATTAGTTATTTGGCATTATTATTGCCATGAAAAATTACATGTACTGGTACTAAATTCTTATGGGTCTTTGTGATCAAAGAACTTTTTGCTGATAAGTTTGCATACATTTTATTTTATAATAATTACTTTAATATCATCATGAACCATATTTTAATTTATTATTAATAATTATTTATTTAATTTATCACTATGTATTTATCAAATATAGATTATTAGGTGTTCTTGCAATGATAGTTAATCTAATATGCTCTAACTTTCAACGTAAACAATATAAGAGAAGCAGAGTGAGGCTAGTTTAAAATAACTTTTGGCTTGTATACTAAAAACATTCAAGAACCGAGATATTTGTTGACAGAATATGTATAACTTTAAATGTTTTTGAGAAAATACAGTAAAATGAAAAACATTATTATAATCTTACTAGTTGTTACAAAAACTAAAATCATTAGGAACTCAATTTACGAAATTAAAACATCTGATATAAAATGATTGATACAGTTTGCGCTCCGCCGATTTGTTGACTCGTAATATTTAGATAAATTTAATTGTCACATAATTTTTCATCAATATCTAAAATGCGTTTATTAGTGCTTCATAATTATCTATTTATATGGCCGCTTTCAAAATTTTAGCTTGAGGGTTCTTAATTTTTTGCAGGCGGAGCTTACAATAATATAGACAGAATCAAATAATATAGATAATTATTAGTAAAGAGTTTTATTCAGATTATGTCTAATGTATTTGAGCAAAATAATTTCTTTTTTTCTGCACTGTAATATTTTAAATGATACTTTTCGTGGTCTTGAGCGTATATGACAACACTGTACTAGGTAATGTCAATTATCGATTTGTGGATAATATGCTACTACTGTAGAGGTATGAAATTGTCACATGTCAGTTTCTTAACACTAAATTAAAATAGAAAATAGTTGCAGTTCAATTGCAATAATATACATTTTTATTTAATTCATAAACTATTTCTTTCTTTTCTTTTAAACATCTAACTTTTCTTGTAAACATCTAATTATCGAACGCAAAGTTATATTTAGTTGAATGTATATCAAATTTACGAATACAAAATTAAATACGGATGCGTCTTTCGAAATGTATATTTTTTTATTATCAAGTTTGAATGACACAGTTGGATAAATTTAATTCTCATATTGTTACTTCAACTTCAGCAATTATATACATGTAGCTGTAGCTGCCTAACTATAGCTAATTCTGATTTCAAAAATTTTACAGAAAAAAAAAATATTTTAATAATATATGCAACAAACAAAATTGCAGAAATCTATATAAACATTTAAGTTAAAAAAATGCTATCACACATTTATGTTTTGAATATTATTTTTCTTACATTGACAAACACTGAGAATATAATTTATGTAATCTTGTTAGAGGTATTGACTCTTTCGCGTTGTGTATACTAAAATTCAAACCTTGACAAATAATTAGTGACATCAAGCTGTTTATTTTTGCATAGATAATTGTGAAAATTTGGTGTATTTATTATTTCTTTAATTCCTCTTGTTTTTAATATTTATTAGCCTTATTGCTCTAATAAATACTTCCGTTTCTTTTGACATCTCTTGATGTTTCCAATACTCCTATTTATAATAAAATATTAAAATTGATATTAATATAATTATATTAGTAACGCATTGTGAACTTATTTACATATCTGATAAAAATATAATTAAAAACCTCGAAAGTAGAAAAATTGAATAAACAAAAAATACTATAATCAATTTATTATTCTACTCACTTATTTTTAAAGGGTATTTTTAATGCATGTAGTAATCTAAAATAAATACATAAATATATTTAGTGTGTCATTAATTATGTTACGACCTTTCAATCATAAGCTTTGCCGAAATATCAGGTCGGACTAAAAAAATGCAATTAATCAAAATAATATTTTGAACTGATAATTTTATTTGAATGGGAGATCCTCGGCCACTTTCTCCTGAAGGGGATACGTATCGCTATTTCACATGCATTCCTTCACAATCAAAAGATTCCTTTGGTATAAATGTTTTCTTAGTAATCAGTTAGGAAGAAGTTTCACAGGGCTCTCAATTACATTATTCGCGGAGATAAACAAAAGTGGATATCCTGGCTAATCTTTAGACTTCCTTTGATTAACTTTGACTGAAATTCATCTCGAGGTTGCTAACAATAAGAGTATTTGCGAGAAATTGATATAAGATCAATTCCACGAGTTTAGATTAGAGCATTTATACTTCTGTTTTATTTGAATGCCAAGAACAGTTTCAACTAATCGGTCGCTTGTCAATAATCGTATTGTAATCGTTTTTAATATTCCCTAAAACATTTTTTATTAATCTTTGCTATATTTAATATTCATGATATGCACTACATGTGATTTATCTTATTATCCTATTTTCAATTTCACTTATATTTAATTATTGTGGTAGACACCTTTTTTATAAAATTTACATAACATAAATTCTTCAAATATATCCTAAAAATCGCAGAATTATTTTTTACCGATTTTATTTATGTACTTACCAAATTTTTTAATTCAGTTGTGTTGTTCACTTTCACTAGTCAATTCATTCAAACCTCTCAATTATTTATTAGTTATTATATTAACTTGGACTATTCTCGAATTACTGAAGGACGTAAAAATATCGAGATTTTACCTTTACATCCTAATCTGACATAACATTATCACAATTTGATATTATTTTTTGTTAAAATGAAAAAAAACCTCCAGTTGACTTGTAACACCTCTAGTGCAAAATATGGTCTATCTTGAGCAGGCACAATATAATAGTATCTCTTTTTCTTAAAATAAAACGACAAAAAAAATAACTAGTGGTATATGGCAACGTTAAGGCAAATTGCTGGAACTTCCCGCAAATATTTTTTTCCAAAAGCAATTGTTTTGTCATCACTAGCAGAAAGTTTTTTGAATCATTCAAATCTGATGCTTAGTTCTCTGAAAAACTGCTTTTTTTGTACATTTGGCTCTGTATCTTCGAAATGGCTGAACCTGTCTTTGCCAAAAACTTCCCAATAATTACAATTGAATGTTTTTTTGGATCATTCAAATCGGATACTCTGTACTCTCAAAAACTTGATTACTACACTCTTTGCTCCGTATCTCCGTAACGGCTTGACCCGCCTTTGTCAAAAACAGGTCAGCACATCTCCCTATCGATAGGAATTGAATTTTTTTTGAACCATTCAAATCGATTGATTCGCACGCTCGAAAACGTGGACGAAAAAATGCGGACACACAAAACACACACACGCACACATCAATTTTTTCTGAAGTATGCCAAAATGTTCAGAAACCTCTGGAACGTAAAGATATGCATTCATTTTCGGTTTTCGGCCTATTATTATAACTTACCCTGCGGGAAGTTAATTAAATATAAATATACGAAATAGAAAGAGTAAATAAATAAATAAATAAATAAAAATATACTTGAAGAAAGCAAGTAATTAATAATTTATAGTAATTGAAAAATATGATTGCAAATACCTGATTTTTCTATATATTTTATGAAATTATTAAAAACAAATATTTTATACACATAATAAGGAAAAAATTATTAATAGCATTTGGTGTACGTGACACAAATCATGCTATCTTTAGGTATGATATTAGATATCAAAAATATTGGTCAATAAAAATACGATAAGAAAGGAAAGATTTGTAACTTTCTATATTCCCACTGCACTGCTTTTGAATGATACACCAAGAAACGAAATACACACACTATATATGATGTATGTATGGTATGTATGTATATATATATATATATATATATATATATATAAATTTTATCTTATCGGACAACGCCTCGTATAGCCTATAATTGTAGTGAAATGGTGTATGACATTATTCAATAATAAATAAATATCGTTTTTGGAAAAAAAATCGAATTATTTAAATTTTTTAATATATTTATGGGGATTTTTAAATAATAGATTTAAGCAAACATTACATCACCATACATAAATATATATGAACAACAATAAATTCATTGAACCACATAATATTCTTAGATTTTTAGAGATCGCTATTTTTGTGCATTACTGTTCGAGAAATTATTTTGTTGAAATTTGTTCAATAGATATCTTATTCATGCGTATATGTCGTTTTACGCTTATATATTTTTTAATAATTTATGCATGTATGTTGTATCAATCTGTGTGGCGTGAAATAGATAAATTCTGGACTTAATTATAGGTATAAATTTGGTTTATATGAAAAATTTTATCAATTGAATTATTGCGTATTTCACTTATTTGATTGTGGGGGTATTATTTATTCTATCAAATAAATTTCAGAGAAGAACCGATTATCCCGCCTGTAACAATTATCGTGCCTAAGCCCTTACAGTCAGAGAAACGGTATTATTTACGACCACCTCTGCCTAGTGAATTAAAACCCAAACCGGTGCAAAAGCGACAAGGTGAGTCGCAGACTTAGACAAAATATTATATGTTTAAGAGTTTCAAAATAATTGTACGAGCACTAACCCTTTTTCTACGTAACAGACCCACCTAGACCCAATGAGTGCAATACGGTACAGGTTTCTCAGGGACCACTTATTGCAATTACGAATAGTCTAAAAACGCAAGACAACTCCTGACTGTAAGCGGTGCGTGATTATATATGGGCGGAATGTTTCGGACTATTATAATTTGGTATAAATTTAATTATTTTCAATTTAACAAACATATTAATGCTCGTCCAAATCTATATATATATATATATATATATATATATATATATATATATATATTTGAATTTGATGTTAATATTTATTAGTTTAAAGATTGGGAGTTAGATCAATAAAAATTTGTATGAATGTTTTAGAAATTTATCTGGAATTCATACATTTTGGCTAACATCCTATCCTTCATTCTGAAATATGTCTTGTGAAATTTCACTGAAGGTGAAGGTTAGGATCTTATATCTTGTTAGTCGGAACATATGGATTTCAAATAAATTTCTAAGAGTAATTAATTTCTTTATTTTTTAACTCCTGTCTTTAAACTCTGTATATATATATATATATATGTATATATATATATATATATATATATATATATATATATATATATATATATACAGTGACGTCAAAACCGTGTGGGCTTGAGCCCACCCATGTTTTTTGATGGGTGAGCTGAGTAAAAAAAAAGCTCACACTGGCTGTCCAAAAAAAAAATTTAAAAAAAAAACGAGCCCGCCCATCAAAAATTTGCTTTCGACGCCACTGTCTATATATATATTCAAGGAAGAGTAGTATGAGAAATTTTTCATTGCCATTTCAAACCGCAGGGCCCGGGATTATTTTTAATTTAAAACATATTTTTGATCTATATTCTCAAGTCAAAATTGACATCACTATATATATATATATATATATATATATATATATTGTGGATAAATTTTTAGGTATTATTATTATTGGTCTTGAAATATTTTTAACAGTTTAGAGACAATAGGCTTCGCTAATCAACACAAGTAATTTATTATGAAATGATTGTGTGCATTTATTCAATAATTTTCTACAAGTTTCAATTCTTACTTGTTCTTTTTTTTGAGGAAAAAGGCGAAAATCGTAATAATAAAAATGTTTATATAATCCTCGATTCAAACTTAAAACAATAATCTTAAAATTAAAATTGTCACCCCAACTCATAACGTTTGAGATTTAATAAAAATACATGTGTTAACTCACACATGGCCATGTGTAATCAAAATATTCATTCATCACAATCCGATGGCAGAAAATTCCACATGTGCATATCAAACACTGGTTTACGTGTAGTGTTTTATGGGCGAATTGATCTCAAAGGTCTTGAAGCATTTTCTGAGGAGCGAGGTCAGTTCAAGTATCCAGCAGACACAGACGTACACTATACTGTTAGCTAGACAAGCGAAAGTCATTAAATAATCTTTTTATAGACACTGGGATGTTGAGTGCGGCACCGTGATGGAATAAAAAACGCATCGCAAACGCTAAAAGAGATCAGATACAGGACTTCAAAATTATTTTACGCGGTTCCTGTAAATAATTTAAAGAGTCCTATACGATTTATTTTTTATAAAAAATAAATTAAAAATTTTGGAATTTTTCGAGGGTATTAAAAAATAAAGTTATAAAAACTTTAGTAGACAGGTAAACGAAAAAGTTTTACTTATATTAGGTGTTTCATGGCGTAACCGCACTCATATGGACTGACATCGTACAGCAATGTCCATTTCCACACGAAAATATAGATCAAAATTATGTTTCCAATTGAATATAGCCCGCTTCGGGCACCGCGATGTGAAATGGCAATGGAAAACCTCACACTATTTTTCCTGAATCGAGTTGAAGTTTAACTCAGCTCACGGATTTGCCCTAGAGCAATACTACGTATTATTATTTTATTTTTACTGATTTTATTTTATTTGCACTGATATCTGGACTAGTTATTCTGCAGATATAATTTTCTCGTATTATTCCATTCATCATCATATAGTATTGAAAAGATTTCATATCGTAACACGATATCCTCTAAAATGTATATGGTTCGCTATTTTTCAATTAGTTTTTATTTCTATGTAGCATTTAATTACTACATACTTTGAAAGTTCATTATCGTTTATGATCAGAATGGAAGTATTGTATTTTACAGCTAAGAATTTATTACGTCTTCTGATTAAATACACAATGATACATAAAACACACATACTTTGATGTGTATATGATGTTTCTATTATTGGCTTATTGTGCTATGTGGCGCCCTCGTGGAAAGGGCATTAGCACTGTGGGGTCTATAAATACACACCCTTGATTAACAATCCGCGTGCTGGGACGGACATGCAGCATGCAGTCAGTGGCTCCACTAGAACTGATTATTGTAAACATGTAAGTGGGGTTGAACTTTCGTTTAGAAGTTATTAATACCCGTAGTCAGTATCAGCATGCCAAATCTATTGATTATACTGGTATTCCAACTAATTTCAGAAAACATGAATAGTTTATAGCCAGTAATGTTTGTTACCAGTTTTAATTTATTTCATACTAGCTGTCCCGGCAAACGTTGTTTTGCTAAGTAAGGTATATTCTAAACAATTTCTGGAAAATCAAAAATATTAATAATTTAAGTGTATAAGGATGTGTTATTTGAATGCTATATACAATGAGGTATTATAAACCCCATTAGTTTGTCTATATTTTGTCAATACAATCAAACTGGAAGTTTTATACACTCACTATAGAAAACATGGTATAATCCAATCCCAGTCTTTTTTGGTCTTTCGACTTATTGATTACTTTTGAGAAGTTTCAAGTAACATTCGACGAATTAAAGTAAATTTAATAGAAACTATATATGTAGAGCAGGGCGATGCACAAAGGTCCAATTTGACTTTGAGCAAATATTAAAAATATTATATAAATCAAACCAAATATATCACAACAAATAACACATTTCAAACGAACAGTTATCTGACTACGTTCAGTAAAACTGTCAGCTACTTCATCATTGTAAAAAAGGTGCTTTTTTGCTGTTTAAAATTTGTCAGTTTTAAAATTTGTTATCTAGACTTTTTACCCTATAGGCGGAGTAACTTGTAACGGCCAGGTGGCAAACAGGTTTAATGTCTTATTTTAATTTTGAAGGTATTTTACAAAACAATTACATTTTTAACTAATGCTAAAAAACTACCAACTGAAGAAAATACTTTCCTTATGGGTTTTCAAATAATACCGTTTATCTCCCGATAGCAAAGTCTTTAAATCAAGGTTATAGCTGGTTATACATTCTTTTTTCTCTACTTTCAAATATTGTTGTTAAACAATGCTTAAGTTTACTGATTTTTGAGACATTGGTGGTGGACCAAGGGACCTTTTTAACCCCGGACCTTCATATATTACTATTCTTCGATAAATTCTGGAAAATTATAACTGGGAATAAGTTATTCGACAAAATGTCCATTTGATCGATACCAAATTTAGGTTCTGAATTTGAATAACATACATAAAAAATAATATAACCTAGAAAATGTTTTATAAATACCAATGGATAAATAATGATACAAATGAGATCTTTCAGAGCTTCGTGTTTGAGAAAAATATGCCAAAAAAGTGCATTTTCATATTAACATTTCAAAAAAGTTGATATTTTGAGTTTCTAGTAACACTTGCGGCCCTTTTACTAACGTTTTTGTATGTAAATGAAACTACAAACAAAACTACTTGCTACAATTTAATCATAATTAAATAATATTCACGTAAAACATCCTATTAAACATAATCGAACATCATCTGTCAAAAACGTTTGACATTTCACGGATTAGCAACCGTCCATTGTTTTCTTTACATTATGCTTCAACAAAAATGTTCAAATTAAAAATGAAAAGTTTCTACGCGATTTTGAAATAATATCTCACCTTTCCGACCATCTCTGGATTGGCACGAATTTTTCAAGACTAAGGCTGATCAAATCGGTTTAGCCGTTTTCGAGTTTTACTTGGACATTTGAAAGAGAGCTCCATTTTTATATATAAGATAATTGATGCAGAGTATATTTTCTGCTTGTATTTAGGAAAACCGTCGATATATCCGTCAGCGTAATCAGATATTGTAATTGAAATGGTAATGAAATCTGTTATGTTTGTGAACAAGTGCAGAGAAATTTTCACTTAATGGCCGGAGACGCCCATTAAAATAGCTTAGTAGCAATTTAACTCGGCCGTCCCGGAGATCGAACTATTTTAAAGCATCATAGTTGCGTTTCATTTTGTTTTTGCTCTCTTACGGTTCTCAGTAATATATTTCTCAGTGGCTCCAGCATCATCTAAATATATCCATATACGCTGCGTGTGTGCATTCTGACGCGTTTCACGCTGTAGACGAATGTTTCTGAACTGCCAACGCATGTTTACTTTTTTTCGTAGGTTGTTTTGTCAATTTTTTTTATCAAGTATTTGGCTCAATTCTTTTTACATTTTATATTGGATCAATATAACTGCTAGATCTGCCTTTCCAAAAAAATGTCAGTGTTTCATTTTGTTAATACAAATAATTTTTGAATCATTCAAATCGGACGCTTCGTTATCTCAAAAACTGAATTACCATTTATGGCACTCTTAGCCTCGTATTTCCGAACCGGCTAGACCTGCCATTTCCGAAAACTAATCAGCACGTCTCCATCTACACAGATAGAATGTTTCTTGAATTATTCAAATCGGTCGATCATTGTTCCCGAAATCATCGACAAGCATTTATATCTGAACGCAACACAGACATACACCCATATTTTCTAAGGTATTCCAAATTGTTCAACGGTAAAGATATGTAAGAATTTCAATTTTCGATTTTTTGCGATAAGTTAGTAACTTAGTAATAGTAACTTAGCCAACAGAGAGCTAAAAATACATAGAAACATTATTTTTCCTAAACAAATTTTCCTTCAATGAATAAATCATTAAAAATTACTTCATAATTGCGTAAATTACTCTGGCATGGAGTAACTGCCTTAAATAATTACCCTTTGCCTAGATAAAACAATAATTTATTCATTGTACATAAGGTCTGCCAGCTATTCTATATTAAGTGTAAATATTATATCACCAGTCGAAATTTCAAGAGCGCTGATGTAAGCTTGGCTTATGCGTCCTATGCTGTGCATTCGTCGTTACGTCTGGCGGTTATTACCCTTCAGCTCGGTATTTTGGTATTCGAGTTAGATCAGGGACATTCAACACATTCCAAATTGTTTGAATGGGAATTAATAAATGCAAATAAAAGTGTTTTCGTTTTATGAATGCAATGAATATAGTTAAATGATTTCAAACTCAAACAACTAACTAGCTGTAAGTGGAATTCTGTCCTAAGGCAATTAAGGCATCGTGCCTTAAGGCAAATTGCTGGAACTTCCCGTACCAAAAATTATTATTTTTTTAAAAACGATTAACATTTTTGAAAAAAATTTACTTTGAAAAAATAAGATTCTTGAGAAACTATAAATTGGACAAAAAATAACTTTTTAATAAAAAAAAAATTTAAAAAAAAAAAAAAAAATTTAATTTTTTTTTTTTGAAAAAAATGTTTTTTTTTTTTATTTTGACATATTGTGGAAGATCTGAACTTTTTTTCAAAGCAATCGTACTGCTTCATCTGCATAGGGACAAAACATAAAGCGCGTAAGCGCCGCGTCGCTGTCTAACGCATAAGCATTGGTACGGAACCCATGGGAATGTTAACAAAATGTATACTTATTGTTAAAATCTCTATAAAATATCTGATAATTTGATGTGCATATGTCCAATGATCATTTTTGACCGCCAAATGGCTCATTTTTTTTACTTTTTCCTCCATATTTCCGAAACCGCTAGATCTACCTCCATGAAAATTTTATCGATTTTTGATCTTGTCAATACAAGTGAAATGTTCTTTGAATTATTTAAATCGGACGCTCCGTTCTCTTAAAAACTGAGTTACCATTTTTGGCACTTTTTGCCCCGTATCCTCGGAACGGCTAGACCTGCCTTCACCAAAAACTAATCAGCACGTCTCCTTATCAATACAAATCGAATGTTTTTTGAATTATTCAAATCGGTTGATCCGTGTTCCCGAAATCGTCGACGAAAATTTGTATCCGCACATACATACACACACGTACATACATACATACATACACACAAATGTTGATGTTGGGGGGTTTCTCAACCCCTTTCGAAGTATTTTATACTTCGAGGAAAAATAAAAAAATTAAATGTATTCAGAAAACAAAAACCAATGGTAAACAAATATAAATTAAAAATAAAATTCTTCTTACTCTGTAATCAATAATAAACTAAAATATATTCTATATAAATTTTATATAAATGAAAAACAAAAATGAACACTAATTAATATTGTATGAAAATGTTATCTGTTTTGGAAGTCCAAGCCGCGGCAGCTATTTGGTTGGATCTGGAAACATCAGCGTAGTCGGTTGGATAGGTTGAAAAGAAATTCGAATACACTGACAAATAAAAATAACTGTTGACTTGACACACAATAGAAATTTAATCCACTGATAATATTGAACTGATAACAAACACTGAAAGGAACTGAATGTATTGATTGCAAGTAACTGAATGAATGAATTAAACCAAAATGAATGAAAGCCACGGAATAAATCGACTCGAACACTGAAAGGAACTGAAAGTAACTGAACGAATGAAAGGCGCGGAATGAATTGATTTGAATGCCAACTATTGCCTGCATCGGCCTTTTTATGAGTCAGAATTGCCCGATTGCCTAAATTTGAAACGTATTGTCCGAGAAGAAAAACAAACCTTTTACAGGTCCGACAACCTACACAGGTGCGGCGCAAACATTTTCCCCCGACTAAAAGGTTAGCCTTTTATACTTCTGAAAATACTCGAAATTGGTACATAGTGAACCTCATGATTAGGAAGGATAGAATTGCCAAAAATAAATTCAAACTTTCATTCAGAGTAGATCGGTTACGGAAGCCTGACCTCGCGCCAGGGTCCCCCTCTCACGACCTACCACATTCACACGATCTAGATTGCGGAAGTTTTATTTTCGCGCCAGGGTCTAGATTTTTTTGGACATTTACAAGAATCTTCCAGAGACTATGAGGGGTGTTCTCATCGCCCTGAAGATTGAAAATTTGGCAAAACTATATATAGAAGCAAATATATCATGAGATAGAAAAGTTTTTTTTTTTTGAAATGAATAATTCAGATATAAACTATTGAAGAGGTAGGGGGCATAGTTTGACAACAGGCCGCTTGATTAGGGTATTTCCCGTTTTTACCAATGCTACTCGAACCACTCCATCGGAGCCCGAAAAAACCTCTTCAACTCTTCCCAACCCCCAATGGAGCGGACGCGCATTCTCTTGTTTTACAACTACCAAATCACCCTTTTTAATAGGATTAGTGACTGTATTCCATTTCTGTCGGACCTGTAGCTCGGTTAGATATTCCACATTCCATCGCTTCCAGTAAGAAGCGACAATATGATCTAGCAATTGTTTTCTTTTAGTCAAATTCAAGTTTTCATAGTCAACGGGCAAATCCGACAGAGGCTCTTGCATTAAAAGGTGCGCAGGCGTAAGAGGCTGAGGGTCCGACGGATCATTGCTCAGCCAACATAACGGTCTTGAATTCAGTAAGGCTTCGATTTGATTGAGGACTGTATTAAACTCTTCGTAGGATAAAATTTGCAACCCTATAACTTTAAACAAATGGGTCTTCACTAATTTAATATTCGCCTCCCATATCCTCCAAAATGTGGGGCAAACGGTGGATTAAATTTCCATTCAATGTCATGTAAAACCAATAATTCATTGAAACGCTTTTTATACTCTTCGGAATTTAGGAGAAGGAATAAGGAATCAAGAGTATTTTTGGCTCCTATAAAATTGGTTCCACAATCGGAGTAAATACATTTAATAGGACCACGCCGGGCTAGGAATCGTTTCAAGCAATCTAAAAATGTATCGCTTGTTAAATCTGAAGCTAATTCGAGATGTATCGCCTTAGTGGCTAAACAGATGAACAAGCATATATAAGCCTTGTAGGTTCGAGCACCTCGGTGACGACTCATGGAGATATTGAAGGGGCCTGCATAATCAATGCCGACGTTTAGGAAAGCTCTACTGGCTGTTATGCGCGGTACTGGTAAGTCGCCCATGAATGGAAAAATGGGTTTCGGATTCTGTCGAAAGCAAGTCATACACTTGTGAAGACGATTACGAATTATTGCACGAGCCGACAAGATCCAATATTTTTGCCTCAATAAAGATAATACTAAGTTTGATCCAGTATGTAAATTATTAATATGGTAGTAATCTATGAGACAATTTACTACTTGGTCTTTTTTTGGCAAAAGAAGTGGATTGTTATTAGTTGTTAATCCTAATCTACCTTTAACGCGTAAACAATTATTAGAATCCAAAACCAATTTAGTCGGCAAAACTTTTTCGAACAAGACTTTCCGTTCGTTAATAGTTTGAATTCTTCGGGAAAATGATGTTCTTGGACTAAACGAATAATAATAACCTCGGCTTGTTTCAAATATGAAGTCAAAAGTCGGTTTCGATTTGTTATAATTTTACAAAACTTCAATATATAAGCGAAAATTCTTACAAGTTTGCACCAATTAGAAAATTTTTGCGTTAATTCATATAAAGGATTGATCGGTGGTATGACACTCTTTACTATTAGAGCGTTAGCTTTTCTTTCTTGATCAATATCTCCGGAAGGTTCAACCGTTTTTGCAGGCCAAGTTGATATAGGACCATTCAACCAATCCGGCCCAAACAACCAATTCTTATGTTGGATAAAATCCTTAGGTCGAAGACCTCGAGAAACACAATCGGCTGCATTTTGATTAGAAGGAATGTGAAGCCATTGTGCATTAGGAATGAGATCCCGTATTTTTGTTACCCTATTGGCTACAAATGTTTTCCAACGAGTAGCCGGTCCTGCTAACCAGTGAAGGACAATCATAGAATCGGAAAAACAGTAAATAGAATCAAAATCTATACTATGTTGGTTATTCGTTAATATAAAATTCAGAAGTTTTGACAGTAAATGACAGGCACAAAGTTCAAGCCTGGCTAATGTTTGGTTTTTAATCGGTGTTACACGCGATTTTGAAATCAACAAGAAATTCGGATTGCCAAGAGATTTAATATAAACTACCGCTCCATACGCTTGCTCTGAACTATCCGCGAAACCAAATAATGAACATTTGTTTTGTTTTGATGTTTCGAGATAACGCGGAATCTGATAGTTATTAAGATGCTCTAATTCGAATATACGGCTAACCATGATGTAATAATAAATGATGGTAATTCCTCATCCCAATCGATTTTTAATGTCCAAATTTTTTCAATAATATTTTTATCTTAACAACTATCGGAGTTAGGAAACCCAGAGGATCCCAGATTCGCGCTATTACTGAAAGAAGTTGTCTCTTTGTCCATTTTCTCCACGTAAGCTTTATTTCGAATGAAAAATTATCTGATAAGGGATCCCATTTTAATCCCAATACCTTTGTAGAAGATTCCATTTGAAAATCCGATTTAGAGAAATGTTTATTTTGTACATCAGAATCAGAAAAAAGTTTACGCAGATTAGAATTATTAGATTCCCACTTTTTTAATTCAAAACCACCAGACGATAATACAGTCTGCAAACCCTCGCAAATGGTTTTAGCGCTATCCAAGGAGTCGATACTTGTAACCACATCATCAATATAGACATCGTTCTCAAGAATTCTAGAAATAGATTGAGAATATTTGGAACATTCGTCTCGGGATAGTTGTTTGATGGTTCTGATAGCTTGAAAGGGAGATGATGATAGACCAAAAGTTACGGTATTTAATTCATAGATGCCAATGGGTGCATCGGGAAACGGTCTCCATAAGATTTTTTGATATTTTCTATCTTGTTTACGAACCCAAATATTACGATACATTTGTTTGATATCAGCTGTTAATGCTATAGGCCCGAAACGAAAATTTAGAAGGATTGAACAAATGTCGGTTTGTAATTTAGGACCAACATGCAAAATTTCGTTCAAGGAAGTGAATTCTGAATTTTTCGCAGATGCATCAAACACGACGCGTAAAGGCGTAGAGGAACTTTCTTTTTCGACAGCGAAATGAGGAATATAATATCCATTTTTTATTTTAATAAAATCATCGACTTCCTGATCTACCGGACAATAATCGACAAAGGATAATTGGTTTTGAGTCAGGTAATCTTCTATAACGGCGGCATATTTTTTATGAAATTCGGGATATTTCAAAATTTATTTTCAAGCATTTGGTATCGCTTTAAGGCTAAATGAAATGATTTGTATAAATTTCTGCCTTCACTTTTAAAAGGCAGCGCTACTACATATCGTCCATCTGGAGATCGCGTAGTAGTTGTAGTAAAATGGTTTTCGCATAAATCATCGTTAGAAGAGAGGATTATTTCGGGAATGTCTTCTAATTGTAAGAATTTATTCATTTGTAAATGGAAATCTGAATCTGAAACATTACATAAATTAGTAGAAGTGCCGTATTTTCAAATAAATCAGGAATGGAACCTAATATTAAATAACCCAACCGGGTTTCTAGGGCCACAGGTAATCCTTTATCATTTTTAAAACTTGATTAGTGCCAGAATTTCGCCGAAAACATCGCAACCCAAAATTCCGT
>NW_020538040.1:71224498-71247223 GCF_003426905.1 Ctenocephalides felis
GACTCTACCATTCAATATATATATTATATATATATACAGTGGCGTCAAAACCGTGTGGGCTTGAGCCACCCATGTTTTTTATGGGTGAGCTGAGTAAAAAAAAGCTCACACTGGTGGCTGTCCAAAAAAAAATTTAAAAAAAAACGAGCCCACCCATCAAAAATTTGCTTTCGACGCCACTGTCTATATATATATATATATTCAAGGAAGAGTAGTATGAGAAATTTCTCATTGCCATTTCAAACCGCAGGGATTATTTTTAATTTAAAACATATTTTTGATCTATATTCTCAAGTCAAAATTGGCATCACTATATATATATTATATATATATATATATATATATATTATATATATATATATTGTGGATAAATTTTTAAGTATTATTATTATTGGTCTTACAAATATTTTAACAGTTTAGAGACAATAGGCTTCGCTAATCAACACAAGTAATTTATTATGAAATGATTGGTGCATTTATTCAATAATTTTCTACAAGTTTCAATTCTTACTTGTTATTTTTTTGAGGAAAAAGGCGAAAATCGTAATAATAAAAATGTTTATATAATCCTCGATTCAAACTTAAAACAATAATCTTAAAATTAAAATTGTCACCCCAACTCATAACGTTTGAGATTTAATAAAATACATGTGTTAACTCACACATGGCCATGTGTAATCAAAATATTCATTCATCACAATCCGATGGCAGAAAATTCCACATGTGCATATCAAACACTGGTTTTGCGTGTAGTGTTTTTATGGCGAATTGATCTCAAAGTCTTGAAGCATTTCTGAGGAGCGAGTGCGAGGTCAGTTCAAGTATCCAGCAGACACAGACGTACACTATACTGTTAGCTAGACAAGCGAAAGTCATTAAATAATCTTTTTATAGACACTGGGATGTTGAGTGCGGCAACCGTGATGGAATAAAAACGCATCGCAAACTCTAAAAGAGATCAGATACAGGACTTCAAAATTATTTACGCGGTTCCTGTAAATAATTTAAAGGGTCCTAACGATTTATTTTTTATAAAAAATAAATTAAAAATTTTGGAATTTTTCGAGGGTATTAAAAAATAAAGTTATAAAAACTTTAGTAGACAGGTAAACGAAAAAGTGTTACTTATATTAGGTGTTTCATGGCGTAACCGCACTCATGTGGACTGACATCGTACAGCAATGTCCATTTCCACACGAAAATATAGATCAAAATTATGTTTCGAATTGAATATAGCCCGCTTCGGGCACTGCGATGTGAAATGGCAATGGAAAACCTCACACTATTTTCCCTGAATCGAGTTGAAGTTTAACTCAGCTCACGGACTTGCCCTAGAGCAATACTACGTATTATTATTTTATTTTTATATATTATTTATTGCACTGATATCTGGACTAGGTATTCTGCAGACATAATTTTCTCGTATTATTCCATTCATCATCATATAGTATTGAAAAGATTTCATATCGTAACACGATATCCTCTAAAATGTATATGGTTCGCTATTTTTCAATTAGTTTTTATTTCTATGTAGCATTTAATTACTACATACTTCGAAAGTTCATTATCGTTTATGATCAGAATGGAAGTATTGTATTTTACAGCTAAGAATTTATTACGTCTTCTGATTAAATACACAATGATACATAAAACACACATACTTTGATGTGTATATGATGTTTCTATTATTGGCTTATTGTGCTATGTGGCGCCCTCGTGGAAAGGGCATTAGCACTGTGGGGTCTATAAATTACACACCTTGATTAACAATCCGCGTGCTGGGACGGACATGCAGTATGCAGTCAGTGGCTCCCACTAGAACTGATTATTGTAAACATGTAAGTGGGGTTGAACTTTCGTTTAGAAGTTATTAATACCCGTAGTCAGTATCAGCATGCCAAATCTATTGATTATACTGGTATTCCAACTAATTTCAGAAAACATGAATAGTTTATAGTCAGTAATGTTTGTTACCAGTTTTAATTTATTTCATATAATTGAAGCAGAGTATATTTTCTGCTTGTATTTAGGAAAACCGTCGATATATCCGTCAGCGTAATCAGATATTGTAATTGAAATTGTAATGAAATCTGTTATGTTTGTGAACAAGTGCAGAGAAATTTTCACTTAATAGCCGGAGACGCCCATTAAAATAGCTTAGTAGCAATTTAACTCGGCCGTCCCGGAGATCGGACTATTTTAAAGCATCATAGTTGCGTTTCATTTTGTTTTTGCTCTCTTACGGTTCTCAGTAATATATTTCTCAGTGGCTCCAGCATCATCTAAATATATCCATATACGCTGCGTGTGTGCATTCTGACGCGTTTCACGCTGTAGACAAATATTTCTGAACTGCCAACGCATGTTTACTTTTTTTCGTAGGTTGTTTTGTCATTTTTTTTTATCAAGTATTTGGCTCAATTCTTTTTACATTTTATATTGGATCTCTAAAACCGCTAGACCTGCCTTTCCAAAAAAAATTATCAGTGATCATTTTGTTAACACAAATAATTTTTGAATCATTCAAATCGGACGCTTCGTTATCTCAAAAACTGAATTACCATTTATGGCACTCTTCGCCTCGTATTTCCAAACCGGCTAGACCTGCCATCTCCAAAAACAAATCAGCACGTCTCCATCTACACGGATAGAATGATTCTTGAATTATTCAAATCGGTCGATCAATGTTCTCGAAATCTTCGACAAACATTTATATCTGAACACAACACAGACATACACCCATATTTTCTAAGGTATTCCAAATTGTTCAACGGTAAAGATATGTAAGAATTTTAATTTTCGATTTTTTTGCGATAAGTTAGTAACTTAGTAATAGTAACTTAGCCAACAGAGAGCTAAAAATACATATAAACATTATTTTTCCTAAACAAATTTTCCTTCAATGAATAAATTATTAAAAATTACTTAATAATTGCATAAATTGCTCTGGCATGGGGTAACTGCCTTAAATAATTACCCTTTGCCTAGGTAAAACAATAATTTATTCATTGTACATAAGGTCTGCCAGCTATTCTATATTAAGTGTAAATATTATATCACCAGTCGAAATTTCAAGAGCGCTGATGTAAGCTTGGCTTATGCGTCCTATGCTGTGCATTCGTCGTTACGTCTGGCGGCGGTTATTACCCTTCAGCGGTATTTTGGTATTCGAGTTAGATCAGGGACATTCAACACATTCCAAATTGTTTGAATGGAATAATAAATGCAAATAAAAGTGTTTTCGTTTTATGAATGCAATGAATATAGTTAAATGATTTCAAACTCAAACAACTAACTAGCTGTAAGTGGAATTCTGTCCTAAGGCAATTAAGGCATCGTGCCTTAAGGCAAATTGCTGGAACTTCCCGTACCAAAAATTATTATTTTTAAAAACGATTAACATTTTTGAAAAAAATTTACTTTGAAAAAATAAGATTCTTGAGAAACTATAAATTGGACAAAAAATAAACTTTTTAATAAAAAAAAATTTAATAAAAAAAAAAAAAATTAATTTTTTTTTTTGAAAAAAATTTTTTTTTTTTATTTTGACATATTGTGGAAGATCTGAACTTTTTTCAAAGCAATCGTACTGCTTCATCTGCATAGGGACAAAACATAAAGCGCGTAAGCGCCGCGTCGCTGTCTAACGCATAAGCATTGGTACGGAACCCATGGGAATGTTAACAAAATGTATACTTATTGTTAAAATCTCTATAAAATATCTGATAATTTGATGTGCATATGTCCAATGATCATTTTGACCGCCAAATGGCTCATTTTTTTACTTTTTCCTCCATATTTCCGAAACCGCTAGATCTACCTCCATGAAAATTTTATCGATTTTTGATCTTGTCAATACAAGTGAAATGTTCTTTGAATTATTTAAATCGGACGCTCCGTTCTCTTAAAAACTGAGTTACCATTTTCGGCACTTTTGCCCGTATCCTCGGAACGGCTAGACCTGCCTTCACCAAAAACTAATCAGCACGTCTCCTTATCAATACAAATCGAATGTTTTTTGAATTATTCAAATCGGTTGATCCGTGTTCCCGAAATCGTCGACGAAAATTTGTATCCGCACATACATACACACACGTACATACATACATACATACATACATACATACATACACACACACACACACACACACACACATACATCCATTTTTTCTAAGGTATGCCAAAATGTTCAGAAACCTTTGAAACGTAAAGATATATAAAAATTTTCATTTTCGATTTTTTTGCGATTACTATAACTTGCCCTACGGGAAGTTAAATATAGTATTCGCGAATGTCATTCTCTATCAATATTGCTTCAAAAATAGATAAACCAATTAAAAAATAGTTACTCTGATTAATTAATTTGATAGGGTTTGAATAACTTTTAAGGTCCAAATATTATACGTATTGCAAAATTACCATTTGAAGTTAATCATGGCTGCGCAATAAAGGTCTGTAAGAAAAATTTCTAGTATATTATCACGCACGGTTTGTGAAAGTTAATCGAATTATTATTGATCTTCTTATAATTATCTTCTAAGATATTCTAGTATATATCTCTTATTTATGTATAACCTGTATGTATATTTTAAATCAACTGATAGCTCAACATATTTTTTTGCAGATTCTTAAATAATGAGCGTATGCTAATTGTTGTTATGAAACGTTTTTATATTATAATACTCTGACGTATTTAGTTCTTGCAATATCATTATTTGAATCATTGCGAATCGATCTTATATTCATAATGCACAAAGTCCGAGATTAATAGAAACTATAATCTGCATATATCAACGACCCAGAAAACCTATCGTCTAAATCCGTTATTTTCTAAGGCGATCTCGAGCATGAAGACAAAATCTTTTCGCTTGATAAAATAACTTGACGAGCCCCTCTGTTAAGTATGTGTTCCAAAGAACGGCGGCGTCGTTTGCTAGTATACAAGAGTCTCGTACGTGACCTTGAATGCACCTGGCCGCGCGCGCCTCGCGCCGTCCAGCGGCCACGGCTTCCCGGTCTCACGTACGCCTCGCGAAAATGGGGGACCCATTGAGAGAACTCACATATTAAACGCTAACGGGCGACACTGATGAAGTCAACATTATGGAAAGAAGATCACGTGCTTTAAATATTGCTCGATTTCTGCAAGTTTTTATATAATGCATTTGAATCAAACACAAGAACACATATCTTCTGTAATCAGAGTGCGGAATGGATTCATGTATTATGAGTTCTAGTAGAGTAGGGCGAGGCACAAAAGGACAATTTGACTTTGAGCAATTATATTGCGAAAACCAAACCAACTATATCAAAACAAATAGCGCATATTAAACAAACTACTATCTGACTATCTTCAGTAAAACTCTCAGCCAAATCATTGTAGAAATACATTTTATTTGCCGTATTTCAAAAATTTGTCACTTGGACTCTTTTACCCCATAAGCGGTGTAAAATAGGACAGCCAGGGGAAGAACAGATCCAATGTTGTATTTTTAATTTCAAATGGAATTTACGAAATAATAGCTAAAATACTCGACCAATGCAAAATATAAATTTAATGGGCACATTTTTGACAAACCTGACTTAAAAATAACAATACATCTTACAAAACAATTAAATATAGTATACTTAAAATATAGATAGCAATATGTTTCCAAGTGAAAATAGCCCTTGCCTGGCATTGCTGCACCAATAAAATGTCAGCCCTATTAGATTAATTCTAATAACAAAAATCATCAAATATGGATGGATTCACCATTGGGTTACCATCTAAAAAAAAATATAGAGTAGGGAGAAGTTTCAGCCCAACAGCTCATAGGACGTAAGGTTCTGATTGCTGTTCAAAAATAGTACGAAAACAAAATAAATAAAATAAAGTATACTTAAAATTTATATTACGGTATCGTAAACTAAACCACAGTGCTTTTATCTTCTAAGGGGACGTCCATTAATCACGTGAGGTTTTTATTAGGGGGATTTGAAAATCAAACATTTTCAAACAAAAATTACTTCATTCAAAAATTTTACAGTTTTTTCACATGACTAAAAATACACGTGATGTTTGGTGGGGGAGGGGGGTAATTTTGAATATCACCATGTATCACCAAGGGGGAGGGGGGGTCCAAAAATCCTTAAAAACTCGCTCACGTGATTAATGGACGCCCCCTAAGCATTCTATAAGGGTGTAGTTTGCATTGTACACTAAACATTTGATTTGTATTTAGCGGGTAAATACGATTAATAATGCTCAATCCATATTTCTCACGAGATAAATGCATTGATATTCGAGACCGGAACACCCACGTGCCGAAAATAAACAAAACCTAGTGGTGCATGGCATCGTGCTTTCCGTACCGAAAATTAATTAATTTGTTTTATATTTTGATAGTTTTTGAATGTTCTGAACCATTTTTCAATACCGAAGCGCGTATGGAACTCATAGAAATGTAAACAAAATTTGTACTTATTACTAAAATCTATATAAAATATCTGATCATCTGATGTGCATATGTCTAATGATCATCTTGAGCGCCAAATGGCTAGACCTGTCTTCCTAAAAATTTAATCAGATCTTCTTTTGTTATCCCTATGGACTCGGATGCCGCCGCTCCGGCGGCAAAATGCATATACATTTCGGAATTTGCGAGTGGAAAGGGTTAATGCAAGTAAAATGTTTAGAATTACTGAAATCGGACGCTCTTGGCCAACTAGTCAACACGCACCCTCCGCTGACGACAAATTCCGACGACTGATTTCAAACTATGCTATCCTCGATATTCCAATTTAATTGTTCCTTCATTTCTGCACTTTGTATATTTCAATTGCTTCAATCAAATATTATTATCTATGGCTCGGTTCTATGCATAATTCTCAAAAGCCAGGTGTGCGACGAAACACAGGTTTCATCTAATTTCAAAATATTTTTAATATACAACTTTTCATATTGTACTATATATTTACTTCTAGCGAAATTGTTTTTGGAGATTCACTTCTCTGATATAGATACAAATTTTCAAGGCCCCATACAAAATGTCGAATTCATAATTTTAGTCTAAACAAGCTATAAGAAAACATGGTATCGATAAATTTTCCGTTACACATAAAATAATATATGCAATACAATACTTTTCATTATTCGTTTCGTTTTGTTTTTTATTTATGATGGAACGTTAAACAATTCTTACCATCGAGTTTATCAATTTTAATAAAACAAGAATCAATTTACCGAAAAGAACAACGGTCACTAATGACTAATTTATATAAATTTGACACCTTCGAATTACATCTTGTATAACAATGGAAAATTTTCGCGATGCGAGCAATATGATCAGCATTAAGAATGTTATCGAAAACATGACTCATTGTGTAATGCAGTTTGCGTTTGTCAAAAAGATAATCACATTCCCAGACATCGTCGATCGGCTTGTTATAAAATTTGAGATGTAATTGATAAGATAAACATTTTTAATAAAAGTTTTAAATAATCGTTTGAAAACGATAGGTAAAATTGGCCTAAACGTCTGAGGAAGTTCATCGTGAAGGTTCATGTTCAATTAGAAAATACGGATCCAACTCATTCTTTCATTTTATTTTACTATAAACAATAATATGCATGATTGATTGCTATTACATTTAATGTATTATACATGACAAATAAATTCGTCAAAATATAAAATCTTACATTTTCAAAGCATTGATTTCTGATTCAATCAGAGCTTCCAAAATATTCCTAACAAAAATCTAAAAATAACCTCTGCTTTACTATTATACCTGAATGCATCAAATTTCTCATATGGATTAGAGATCAGTATGAGGTTTAAAAGCTGTTTCTCAAATTTCATTTTTTTTATTTCTACTTCTACAAAAAATCTATTCTGTATTCTGATTTCTTATCTTTCTCAAAATCAAACAAATTTAAAAGTAGGTAGTAAAATTTTTCCACGCTGAAACATTGATCAGTTTGGAGAAAATGCTATGCACGTAACGTGCAGCACGTTAACTCCAATCTATACTTTGCGAATTCAGTTAATTTATAATTTTCCAGTTACTTGTTACTACAAGTTACTGATAATGAGATAGTTGTAATATTCAGTGTAAATACGAAACATTGACAAGTTTACTATATTTTAGTGTTTATCTGTTGAAAGTGCAAGAATGCAATACTGACCGCGCGTGTGAAACAAATTGTATTGGAAAACATGAATAAGCATTCTGATTTTCAGTACCGTTGAAAATATTACATTTCAGTAACTTGGTTTGAGAGTGACAAATGCGCGGCCTGTGGTCGTATTTTGCAAATTATTCAAAATCCATCTTCAATGTGTGGCATAATGAGCTTTTGCATGTGGGTAGGAAACATTCATCCGCTCGAACTTATGCTCTTCCTCGAAATCTGGCTTTTTTCAATTTTGCTGTGCTTCATTATTATGTGACTGATATTATCCTGATTTTTCATCATCATAGAAACATTTCAGACGCTTTAATGACAATGAGCCGATTATACTTTTATTTTTTGTAATCAACTACACCTAATGCATAATATTTATTAATGAGAGATGCAGAGATGTAACTTCTGAGTTTGACATCCTTGACGTAACTACTCCCGTAATATTATTGAACTTGTTATATCTGCTAGCAATATACGAATGCTTTGCGGTCAACCTGCACATAAGTTATTTTGCTTATAACATACAACAGCAACATACTATAGAATAAATGTAGCAAATGTGTATATTCAACTAACAAAAACTTTTTCTCTTTTGTTGGGTAACCGCTTTAAAAGCAGCATTGATCAAGAAAAGATACAGCTTTTTCTAGTTGCGTTAACTTTATTTAGAATTTAGAGAATATGAACTTCTGAAATCTATTTCTTTTAAATAAAAGATCGGAATAGGAAAATGCGACTCCCTGGAGATTGCATTGTATGGAGAATATTCCTGATAGTACACAGTATGTTGTAATAAAAATTTTAAATTACTCTCTAAGGAGAAGTACATATTTGAATTAGAGATTTCATAAAAATTACATTTTATTTTATCTATTTTTCCAATTTTGTTATTTTATAATTATATTTGGAAGGTAGGTACGTCAAATTCTAACAGAATTTGTATTTAAATTTGCATTACGGCTTTCCTGTAGATTAGCGACTAGAGCTTTGCACTTTCAGTGGTATTGGTTTTTTACTCAAAAATAGAGATAAAAAAATGTGAAAATATCCCTTCCTCGGCATTGCTGCACCAATAAAAAGTCATCAGTGTTAGAATTTATAAACCCATCAAATAGAAATAAGACATACATTGAGTAGTCATCTACGAAGCCACGCCATCATATGGCATGTAAAGTTTTGGTTGCGTTTAATAATACTTATTAAAAAAATGAAGTGAAGTTCAAGTAAAAGGTTATGTTTACGTAGCGCGTAAACATAACTATCCGCGTTTTATATTTGGATTCCTATCGTTAAATTTAAATTCTAACAAGTGAGGGAATCGCTATTTCAGGGTCACGCAAGCTCTGTCTATCGATTACTGAGCTGTTACGTCACAACGACTGCTGTTTGCACCCCCGCTAGCGTGCGCAGGAATTTCGGCATTTAATTCATAAGTAAGGAGTTCAATCTTATTCAAATAAAATTATTTTTTTATTATAAAGCATGGTGATTAAAATCAATTTTCTGTTTCACTTCACGGAAATAAATAATGATTGAACTAATTTAAAAAAAAACACATTTCCTACAGCAAATTACTCCGTTCAATTAATATTCGAATTCTAATAATAGCCCTTTAGTTCTTGGGAAAAATAGTTCTAGTCATGTACAAAAGGACCAATCGGGAAGAACAAGTTAATGAATTTGAATGATTAAAAATTTAATTGTGTTTTGTTTCGTTTTGATGGTACAAGATTTACATTGATATATTTTTAATAAGGCCTACCTACGAACTGATCACTCGGCATAAATATGAAATTATAATTTTCACATTATGTAGAATTTTTATTATAAAATTTTAGGTATCGTACCTACCAATAATAAAATTTTTTAGAACTCGTTTCACTACTTGTAAAAAGTTTCTTTAATGTACAATGCCATATATCACCATATTCTATCTCTAAATCAAACATATTTTACTATAGTGATAATAATTTGATTCTTCAATTATTTGAATCTGGTTTTGATCTAAACATCACTACAAAACTACTACTGCTAACTTTGTCAATTATAACTCTTGCATATCATAAACTTTGATGAGTTCGACGCAAATTAATGCAGTTGCTACAATATCGAATTGCATTTATCGCGAAAGGCTTCAGTTCAATTTTGAACTATTTGTTTACATAGTATTTGGGCATTGTTATATAAACAGCAAATTGAAATCTTCTGAATACTATAGGCCCACGCCCATCCCAACTTAATTGAATTAAACAATCATTTATGTAATCTGCGAATACTTTAAGTATAACATTAGAATTTAATAATGGGATTAAACATAATTTGAAATAAGGATTATAGATGTTGCTACTTATTATTAAACTAAACTGAAAAACTGCGAATACAAGTCGTAAACAGTTACGACCCTCTTTTTGTGACTGACTTTAGACTGAAAATTCAATACTTTATTGTAAATTATTAACATTCAAACAATCTGATCTTGCTATTGAGGAAAATTGCGATAAAAAAACACCAGCAACAACTGAATACCATAATTTATTTTTCTACTGAAATAGAATATAAAATAGAATAGAATACTACTGTTACCTAAATGTAAAAGCAGCATCCTAAACATTTATTTATAACTTGTACATCAGTACTAATACTACTCTTACAATTTTTCAGGCAGGGTACTAGCACAATCTATTAAGTTTTGATTTATTCTGTTAAATAATAAACTATAAGAGATGGTTTTAATTTTTAATACAACTTCTGTTTGAGGCTTATGTCGATGATAACGGAGAAGTTGCGTAACTGACTTTTTAAAGCTGTGTAATAAATACTTTTTTATTATGTATTTTAAAGTTTCGTTATAAATCCGAACCGAATTTCAAAAATTCAATGTTTTCAATATTTTTATAATTTTCACATTTTTGCGGTCTCCAAACTTCAATTCATTCAATAGTGTAATTATTAATTTATTATTAACTTCCCGTAGGGTAAGTTTTGGTATAGCTCAGAAAAAATGGGTGTGTGCGTGCGTGGGTGTGTTTTGTGTCTGCATTTTTTCGTTCACGTTTTCGGGCGCACGGATGAACCGATTCGAATGGTTCAAAAAACATTCAATTCCTATTGATAGGGAGATGTGCTGATTAGTTTTTGGCAAAGGCAGGTCTAGCCGTTAAGGTGATACGGAGCGAAGAGTGCAGAAAATACAAATCGAGTTTTTGAGAGAACGAAGTATCTTATTCAAATGATCTAAAACATATTCAATTCGTAATGATTGGGAGAAGAGATGATTAGTTTTTGGCAAAGGCAGGTCCGATTTGATGAAAATGGTTTAGATTTTATTTTTAGTTCTCTCCTGTAGATAAATGATCAAATAAAATCATTAAAAAAAATGTAGTTCTAATATACTTTAAACAAATAATTTCAACTTTGCAATTCAGTTTATATAATTCTTATAAATATTAGACATTGTTACAGTATTTATAATAATCTATTTGAAAACATTTAATATTCCTTTTGTGGCGGGATTAGCTCAAGAGTAGCGTTCCCGATTCACATGCTGGAGGTTCTGAGTTCGAATCCCCGGCAAGAATTTGAAAAATATTAAATTAGTTAAGTTTGAATAATAATAGAATTATGAATTGTAATAAAAAGATTTGTATGTAAAAATAATCAGAATGTATAAAAAATTAGAGAATTAGATTTAAAAATGAATTGAAGTAAGAAGAGTTTAGAAGATGAAATGAGAAGTATAGAAGAAGAACATAGAAGTGTTTAGAAGATACTAAAGAAGAATTAAGATAAGTTGAGAAATATAGAAAGAATAGGATTATATGAACAAGATAGTATAAAAATTGAAAGATTACATAGGATATATGATTGTATAGAATAATGTAGGTGGCTAAATGCTCGAGTAAGCGAGGCCAATGAAAATAAAATAAAAAAAAAAAAAAAAATAATAATATTCCTCAAACTTTTCGTTATGGTATGGGAAGTTCCAGAAATTTGCCTTAAGGCACGATGCCATACACCACTAGTTAAATTTTGTTTGCTAGGTTATTTGTTACGTGGCATTTTAAATTGTTTTTGCCCTGACGGGAATTCGTGAAATAAATTAGGTGATTCTTCTGCTCATGAGCCGCGATGGGTTTATGCGCGGGTAATGAATATAGGTCAACTCGGCAAATCCAATTGTAATATGATTCATTACGGTCTCGGCTGTAAGGTATTGATTACACATTACATATATTACCTTTCAATGAATGAGCTCTTTAGTGTTAATAATATTCAAAGTTGACTCTACAGCTGCCATAATATTCAACATTGTACCTATTTCATTTTTTTTCTTGAATTATTACGACCAAATATGAGTACCGGTACATTGGCATAGAATCGAGGTATTCAATTAATTGTTCCGTGCTCGCGCCATCTGATAGCGATTGTTCCACTCGGCATTTTTAAATTGGTTGAGTAATTGCTCTAATTAGAATCGACTAAATAAATACAATTTTATAGTATGTTCTTTCTGCATATCTTTAATTTAAATCAATCGTATAATAATTTCTGAATAATTAATATTTAAACTGTAAAGCATTTACATGTTTTAAGATCAATAGGCAAACAAATGATTTAAAATAAGTGTTTTTGAAAATATAATTTGTAACTTCTTAGTGAACATTAAGCAAAAAAATATAGGCACGTAGAAGTTATCAGTGGTATCTACTTCAAATAAAAAACAATTAGAAAAGAATTTCGACATGAAAAATTAAAAGATTGATACAAAACTTACGAAAACAGTCTTTTTGGACGGTTACGAGCCAAAATGTTTGGGCAAGTTGTTTGGGTTAAATAATTAAAATAACGAAATTGAAATTTATTTTCATGATTAGATAACGGAATTGTCTGAATTCTATTTATTATGAAACCTTGACTTGTAGAACGCAAGTGTGGACGGCCATAAAGCTAAAAATAATATCTAGATTTATGACGAGAAATACGTTAGTTTATATTTACAAAATTCTAGATAAGTCATTCTTTGAAACACAAAATATAAATAGAAACGCATATGCAACTAATCACTAAAATTCGGAAAAAGAAAAGCTGATTGTGTTTTTGACAAATTCAAGTGGTCCTTCTCAACAAAGGTAAATAATATTAATGTATCGTAAGTTGTGCTTTGGATAGGTCTCATTTATCAATTAAATATATGATTTGTGATTTTCTAGAAAAGAAATAAGATAAATAATATGAAAAATACTTTTTTAAATTATATAGAGTAGGGAAGACTAGATACGGTTGTGCCACTTTTTTTATACAAATATAACAGCAATCAGAATCTTATTATTCTATAAGCTATTGAGATGTATTTGAACTCAAAACTGAGTTCGCAAATGTGGCTTGTTTAGGAAACTTTCCAATGAGAACCTTTATTACTTATAGTAAATCAATAGGTTGTTTCTTCTTTAATCTTCTTCTGGGATATGCTTCTATTTTTTATTACTTCTTGTACTGTGTCAATTTGAAGATCGTTGTGAATAATTTTGCTTGAGACGTACCAGGGCGCTTTGGTTATCAATCCTAAGGCTTTTGACTGCAGTCTTTGAAGTTGTAATATTCGGGCTTTGCTAGCGTATCCCCACAGTTCCACTCCGTACGTCCAGATAGGCTTGATTAGTGCCTTATACAGCATGAGCTTGTTTTCCAGTGAGAGTTTGGATCTTGGGTCCAATATCCAGTAGAGTGATTTTATTCTTTGTTGACTTGTTTACATTTTTTACTGATGTGAGTAATCCAGTTCAGTTTGTGATCCACATACATACCCAAATATTTTACTACTGTGGTATCTGAAATATTCGAACTGGGGGGCATTTATCCTTTTTAGGGTAAATGTTATATGACTGGATTTGGCATCATTGATCTTCACTCTCCATTATTGTGACCACAGAAAAGTAAATTAAATGGTAATTTGAATATTTCAACTAAATATAATGTTTTACTTAATTTTTGAACTTTTGAAATATTGTCAATGATAATCTCATGCAATTATCTACAATATGTAATAGTATTAGACTGTACCGAATATATATGTATGTGTATAAATGTTTGGCATGAGGGATATATGTATATTCAAAGATATTTATCCGCTACTGCCAAAAACTGCAGCTAATAGAATCGGAAAAAAGAATAATTTTCGCGATGGTCCTTGAGTTGGAACCCGTGCCGCGGTGATAATATTTATTTTTGGTGATTGCGAATCGAACATTGTATAAAAATACCGGCGCACCGGACGCCGCAATCGTATGATGTTTACGGTGATGATATGGCGATGCCAAACCGTTACAGTTACATCTGATTGTTACGATTGAACTTTAGGAAAAGTATTACGACAAGAACGATAATTACTTCATTTCATTCAATTTTTGTTATTATAATGTCCATATAATATGAAGTATTTAATATGAACAACTGTTCGCGTTTGGGAACATTTTTGTTTTTGAAGGAGTTTATCATGCAATATATTCCACTTGAATTAATTCTCCCAAGAACAAATTACTCTTATAATTAAACATAAAAGCCACATTAGTTTATTAACGTATAATCGAAAAAAAAACTCATATTCAAAGTAAAATTGTAATAAAAATAGTACATCAACATGACAAACCACTTGATGTTAATAAAATCATTGAAAGTAGCGTAAAAATTTATTATGTAATTGACTAGCAAAAATATTTGAATAATAATAATGACTATTATAACAAATAAAGAAGTTGCATTGTTATTAAAAACCAAATATTTGGTTGTTCGACTCACACGGTCTATTCAATTTTGAATAATGTATGTATTTTTTTACAATTATGTAATTTTTTATAATTATATTATTGGTAATTGAAGTTTATTCAACCATCTTATGTGTAAACTAATTTTAAAAGTCCTTCTAATCACATTATCAATTGATTATTATTGTTCCGCAATAGTCTCTTAATGATTATCGCGTTTTTATGACTAAAAATAGTTGTATCGTTCATAATTTATAATAATCGGAAATTGTTTGTACCTTTGCGTCGATTATTTTTACTTATTTTTTAACAATTTTCTTAGCTCTATTTCAATTCAATTGTCTTTATCATTTATCATTTAAATTATTAGTTTATAATTTAAATTTCATGTTTTCGAACAAATATTTGTCTTCAACATATAGATACTAAATATGTGAATATATAAAATGTATATACTGAAATCTGAATAAATTATGAACATCGATCCTACAAGAATCTATAGGATTAATAATTTCGATGGAAGCGAACACAACAAAAACTTTTATATATTCATGGGGTTATTTTATCTGTTATTATATTATATCGATACAGCGATGTCACTGAAACATTGTGCTGTAATGTCGTTCCCACAACTGGTGGAAAATCAGCTCTGAAAATAACTCGCACGTACGACGAGCCCTACGATCTTGGCAGGAGGCCACGTGCGGTCTACGCTTTTAGCCCTGAGCAAAAACGATTTGAGCTTTTAGGCTTTTTCCTTTCCGCAATGGGTTTACTTTTAATTTTCAAACGATTGTCTTCAAATGATTGTCTTTTCGAATAATGATTCGCAATGGCTAAAAAAATAACATGTTTATTTTGTTATTTGTGAGCATTTGACATCGAGTTCATATAGTTGTTGAATGATTTTAGTTATATTTTTACCACATTATATAAAAATGCTCGAAATTCACTAGACAAACGAATTTTATGTAAACATTTAGAAACTAATTTAGAATTCTATATAAAATTAAAACAAATATTTTTAGATTCTTATAAACTCTAATTTGTTCTGCGGTAAGTTACTAAATGAGTCGTTTATTTTGAATGTGGCCTTCGTTTTTCAATTTTTTCCGGTCCTTATGGCTGCGTGTACAACTTTAGGTTATTTATCAGTAAAGCTTTTCAGATTGCTTATATATATATATATATATATATATGTGTGTGTATATATATACGAGCAAATACGATATTTCTTGACACATAACCTAAAAAATACAAACATAATATTAACTATTATAATATTTACTATTGACAATGTCGAAAAGTAGTTATGAACAAAATAGAGATGAGTAGTAAATTGTCTCAAAGATATGTAAAATATATTCAGTATTGTTTTTTATCTGAAGCATCTTAAATTGTGTTGATTAGACAAATTTTATATTGAATGTCGAATTTTATATTGAATCTGGTTGTTAATTTTGAAAATAGCATAACTCCAAACACGAAAACGCCCATTATTAACTTAATAATTGCCACCATTTTAATAAAAACGCAAACCCTCAAATATCTCGATTATGAGATAAATAAACTCGGGCCATTTTTAAATTGAACGGCTCAAATATTTTTGTATGTTGATATTATACTTCATGAAGGAATAGTGGAATGAACAAATTCAGTCATATTACGATAATTATACGAGTATGAAATTTTAGCTTAATTTCAATCATACCATGTATCCAACAAAGTTTTTTTTTACGCCACATATCCAACGGATAATTTTCAAATCTTCTGCAGAGGCCTAGTGTTCTCATTGTGCATATTATGATTCGCATCAACTGACAAAACGGAAGCTGCACATCAAACGTTAACACGCCAACGCGTCATAGCACTGGCCTTGTCAGATAATTTTCATCTTCAAGAATAAAACCATGAATTAACAATGGAACAAGCCAAATTTGTATGCGAATTATTTGTTTATTTAGTTATTTTAATGTGTATCTTTAACTGCTCATCGTGATTGCTTCTATTTCATAGTTATTGCGTATGTATTAAACCATGTAAGCTTCAATCGCTAATTGCAAACTCAATTGTGGCATTTTCTATTATTACATTATTTCCGACCCTAGATTGATGTATAAAAATACCACAGTCAACATACATTTGAATTATGATATATCGTAATTTGGATGTTTGAATTAAAGTTATATACACACTACATTATTACAATTTAGTTTAGGTTCTTGTAGTATTACGCTATAGACTGCAGCTTTCAAGATTAAGGTCGGTTTTGTAATGAAATCCTTTCTACTTGTTTCTACTGTTTTAATTAAGGTATTAAGCATATATCGTTAGGATATTAATACAAATAGAACCAGCGGTGACGTAATCGGTAAGGACATAGACTAGCACAAACTAATCCCGTGTTCGATCCCCCAACCTCGGCCAAACTTGACAGCGGGCAGCATAATATCAAATTTCCACCTGAGGTTATCGATCTCTTTCGCAGACATAGCTGCGTATAAAATTATAAATCAAAAAATACTATTACGTATAAGTCAGTAGTCACAACTGGATAAGACAACTACCGGGTTGTCTACAGGAAACAAGTCATATACTACATGTCTACAAAATTTTATATGGGCAGATTGAAACAAAATATATATAAAGCAAATAATTGCTTTCTTCGAACACAACTAATCGTTCCTACATTTTAAAAGAAGAGTATGTAACTATAGATAACGCAACATTATTGATTGTTAGAGTTCAACAGCACACAAGACACTTTTGCAGCAACAGCGCACAATAACACAATTGTTTGAATTATTTTTGTCTAATGTGAATATCGGTCTTTAAGCTCCGATAACAAGAAGAGCATTAATAGGTAAAATATTTTGTATCCATTACTTCTAAAATATGCAATTTTTCTGTTTCTAATATTTTTATTTTGTATTGTGAATTAATTATTATTTAACAAAATGTTTGATATATAAATATAATCATAAAACAAAATTTGAAAAAAACGCAGTTCCACGCTGGAACGCAAAATAAATGGAATTGCCCAAGCGTAACTATTATCTAGGTTAAATCAGTCAAACGACTCTTAAAACAATCTGCATATAATATTTATTAAAAAAATATAATTCGATGAGTACGTAGCTAAAATCATTTATGAATAATAAATAGTTGTTTAATTTGACTATAATATCAAATTGCAAATGTGTTGTCCTAGGAACTACTTCACAACAAAGGGTTCAATATTCTCTAAAAAAATGTATTTTAAACCCTGTTTCCTCTATCCTATCCTAATCCCAAATCCTTTGCTTTCTGTAGAAAAAACTGCTGCAACTCTTCAGGTGAAGGAGGCGAGGGTGAACAACCACCTCCTCTAGAAGGGGAAGCACCGCCTCCACCGGCAGGTCCTCCGCCGGAAGGTCCTCCGCCGGCGGCAGAAGCCCCTCCACCAGCAGCTGAAGAACCCCCGGCAGCTCCAGCCGAAGGAGAAGCAGAATGTATGTTCCTATCCTTTATCCTGGTACACTTTTGCATAACAAATAAAAATGTATTGGCTTTATTCAACATTTCTGCTAAAGCTGATGCATTGTCCAACAAACTGAAGACACAAAATGTGAAATATTGAATAGTACCCAAATACTATTTCTTTGAAATCGCAATATTTCATGCAATCAAATCGTTTATCATTATTTCGAACTACTAACATGCGCATACACATTCGCTTGACAATCGATTGAATGTTTTGTGCGCTATTATATTTTAATTTTGGTATAATTGCTTTCCGATATTATAACAGCCATTAATTCTTGATATTTTTATAAACTTTCTAAATCTTCTATTTTTCAAATAATTTATATCCCTGTGAATACAATCAAATTAAACTTAAGGTATATTTATTTTATATATTAGTCTAATGAAACTGCCATGTCTAATCTTATGCTACATATATAATTATGAGTTATTGCTTATTATTATTATATTCATACAACGCACTTTACAGTATATATTTAACATCTTACATTTTCGTAAATTCTGTGATAAATATAAACACAATTAAAATAATAACTCAATGAGACAATTAACTTTATTAATCAGGTTTTTTGACATCATTTTATCTCGCTATGCTAATAAAGTACAGATAGAATATTCATTAAATAAATTAAGATTTCATACTAATTCATACGTTGTTACAGGAAACATGTGATTACACTAATTTTCATTGCGCCGTACTGAAGCGCTCCAAAAAATCGAAACAACAAGGTAACAAAACTAAAAGGACCTGAAACCAAAATAAAAAAATAAACCCTTTCAAACAAAAAAATGACCAAAACATGGTTGAACAAAAATAAAAGACGCAAAAACATCAAAGATAGGTGAAATACTAAAAACGCTAAAAAAATCATAAAATAAATATGGATAGTAATAAGAGTAAAAATCCGGCATTTACTCTTTAATATCTGAAAAAACAACACAAAAGAGGTGCTTGATCATTTATTTTTTCATAGGAAGGAAACATATGTAATATGCACTCAGCAAATAAAAAAGGTCATATCTAAAAGGTGACTAATAAAAAATCAGAATGTTGCGTGCATAATTTTGCACCTTAACGAAGCAAGATTGTATCGTACTACAAAACAGAATATTGTAAACACCTTTATTTAGAACGTTATGTAACAAATGCCAGAAAACTTCTATGGAAATTGGCCATATAGACAATTAACAGTAAAATAGACAATAGAGTGCATTTGGTTGCCGTTTGACAAAGTTAAACTTGTCTATACAATCAATTAATATCAGTTGGCACGATAATCGTTAAAGTCAACAATAGTCACCAAAAATAAAAATTAAAAACGTTTCAAAAATTAAAAATATATTTTATTGCACACAAACTACACACGGAAACGAATACAAATTAAATCGTACAAATATTTTTTATGAGACCAAAAAAAAAAATAATAAAAATCATTTATCAAAAAAAATGGAATAAGCGTTTGTAAAAATATATTCCCGAGTATAAAAATAGTATATTGAAACAAGAAAATATAAATGATCACTTCATGCCATAAAAAAGAGGGTAACTTTCTGCAAGTAAAAATAGTAAAAGAGAACTTTTGTCAACTTGAAATAAGAAAGTAAAAATGATCATTCCATGCTACAGAAAAGAGGGTAACTTTCTGCAAATAAAAATGGTTATAAAGAAGTTTCGTCAACTTGAAACAAGAAAGTAAAAATGGTCACTCCATGCTACAGAAAAGAGGGTAACTTTGAAATGGTTATAGAGAAGTTTCGTCAACTTGAAACAAGAAAGTAAAAATAATTACTCCATGCTACAGAAAAGAGGGTAACTTTCTGCAAGTAAAAATAGTAAAAGAGAAGTTTCGTCACCTTGAAACAAGGAAATAAAAATTATCACTCCATGCTACAGAGAAGAGGGTAACTTTTTGCAAGTAAAAATAGTAAAAGAGAAGTTTCGTCATCTTGAAACAAGAAAGTAAAAATGATAACTCTATGCTACAGAAATGAGGGTTCCTTTCTGCAATCAAAAATGGTAAAAAAGAAGTTTTGTGTATTGAAAAAAAAGGAAGTAAAGCGTTTCATGATATATTTAATTTTTGGTGGTGTGATCAAAAGTTAATAAAAGCCTTAAAAAAAGAGCAAAAAATAAAATGACCAAAAACAAATAAGAAAGTGTTCAAGGGACATCTGACTTATTACAAGGTCTGCATAAAAACAAAAAAAGAGAAAATTATGAAAATCATGGAAGGGTTTACCAAAAAAAAATTGAAAAATAACCCAGATCTCATGGATCTGAAGAAAACAAAAAATGAATTAAAATTATGGGCACAATGTGCGATTTAATGTGTAACTTCTAAATAATTTCGTCAGCAGAGGAGCATTTAAACAATTATATTGAATAAAATTTAAATACCTTTAGAGACGTTTTATTAGTAATTAATGTTTACTGTTAATAAGAAGTATGCTATTTATAAGTTTGCTACTAATATCAAAATAAAAATTCTAAAATACCAAAAAGCACAATAATGCAGGTTCCATTTTAGTGCGCATCACCGAGATTATCGTAAAGAATTGCAATCTAGGAAGTAATTATTTCGATAACTGGCCAAAAAAATCGTTTCAACCTAAGTAGTAAAAGAAGAAAAACCTATGATAAAAACCTAAACTATCAAACAGTAATTTTTTTCAATAATTTCAAAATTCTCAATCGAGTGTTTTCAAAATTTTAAAGCTTTTAAAAATTTTAAATCGATACGGAAAGTTCAGCAATTTGCTTTAAGCATGATGCTATGCACCATTACTATATTTCATATATTAACTTATTAACACATTAATCCCCATTTCAGTCAAATGAATCAACATACTAACAATCTAAATTTTATTTTTTATTTGACATTTAATATTTTTATTTCACCAATTATTAAATATTTTATGATTTAAAAATTTCTAGAACCAATTGGTTATCTCCAATACTATAAATTTAAAATTAAATACAGAAACCCAAAATAAATTATTATACAGTATCTACACTTTGTAACTATCCTGAAAAAAATTAGAAAGAAAAATTATCTCACGTTTTTTGGAAATTATGAGCATTTAAGTGCAACCTAGGAGAAACGTAACCGTTTATAACATTTCTAAGATTACAGTCAAAAAGAACGACACATTTGCCCCCAATTTTCAAGAATGAACGTACTTATAAAGCGTGTTGACAAGTTCGATCAAATGTTGGCGCACTTAATCAGGATTTTAAAATGGTAAAATACTTGATGATTTTATAATAATTTGTTGTTCATGAGATCTCTGTAGATTCCTAATCATGACACTTTTTCATAATATTACATGCTATAAAATGTTGAGAGATGAATTGTGGACAAGCGAGGCAGATAATGATGCCAATAATTGATAAAATAATTAATATTTAATTTCCCGTAGGGTTGTTATAGTAATGGCCGAAAATCGAAAATTTATTTTTCATTATCGTTTTAATTATTCTCTTTAATTTTTGCTCTTTTATATCAAATTCCTAATTCTATTCAACTTCTATCTTTATTCCCACTTTATTACTTCATTCCTCTCTTTAATCTCCGCGAGTTTAAAATCTACTTATCAAATAAAATTTTATTTAATTTCAAATTAACTACACATATTTTTTTATAATCTTATTATAATAAATGTTTAAATTGTTTCCCATCTGCATCAATACATCACCCTATATCTTCTATTAAATCAATATACGCCCTATATGAAGTATTTGATATTTAAGAAATTTGGACGTTTTTGAAAATAAAAATATTCTAACTATTATGATTTAATGTTACATATTCCGTATTTTCTAAACGCTGATTTTCACATGCTCCTAACATTCCTAAACTACCGCATCAATAACGTCAATAAATATAAAATGTTGAATCTTTGTTGAATCACAAACGTTGTTGTATTCATAAAAAATAACACTTATTATATACTTTCCTTTTCTATCCAAATTCTATAAATTACATACGGCAGGTTAATTATCCCGTATGATGAGCAGAGTTCAATGAAAATTCAAGATCAAGTTCGTGATATTGATTGCGCGAATGCGTTAAGTATAGGCCGAGTGTTATCTAATCTAATTGGTGATTTTTACGCATGGCGTGTGCTCAACTTACAGTTGCAACACACTCTGCATTGATTATTATACCAGTCATCACTGATATTGACATAGTTATTTAGTAATTACAATAACTGTCTTAAATCGAAAAATTAATTTTTTCATTAAATACACCAGATTTATAATTTAATATT
>NW_020538040.1:71248223-71273672 GCF_003426905.1 Ctenocephalides felis
AAGTTAATCGAATTATTATTGATCTTCTTATAATTATCTCTAAGATATTCTAGTATAATCTCTTATTTATTTATAACCTGTATGTATATTTTAAATCAACTGATAGCTCAACATATTTTTTTGCAGATTCTTAAATAATGAGCGTATGCTAATTGTTGTATGAAACGTTTTATATTATAATACTATGACGTATTTAGTTCTTGCAATATCATTATTTGAATCATTGCGAATCGATCTTATATCATAATGCACAAAATCCGAGATGAATAGAAACTATAATCTGCATATATCAACGACCCAGAAAACCTATCGTCTAAATACGTTATTTTCTACTAAGGCGATCTCGAGCATGAAGACAAATCTTTTCGCTTGATAAAATAACTTGACGAGCCCCTCTGTTAAGTATGTGTTCCAGAACGGCGGCTTCGTTTGCTAGTATACAAGTCTCGTACGTGACCTTGAATGCACCCGGCCGCGCGCGCCTCGCGTCGTCCAGCGGCCACGGCTTCCCGTCTCACGTACGCCTCGCGAAAATGGGGGACCCATTGAGAGAACTCACATATTAAACGCTAACGGGCGACACTGATGAAGTCAACATTATGGAAAGATCACGTGCTTTAAATATTGCTCGATTTCTGCAAGTTTTTATATATGTAATGCATTTGAATCAAACACAAGAACACATATCTTCTGTAATCAGACTGCGGAATGGATTCATGTATTATGAGTTCTAGTAGAGTAGGACGAGGCACAAAAGGACAATTTGACTTTGAGCAATTATATTGACAAAAAATCACAAAATATCACGTGGGGGAGGGAGGGGTATAGTCAGATATCACGTTTATTTTATTTTTTAACAGTTTTTTTTAAAAAAATCAAACATTTTCAAACAAATTACTTCATTCAAAAATTTTACAGTTTTTTCACATAACTAAAAATACACGTGATGTTGGGTGGGGGAGGGGGGGTGATTTTGAATATCACCATGTATCACCAAAAGGGAGAGAGGGTTCAAAAATCCTTAAAAACTCGCTCACGTTACGTAATGGACGCCCTCTAAGCATTCTATAAGGGTGTAGTTTGCATTGTACACTAAACATTTGATTTGTATTTAACGGGTAAATAATATTTTCTCATGCAAACAAATGGAATTTATATCTATCTACAACGAATAATAATGCTCAATCCATAATTCTCAGGAAATAAATGCATTGATATTCGAGACCGGAACACTCACGTGCCGAAAATAAACAAAACCCTAGTGGTGCATGGCATCGTGCTTCCTGTACCGAAAATTAATTAATTTGTTTTATATTTTGATATTTTTTGAATGCTCTGAACTTTTTTTCAATATCGAAGCGCGTAAGCGCCGTGTCGCAATCTAACGGATAAATATTGGTATGGAACTCATAGAAATGTAAACAAAATTTGTACTTATTACTAAATCTATATAAAATATCTGATCATCTGATGTGCATATGTCTAATGATCATCTTGAGCGCCAAATGGCTAGACCTGTCTTCCTAAAAATTTAATCAGATCTTCTTTTGTTATCCCTATCGACTCGGACGCTCCGTTCTCTAAAAAATTGAATTACCATTTTTGGCACTTTTTGCCCCGTATCTTCGAGACGGCTGCACCTGCCTTGGCCAACTAGTCAACACGCATCCTCCGCTGACGACAAATTCCGACGACTGATTTCAAACTATGCTATCCTCGACATTCCTTTAAAATTTAATTATTCCTTCATTTCTGCACTTTGTATATTTCAGTTGCTTCAATCAAATATATGGCTCGGTTCTATGCATAATTCTCAAAAACCAGGTATGCGACGAAACACAGGTTTCATCTAATTTCAAATATTTTTAATATACAACTTTTCATATTGTACTATATATTTACTTCCAGCGAAATTGTTTTTGGAGATTCACTTCTCTGATATAGATACAAATTTTCAAGGCCCCATACAAAATGTCGAATTCATTATTTTAGTCTAAACAAGCTATAAGAAAACATGGTATCGATAAATTTTCCGTTACACATAATAATATAATGCAATACAATACTTTTCATTATTCGTTTCGTTTTGTTTTTTATTTATGATGGAACGTTAAACAATTCTTACCATCGAGTTTATCAATTTTAATAAAACAAGAATCAATTTACCGAAAAGAACAACGGTCACTAATGACTAATTTATATAAATTTGACACCTTCGAATTACATCTTGTATAACAATGGAAAATTTTCGCGATGCGAGCAATATGATCAGCATTAAGAATGTTATCGAAAACATGACTCATTGTGTAATGCAGTTTGCGTTTGTCAAAAAGATAATCACATTCCCAACATCGTCGATCGGCTTGTTATAAAATTTGAGATGTAATTGATAAGATAACATTTTTAATAAAAGTTTTAAATAATCGTTTGAAAACGACCGGTAAAATTGGCCTAAACGTCTGAGGAAGTTCATCGTGAAGGTTCATGTTCAATTAGAAAATACGGATCCAACTCATTCTTTCATTTTATTTTACTATAAACAATAATATGCATGATTGATTGCTGTTACATTTAATGTTTTATACACGACAAATAAATTCGTCAAAATATAAATCTTACATTTTCAAAGCATTGATTTCTGATTCAATCAGAGCTTCCAAAATATTCCTAACAAAAATCTAAAAATAACCTCTGCTTTACTATTATACCTGAATGCATCAAATTTCTCATATGGATTAGAGATCAGTATGAGGTTTAAAAGCTGTTTCTCAAATTTCATTTTTTTTATTTCTATTTCTACTTCTACAAAAAATCTATTCTGTATTCTGATTTCTTATCTTTCTCAAAATCAAACAAATTTAAAAGTAGGTAGTAAAATTTTTCCACGCTGAAACATTGATCAGTTTGGAGAAAATGCTATGCACGTAACGTGCAGCACGTTAACCCCAATCTATACTTTGCGAATTCAGTTAATTTATAATTTTCCAGTTACTTGTTACTACAATTAATGAAATAGTTGTAATATTCAGTGTAAATACGAAACATTGACAAGTTTACTATATTTTAGTGTTTATCTGTTGAAAGTGCAAGAATGCAATACTGACCGCGTGTGTGAAACAAATTGTATTGGAAAACATGAATAAGCATTCTGATTTTCAGTACCGTTGAAAATATTACATTTCAGTAACTTGGTTTGAGAGTGACAAATGCGCGGCCCGCGGTCGTATTTTGCAAATTATTCAAAATCCATCTTCAATGTGTGGCATCATGAGCTACTGCATGTGGGTAGAAAACATTCATCCGCTCGAACTTATGCTCTACCTCGAAATGACTTTTCTTTATTTTTCTGTCTATAAAAGTTAAATTTCCCGGTTTTGAACTATCAGGGAATAATTACATGCTTATAACTTCGTGCTCCGTTATTATGTGACTGATTGTCCTGATTTTTCATCATCATAGTAACATTTCAGCGCGCTTTAATGACAATGAGCCGATTATACTATTATTTTTCGTAATCAATTACACCTAATTTATTAATGAGAGATGTAACTTCTGAGTTTGACATCCTTGACGTAACTACTTCCGTAATATTATTGAACTTGTTATATCTACTAGCAATATACGAATGCTTTGCGGTCAACCTACACATAAGTTATTTTGCTTATAACATACAACAGCAACAAAAACTTTTTCTCTTTTGTTGAGTAACCGCTTTAAAAGCACCATTGATCAAGAAGGATACAGCTTTTTCTAGTTACGTTAAATTTATTTAGAATTTAGAGAATATGAACTTTTTAAATCCATTTTTTTTAAATAAAAAATCGGAATAGAAAAATGTGAACACTAAAATGTGACTCCCTGGAGATTGCATTGTATGGAGAATATTCCTGATAATACACAGTATGTTGTAATAAAAATTTTGAATTACTCTGTAAGGAGAAATACATATTTGATTTGAACATGAATTATTTTTCAAATTTTATTACTTTTATTATTTTATAATTATATTTAGAAGGTAGGTACATCAAATTCCAATAGAATTTGTATTTAAATTTGCATTACGGCTTTCTTGTAGATTAGCGACTAGAGCTTTGCACTTTCAGTGGTATTGGTTTTTTACTCAAAAATAGAGATAAAAAAATGTGAAAAATCCCTTCCTTCCTCGCATTGCTGCACCAATAAAAAGTCATCAGTGTTAGAATTTATAGTAATATAAACCCATCAAATAGAGATAAGACACACATTGGTTGTCATCTACAAAGCCACGCCATCATATGGCATGTAAAGTTTTGGTTGCGTTTAATAATACTTATTAAAAAAAAATGAAGTGAAGTTCAAGTAAAAGGTTATGTTTACGTAGCGCGTAAACATAACTATCCGCGTTTTATATTTGGATTCCTATCGTTAAATTTAAATTCCAACAAGTGAGGGAATCGCTATTTCAGGGTCACGCAAGCTCTGTCTATCGATTACTGAGCTGTTACGTCACAACGACTGCTGTTTGCACCCCCGCTAGCGTGCGCAGGAATTTCGGCATTTAATTCATAAGTAAGGAGTTCAATCTTATTCAAATAAAATTATTTTTTTATTATAAAGCATGGTGATTAAAATCAATTTTCTGTTTCACTTCACGGAAATAATGATTTGAACTAATTTAAAAAAAACACATTTCCTACAGCAAATTACTCCGTTCAATTAATATTCGATTTCTAATAATAGCCCTTTAGTTCTTGGGAAAAATAGTTCTAGTCATGTACAAAGGACCAATCGGGAAGAACAAGTTAATGAATTTGAATGATTAAAATTTAATTGTGTTTTGTTTCGTTTTGATTGGTACAAGATTTACATTGATATATTTTTAATAAGGCCTACCTACGAACTGATCACTTGGCATAAATATGAAATTATAATTTTCACATTATGTAGAATTTTTATTATAAAATTTTAGGTATCGTACCTACCAATAATAAATTTTTTAGAACTCGTTTCACTACTTGTAAAAAGTTTCTTTAATGTACAATGCCATATATCACCATATTCTATCTCTAAATCAAACATATTTTACTATAGTGATAATAATTTGATTCTTCAATTATTTGAATCTGGTTTTGATCTAAACATCACTACAAAACTACTACTGCTAACTTTCAATTTGTCATATAACTCTTGCATATCATAAACTTTGATGAGTTCGACGCAAATTAATGCAGTTGCTACAATATCGAATTGCATTTATCGCGAAAGGCTTCAGTTCAATTTTGAACTATTTGTTTACATAGTATTTGGGCATTGTTATATAAACAGCAAATTGAAATCTTCTGAATACTATAGGCCCACGCCCATCCCAACTTAATTGAATTAAACAATCATTTATGTAATCTGCGAATACTTTAAGTATAACATTAGAATTTAATAATGGGATTAAACATAATTTGAAATAAGGATTATAGATGTTGCCACTTATTATTAAACTAAACTGAAAACTGCGAATACAAGTCGTAAACAGTTACGACCCTCTTTTTGTGACTGACTTTAGACTGAAAATTCAATACTTTATTGTAAATTATTAACATTCAAACAATCTGATCTTGCTATTGAGGAAAATTGCGATAAAAAAACACCAGCAACAACTGAATACCATAATTTATTTTTCTACTAAATAGAATATAAAATAGAATAGAATACTAATAGGATACTAGTAAAAGCAGCATCCTAAACATTTATTTATAACTTGTACATCAGTACTAATACTACTCTTACAATTTTTCAGGCAGGGTACTAGCACAATCTATTAAGTTTTGATTTATTCTGTTAAATAATAAACTATAAGAGATGGTTTTAATTTTTAATACAACTTCTGTTTGAGGCTTATGTCGATGATAACGGAGAAGTTGCGTAACTGATATAAGACTTTTTAAAGCTGTGTAATAAATACTTTTTTATTATGTATTTTAAAGTTTCGTTATAAATCCGAACCGAATTCAAAAATTCAATGTTTTCAATATTTTTATAATTTTCACATTTTTGCGGTCTCCAAACTTCAATTCATTCAATAGTGTAATTATTAATTTATTATTAACTTCCCGTAGGGTAAGTTTTGGTATAGCTCAGAAAAAATGGGTGTGTGCGTGCGTGGGTGTTTTTGTGTCTGCATTTTTTCGTTCACGTTTTCGGGCGCACGGATGAACCGATTCGAATGGTTCAAAAAACATTCAATTCCTATTGATAGGGAGATGTGCTGATTAGTTTTTGGCAAAGGCAGGTCTAGCCGTTAAGGTGATACGGAGCGAAGAGTGCAGAAAATACAAATCGAGTTTTTGAGAGAACGAAGTATCTTATTCAAATGATCTAAAACATATTCAATTCGTAATGATTGGAGAAGAATGATTAGTTTTTGGCAAAGGCAGGTCCGATTTGATGAAAATGGTTTAGATTTTATTTTAGTTCTCTCCTGTAGATAAATGATCAAATAAAATCATTAAAAAAATGTAGTTCTAATATACTTTAAACAAATAATTTCAACTTTGCAATTCAGTTTATATAATTCTTATAAATATTAGACATTGTTACAGTATTTATAATAATCTATTTGAAAACATTTAATATTCCTCAAACTTTTCGTTATGGTATGGGAAGTTCCAGAAATTTGCCTTAAGGCACGATGCCATACACCACTAGTTAAATTTTGTTTGCTAGGTTATTTGTTACGTGGCATTTTAAATTGTTTTTGCCCTGACGGGAATTCGTGAAATAAATTAGGTGATTCTTCTGCTCATGAGCCGCGATGGGTTTATGCGCGGGTAATGAATATAGGTCAACTCGGCAAATCCATATCCGCACCCGTGTCGTTACATTCACATTGTTCAAAATCTATTTGTATGTTCTATTGTAATATGATTCATTACGGTCTCGGCTGTAAGGTATTGATTACACATTACATATATTACCTTTCAATGAATGAGCTCTTTAGTGTTAATAATATTCAAAGTTGACTCTACAGCTGCCATAATATTCAACATTGTACCTATTTCATTTTTTTTCTTGAATTATTACGACCAAATATGAGTACCGGTACATTGGCATAGAATCGAGGTATTCAATTAATTGTTCCGTGCTCGCGCCATCTGATAGCGATTGTTCCACTCGGCATTTTTAAATTGGTTGAGTAATTGCTCTAATTAGAATCGACTAAATAAATACAATTTTATAGTATGTTCTTTCTGCATATCTTTAATTTAAATCAATCGTATAATAATTTCTGAATAATTAATATTTAAACTGTAAAGCATTTACATGTTTTAAGATCAATAGACAAACAAATGATTTAAAATAAGTGTTTTTGAAAATATAATTTGTAACTTCTTAGTGAACATTAAGCAAAAAAATATAGGCACGTAGAAGTTATTAGTGGTATCTACTTCAAATAAAAAACAATTAGAAAAGAATTTCGACATGAAAAATTAAAAGATTGATACAAAACTTACGAAAACAGTCTTTTTGGACGGTTACGAGCCAAAATGTTTGGGCAAGTTGTTTGGGTTAAATAATTAAAATAACGAAATTGAAATTTATTTTTATGATTAGATAACGGAATTGTCTGAATTCTATTTATTATGAAACCTTGACTTGTAGAACGCAAGTGTGGACGGCCATAAAGCTAAAAATAATATCTAGATTTATGACGAGAAATACGTTAGTTTATATTTACAAAATTCTAGATAAGTAATTCTTTGAAACACAAAATATAAATAGAAACGCATATGCAACTAATCACTAAAATTCGGAAAAAGAAAAGCATATTGTGTTTTTGACAAATTCAAGTGGTCCTTCTCAACAAAGGTAAATAATATTAATGTATCGTAAGTTGTACTTTGGATAGGTCTCATTTATCAATTAAATATATGATTTGTGATTTTCTAGAAAAGAAATAAGATAAATAATATGAAAAATACTTTTTTAAATTATATAGAGTAGGGAAGACTAGATACGGTTGTGCCACTTTTTTATACAAATATAATAGCAATCAGAATCTTATTATTCTATAAGCTATTGAGATGTATTTGAACTCAAAACTGAGTTCGCAAATGTAGCTTGTTTAGGAAACTTTCCAATGAGAACCTTTATTACTTATAGTAAATCAATAGGTTGTTTCTTCTTTAATCTTCTTCTGGGATATGCTTCTATTTTTTATTACTTCTTGTACTGTGTCAATTTGAAGATCGTTGTGAATAATTTTGCTTGAGACGTACCAGGGCGCTTTGGTTATCAATCGTAAGGCTTTTGACTGCAGTCTTTGAAGTTGTAATATTCGGGCTTTGCTAGCGTATCCCCACAGTTCCACTCCGTACGTCCAGATAGACTTGATTAGTGCCTTATACAGCAAGAGCTTGTTTTCCAGTGAGAGTTTGGATCTTGGGCCCAATATCCCGTAGAGTGATTTTATTCTTTGTTGACTTGTTTACATTTTTTACTGATGTGAGTAATCCAGTTCAGTTTGTGATCCACATACATACCCAAATATTTTACTACTGTGGTATCTGGAATATTCGAACTGGGGGGCATTTATTCTTTTTAGGGTAAATGTTATATGACTGGATTTGGCATCATTGATCTTCACTCTCCATTATTGTGACCACAGAAAAGTAAATTAAATGGTAATTTGAATATTTCAACTAAATATAATGTTTTACTTAATTTTTGAACTTTTGAAATATTGTCAATGATAATCTCATGCAATTATCTACAATATGTAATAGAGAGGTCTGTTCAAAAAGTTTCCGGAATTTTCGTTTTTTCAAAAAAATATTTATTTATTCGTCTACATTAATGTGGTCCCCTTCAAAGTAGTCCCCCCCAGATATAATACACTTATGCCAGCGTTTTTTCCAATTTTCGAAGCACCCTTGATATTCACTTTTTGATATGTCCTTGAGCACTCTCAGCGATTTTCTTCAATCGAGGAAAACCGCCGTCCTTTCATGGGTCTCTTCAACTTTGGGAATAGGAAAAGTCACACGGAGCCATATCTGGTGAATTTTTGCACTTTGCAACACTTTATTTCATTTTTTACGCAAAATTTAATACAAATTCTTTGACTTTTCAATTCTTCCATTGTAAAAATCGCCGAGCTCAGAAAAACACGTCGAACCTTAGCGACTACCACAGACAAAGTAAACAGTGAATATAGCTGAAAATTTCATCATACTTTAGGGGCATGTATACCAACACAATAAAAAAAAATTTTTGACAATCAGACACTCCAGACCCGCGAAATTTAATTATTAGTAATTCCGGGTACTTTTTGAACAGACCTCGTATATATATATATGAGTATGTGTATAAATGTTTGGCATGAGGGATATATGTATATTCAAATATATTTATCCGCTACTGCCAAAAACTGCAGCTAATAGAATCGGAAAAAAGAATAATTTTCGCGATGGTCCTTGAGTTGGAACCCGTGCCGCGGTGATAATATTTATTTTTGGTGATTGCGAATCGAACATTGTATAAAAATACCGGCGCACCGGACGCCGCAATCGTATGATGTTTACGGTGATGATATGGCGATGCCAAACCGTTACAGTTACATCTGATTGTTACGATTGAACTTTTGGAAAAGTATTACGACAAGAACGATAATTACTTCATTTCATTCAATTTTTGTTATTATAATGTCCATATAATATGAAGTATTTAATATGAACAACTGTTCGCGTTTGGGAACATTTTTGTTTTTGAAGGAGTTTATCATGCAATATATTCCACTTGAATTAATTCTCCCAAGAACAAATTACTCTTATAATTAAACATAAAAGCCACATTAGTTTATTAACGTATAATCGAAAAAACTCATATTCAAAGTAAAATTGTAATAAAAATAGTACATCAACATGACAAACCACTTGATGTTAATAAAATCATTGAAAGTAGCGTAAAAATTTATTATGTAATTGACTAGCAAAAATATTTGACTAATGATAATGACTATTATAACAAATAAAGAAGTTGCATTGTTATTAAAAACCAAATATTTGGTTGTTCGACTCACACGGTCTATTCAATTTTGAATAATGTATGTATTTTTTTACAATTATGTAATTTTTTATAATTATATTATTGGCAATTGAAGCTTATTCAACCATCTTATGTGTAAACTAATTTTAAAAGTCCTTCTAATCACATTATCAATTGATTATTATTGTTCCGCAATAGTCTCTTAATGATTATCGCGTTTTTATGACTAAAAATAGTTGTATCGTTCATAATTTATAATAATCGGAAATTGTTTGTACCTTTGCGTCGATTATTTTTACTTATTTTTTAACAATTTTCTTAGCTCTATTTCAATTCAATTGTCTTTATCATTTATCATTTAAATTATTAGTTTATAATTTAAATTTCATGTTTTCGAACAAATATTTGTCTTCAACATATAGATACTAAATATGTGAATATATAAAATGTATATACTGAAATCTGAATAAATTATGAACATCGATCCTACAAGAATCTATAGGATTAATAATTTCGATGGAAGCGAACACAACAAAAACTTTTATATATTCATGGGGTTATTTTATCTGTTATTATATTATATCGATACAGCGATGTCACTGAAACATTGTGCTGTAATGTCGTTCCCACAACTGGTGGAAAATCAGCTCTGAAAATAACTCGCACGTACGACGAGCCCTACGATCTTGGCAGGAGGCCACGTGCGGTCTACGCTTTTAGCCCTGAGCAAAAACGATTTGAGCTTTTAGGCTTTTTCCTTTCCGCAATGGGTTTACTTTTAATTTTCAAACGACTGTCTTTAAATGATTGTCTTTTCGAATAATGACATCGAGTTCATATAGTTTTTGAATGATTTTAGTAATATTTTTACCACATTATATAAAAATGTTCGAAATTCACTAGACAAACGAATTTTATGTAAACATTTAGAAACTAATTTAGAATTCTATATAAAATTAAAACAAATATTTTTAGATTCTTATAAACTCTAATTTGTTCTGCGGTAAGTTACTAAATGAGTCGTTTATTTTGAATGTGGCCTTCGTTTTTCAATTTTTTCCGGTCCTTATGGCTGCGTGTACAACTTTAGGTTATTTATCAGTAAAGCTTTTCAGATTGCTTATATATATATGTATATATATATATACGAGCAAATACGATATTTCTTGACACATAACCTAAAAAATACAAACATAATATTAACTATTATAATATTTACTATTGACAATGACGGAAAGTAGTTATGAACAAAATAGAGATGAGTAGTAAATTGTCTCAAAGATATGTAAAATATATTCAGTATTGTTTTTTATCTGAAGCATCTTAAATTGTGTTGATTAGACAAATTTTATATTGAATGTCGAATTTTATATTGAATCTGGTTGTTAATTTTGAAAATAGCATAACTCCAAACACGAAAACGCCCATTATTAACTTAATAATTGCCACCATTTTAATAGAAACGCAAACCCTCAAATATCTCGATTATGAGATAAATAAACTCGGGCCATTTTTAAATTGAACGGCTCAAATATTTTTGTATGTTGATATTATACTTCATGAAGGAATAGTGGAATGAACAAATTCAGTCATATTACGATAATTATACGAGTATGAAATTTTAGCTTAATTTCAATCATACCATGTATCCAACAAAGTTTTTTTTTACGCCACATATCCAACGGATAATTTTCAAATCTTCTGCAGAGGCCTAGTGTTCTCATTGTGCATATTATGATTCGCATCAACTGACAAAACGGAAGCTGCACATCAAACGTTAACACGCCAACGCGTCATAGCACTGGCCTTGTCAGATAATTTTCATCTTCAAGAATAAAACCATGAATTAACAATGGAACAAGCCAAATTTGTATGCGAATTATTTGTTTATTCAGTTATTTTAATGTGTATCTTTAACTGCTCATCGTGATTGCTTCTATTTCATAGTTATTGCGTATGTATTAAACCATGTAAGCTTCAATCGCTAATTGCAAACTCAATTGTGGCATTTTCTATTATTACATTATTTCCGACCCTAGATTGATGTATAAAAATACCACAGTCAACATACATTTGAATTATGATATATCGTAATTTGGATGTTTGAATTAAAGTTATATACATACTACATTATTACAATTTAGTTTAGGTTCTTGTAGTATTACGCTATAGACTGCAGCTTTCAAGATTAAGGTCGGTTTTGTAATGAAATCCTTTCTACTTGTTTCTACTGTTTTAATTAAGGTATTAAGCATATATCGTTAGGATATTAATACAAATAGAACCAGCGGTGACGTAATCGGTAAGGACATAGACTAGCACAAACTAATCCCGTGTTCGATCCCCCAACCTCGGCCAAACTTGACAGCGGGCAGCATAATATCAAATTTCCACCTGAGGTTATCGATCTCTTTCGCAGACATAGCTGCGTATAAAATTATAAATCAAAAAATACTATTACGTATAAGTCAGTAGTCACAACTGGATAAGACAACTACCGGGTTGTCTACAGGAAACAAGTCATATACTACATGTCTACAAAATTTTATATGGGCAGATTGAAACAAAATATATATAAAGCAAATAATTGCTTTCTTCGAACACAACTAATCGTTCCTACATTTTAAAAGAAGAGTATGTAACTATAGATAACGCAACATTATTGATTGTTAGAGTTCAACAGCACACAAGACACTTTTGCAGCAACAGCGCACAATAACACAATTGTTTGAATTATTTTTGTCTAATGTGAATATCGGTCTTTAAGCTCCGATAACAAGAAGAGCATTAATAGGTAAAATATTTTGTATCCATTACTTCTAAAATATGCAATTTTTCTGTTTCTAATATTTTTATTTTGTATTGTGAATTAATTATTATTTAACAAAATGTTTGATATATAAATATAATCATAAAACAAAATTTGAAAAAAACGCAGTTCCACGCTGGAACGCAAAATAAATGGAATTGCCCAAGCGTAACTATTATCTAGGTTAAATCAGTCAAACGACTCTTAAAACAATCTGCATATAATATTTATTAAAAAATATAATTCGATGAGTACGTAGCTAAAATCATTTATGAATAATAAATAGTTGTTTAATTTGACTATAATATCAAATTGCAAATGTGTTGTCCTAGGAACTACTTCACAACAAAGGGTTCAATATTCTCTAAAAAAATGTATTTTAAACCCTGTTTCCTCTATCCTATCCTAATCCCAAATCCTTTGCTTTCTGTAGAAAAAACTGCTGCAACTCTTCAGGTGAAGGAGGCGAGGGTGAACAACCACCTCCTCTAGAAGGGGAAGCACCGCCTCCACCGGCAGGTCCTCCGCCGGAAGGTCCTCCGCCGGCGGCAGAAGCCCCTCCACCAGCAGCTGAAGAACCCCCGGCAGCTCCAGCCGAAGGAGAAGCAGAATGTATGTTCCTATCCTTTATCCTGGTACACTTTTGCATAACAAATAAAAATGTATTGGCTTTATTCAACATTTCTGCTAAAGCTGATGCATTGTCCAACAAACTGAAGACACAAAATGTGAAATATTGAATAGTACCCAAATACTATTTCTTTGAAATCGCAATATTTCATGCAATCAAATCGTTTATCATTATTTCGAACTACTAACATGCGCATACACATTCGCTTGACAATCGATTGAATGTTTTGTGCGCTATTATATTTTAATTTTGGTATAATTGCTTTCCGATATTATAACAGCCATTAATTCTTGATATTTTTATAAACTTTCTAAATCTTCTATTTTTCAAATAATTTATATCCCTGTGAATACAATCAAATTAAACTTAAGGTATATTTATTTTATATATTAGTCTAATGAAACTGCCATGTCTAATCTTATGCTACATATATAATTATGAGTTATTGCTTATTATTATTATATTCATACAACGCACTTTACAGTATATATTTAACATCTTACATTTTCGTAAATTCTGTGGTAAATATAAACACAATTAAAATAATAACTCAATGAGACAATTAACTTTATTAATCAGGTTTTTTGACATCATTTTATCTCGCTATGCTAATAAAGTACAGATAGAATATTCATTAAATAAATTAAGATTTCATACTAATTCATACGTTGTTACAGGAAACATGTGATTACACTAATTTTCATTGCGCCGTACTGAAGCGCTCCAAAATATCGAAACAACAAGGTAACAAAACTAAAAGGACCTGAAACCAAAATAAAAAAATAAACCCTTTCAAACAAAAAAATGACCAAAACATGGTTGAACAAAAATAAAAGACGCAAAAAACATCAAAGATAGGTGAAATACTAAAAACGCTAAAAAAATCATAAAATAAATATGGATAGTAATAAGAGTAAAAATCCGGCATTTACTCTTTAATATCTGAAAAAACAACACAAAAGAGGTGCTTGATCATTTATTTTTTCATAGGAAGGAAACATATGTAATATGCACTCAGCAAATAAAAAAGGTCATATCTAAAAGGTGACTAATAAAAAATCAGAATGTTGCGTGCATAATTTTGCACCTTAACGAAGCAAGATTGTATCGTACTACAAAACAGAATATTGTAAACACCTTTATTTAGAACGTTATGTAACAAATGCCAGAAAACTTCTATGGAAATTGGCCATATAGACAATTAACAGTAAAATAGACAATAGAGTGCATTTGGTTGCCGTTTGACAAAGTTAAACTTGTCTATACAATCAATTTTTATCAGTTGGCACGATAATCGTTAAAGTCAACAATAGTCACCAAAAATAAAAATTAAAAACGTTTCAAAAATTAAAAATATATTTTATTGCACACAAACTACACACGGAAACGAATACAAATTAAATCGTACAAATATTTTTTATGAGACCAAAAAAAAAAATAATAAAAATCATTTATCAAAAAAAATAATAAGCGTTTGTAAAAATATATTCCCGAGTATAAAAATAGTATATTGAAACAAGAAAATATAAATGATCACTTCATGCCATAAAAAAGAGGGTAACTTTCTGCAAGTAAAAATAGTAAAAGAGAACTTTTGTCAACTTGAAATAAGAAAGTAAAAATGATCATTCCATGCTACAGAAAAGAGGGTAACTTTCTGCAAATAAAAATGGTTATAAAGAAGTTTCGTCAACTTGAAACAAGAAAGTAAAAATGGTCACTCCATGCTACAGAAAAGAGGGTAACTTTGAAAATGGTTATAGAGAAGTTTCGTCAACTTGAAACAAGAAAGTAAAAATAATTACTCCATGCTACAGAAAAGAGGGTAACTTTCTGCAAGTAAAAATAGTAAAAGAGAAGTTTCGTCACCTTGAAACAAGGAAATAAAAATTATCACTCCATGCTACAGAGAAGAGGGTAACTTTTTGCAAGTAAAAATAGTAAAAGAGAAGTTTCGTCATCTTGAAACAAGAAAGTAAAAATGATAACTCTATGCTACAGAAATGAGGGTTCCTTTCTGCAATCAAAAATGGTAAAAAAGAAGTTTTGTGTATTGAAAAAAAAGGAAGTAAAGCGTTTCATGATATATTTAATTTTTGGTGGTGTGATCAAAAGTTAATAAAAGCCTTAAAAAAAGAGCAAAAAATAAAATGACCAAAAACAAATAAGAAAGTGTTCAAGGGACATCTGACTTATTACAAGGTCTGCATAAAAACAAAAAAAGAGAAAATTATGAAAATCATGGAAGGGTTTACCAAAAAAAAATTGAAAAATAACCCAGATCTCATGGATCTGAAGAAAACAAAAAATGAATTAAAATTATGGGCACAATGTGCGATTTAATGTGTAACTTCTAAATAATTTCGTCAGCAGAGGAGCATTTAAACAATTATATTGAATAAAATTTAAATACCTTTAGAGACGTTTTATTAGTAATTAATGTTTACTGTTAATAAGAAGTATGCTATTTATAAGTTTGCTACTAATATCAAAATAAAAATTCTAAAATACCAAAAAGCACAATAATGCAGGTTCCATTTTAGTGCGCATCACCGAGATTATCGTAAAGAATTGCAATCTAGGAAGTAATTATTTCGATAACTGGCCAAAAAAATCGTTTCAACCTAAGTAGTAAAAGAAGAAAAACCTATGATAAAAACCTAAACTATCAAACAGTAATTTTTTTCAATAATTTCAAAATTCTCAATCGAGTGTTTTCAAAATTTTAAAGCTTTTAAAAATTTTAAATCGATACGGAAAGTTCAGCAATTTGCTTTAAGCATGATGCTATGCACCATTACTATATTTCATATATTAACTTATTAACACATTAATCCCCATTTCAGTCAAATGAATCAACATACTAACAATCTAAATTTTATTTTTTATTTGACATTTAATATTTTTATTTCACCAATTATTAAATATTTTATGATTTAAAAATTTCTAGAACCAATTGGTTATCTCCAATACTATAAATTTAAAATTAAATACAGAAACCCAAAATAAATTATTATACAGTATCTACACTTTGTAACTATCCTGAAAAAAAATTAGAAAGAAAAATTATCTCACGTTTTTTGGAAATTATGAGCATTTAAGTGCAACCTAGGAGAAACGTAACCGTTTATAACATTTCTAAGATTACAGTCAAAAAGAACGACACATTTGCCCCCAATTTTCAAGAATGAACGTACTTATAAAGCGTGTTGACAAGTTCGATCAAATGTTGGCGCACTTAATCAGGATTTTAAAATGGTAAAATACTTGATGATTTTATAATAATTTGTTGTTCATGAGATCTCTGTAGATTCCTAATCATGACACTTTTTCATAATATTACATGCTATAAAATGTTGAGAGATGAATTGTGGACAAGCGAGGCAGATAATGATGCCAATAATTGATAAAATAATTAATATTTAATTTCCCGTAGGGTTGTTATAGTAATGGCCGAAAATCGAAAATTTATTTTTCATTATCGTTTTAATTATTCTCTTTAATTTTTGCTCTTTATATCAAATTCCTAATTCTATTCAACTTCTATCTTTATTCCCACTTTATTACTTCATTCCTCTCTTTAATCTCCGCGAGTTTAAAATCTACTTATCAAATAAAATTTTATTTAATTTCAAATTAACTACACATATTTTTTATAATCTTATTATAATAAATGTTTAAATTGTTTCCCATCTGCATCAATACATCACCCTATATCTTCTATTAAATCAATATACGCCCTATATGAAGTATTTGATATTTAAGAAATTTGGACGTTTTTGAAAATAAAAATATTCTAACTATTATGATTTAATGTTACATATTCCGTATTTTCTAAACGCTGATTTTCACATGCTCCTAACATTCCTAAACTACCGCATCAATAACGTCAATAAATATAAAATGTTGAATCTTTGTTGAATCACAAACGTTGTTGTATTCATAAAAAATAACACTTATTATATACTTTCCTTTTCTATCCAAATTCTATAAATTACATACGGCAGGTTAATTATCCCGTATGATGAGCAGAGTTCAATGAAAATTCAAGATCAAGTTCGTGATATTGATTGCGCGAATGCGTTAAGTATAGGCCGAGTGTTATCTAATCTAATTGGTGATTTTTACGCATGGCGTGTGCTCAACTTACAGTTGCAACACACTCTGCATTGATTATTATACCAGTCATCACTGATATTGACATAGTTATTTAGTAATTACAATAACTGTCTTAAATCGAAAAATTAATTTTTTCATTAAATACACCAGATTTATAATTTAATATTGAAACTAATATGAAAATTAAAGGAACACATTTAACCTAAAAGTTAATATTTATCAAAAATTAAAATTTAGTTCACATCGATCTTGGTTTTATTAGTTGTGTGTTCAGTATGATAGGGGATTTCAAATTGTGGCAAAAGCCATTATATTGTGAAAGAAATAATCTTCTCACTAACGATAAGTAGGTCTTCCAAGTTTAATATGGTGACAATAGTACGAAACCCGTGGAATAAAGTGAATATATTCAATTGTATCGTTTACTGGTCGCATAAATTTTGCAATATTGGACTAGTGACAAAGGTGAACTACGTGCAGCTATAATTGTCTAAAACAATGACGCTATATATTCTCCTAATAAATAAGAAAATTCATGGGCATAATCTTCCTATATCTTGTTGGAATTTTGTTGTAATGAACAATTATTTAATAAAGCTTCAGATCATATTTTATCTTCAACAATAAAATTTATATAATTTGTCAAAATATATAATATTTATATATTATTTTATTTTATTTTTTTAAATACATATAGCTCGCAGATTTCTTCCAAGAGGACTTAAAAATACAATTATTTTACAATATGGATAAAAATTAATATATATATACGAAATTACAATATATAGTAGAATTAATAATGCACTTAACACAAAATTACATAATACAAAATGTAACAAAATTATTTATTTTCATAGAATAAGATAAAATAATGAAAGATATTTGAAAAGAAATAAAAAGGTTAACTTGAGCAGATGGTGATTATTTGATTAGGTCAGGTGAAGTGTTATGAATATCTACTTCATTATTAAGTTAAAGTTAGAGGACATAAGTAGAATAAACGAATTTAAGAGAATCCGATTCAGGAGTAGGATAACTGAAAAAAAATTGTGAACGCGAAGATAGCCTAGGAACATTAAAGGATAGTTGGTTAAGAATAAGATAACGGTCTATAGTATTATTGCAAAGTTTAAATAAGAACATAATAGTACAGATAAATCGGCAAGAGAAGGTATACCGAATTCTATTAATATAGTGTTGTGGCAAAGCCACGTTCAGGGTAAATTTAGTATGTTTTATAATAAAGATATTTTAGAAATTTATGCTGCACTTTCTCTATTGCATCAGAGTTGTTGATCTGATGAGGATACCAACTGATCGATCCATATTCTGACTTCGAACGTGCATTCGCATAGTACATGCAAAGAAGTGCATTATTTGAATTGAATTCTTTACAATTTCTCAGAATCATTCCTAAAGATTTATGTGCTCTATTACAAATATCAGCTATATGATCAGTAAAAAAACAAACCAGAATCAAATTAAACTCCTAAGTCTGATATTGCATCTATCAATGCAGATGTTAGAGATTTTATATTCATAATGTATTGGAACGTGCTTATGTAAAAAAAACTAAGAATCATACACTTTGAGATATTTAAATGTAGTTTGTTATAGATACACCAAGAGTGGAAAGAGTCGAGTTGAGATTGCATAAGCATTCATCAATAGAATTTATTTTGAGATATAGTTTGAGATCATCTGCAAACAATAAATGTGGACAGCTAATAATTTCAGATATGTCATTAATAAAAATAATAAATAGTAGTGGACCAAGAATATATCTTCAATTATTTGTAAAAAAGATTGGCGTTACTTTTTTACTACATTTTCTGAAGTACGAACATTGCATGATTATAGCAAAAATAAAATAATGGCAGAAAAACTATGAATTTACTCTAATCATACTACTTTATATTATTAACCAGAGCATCATAATAATAATTTTCAATTAAATCAATTCAAGCCCACGTTTACTGTATAATGTAATCGAATAAATATAGTACTATTTTAATAATATTATTATATCTTTATAATAAGCATAGAATTTATTTATGAAGTGAATACATTTGTAGAGATTTAGGAGATGGATTTTTTCTTAACAAATCTGTGTTACCACAAATGATGAAGTTTTTGTTTACGTTCTATATTTTTGAACAGTTGTGGTGACACTTGTTAACAACATGGCATTTCAGAAAAAAAAACAATTGATTCTGATGCAGCAATGGAAATGAAAAAGAAAACCATTTTCATTTTTATTTTCAAGTGCAAACCGATATAACTACTGCTTGACATTAGGCTGTCCGAGCGGACATCAAATTTGATGCTGTAGGACCTTAGGTTGAAAAGCCAAAGCTATTGCCAATATCGCCACAGAGCCACTGACAGAATAAAAAAGCTATATGGCTTTCCAATATTTTGGTTTCGTATCCGAAATATTGTCAAACAAAAACAATGCAGTATACTAAAATAATTCCACATTTTAATAACCTAGCTTTGTGCGTGTTTCGATAAAAATTGGTTTTATTCAGGGCTAATTTGTACGCGACCTTTAACGTACGATATTGAACTTGAATTATTTAGATTCACTATATCAAAATAAATCAATGCATATTTATATATTAGATTGTAGAGTCTTGGATTTATTATACAAATATTTTGTAGAGCTTCGAACAAGGAATCCAAAAAGTAATAAAAAAACAAAAAAAAGTTTTTTTAAAAAAACATTTCTTCATTTATATACTTTCGACGTTTCGGAAAGATGGAACGTGCCTAATTTCGAAAAGTCGACAGTAAATAAATAAAGTAAATAATAAATAAATATATATATATATATATATATATATATAATATACATATATATATAAAGATATATATATATACATATATATATATATATATATATATATATATATATACATATATATATATATATATATATATATTATATATACATATATGAGTTTGCTTGATATAATATAATTTAATTGATAATTTAGAATGGATTTGCTTGACGTTTTATAACATTTTATAAGTTGCAATATATACTTCTACTAAAATAATTAAACATCCTATTATTAAATTAATAATTAGTTATAATATATTTCACTGTGATTAATTTGAGTGATTTGTTATATATTCATACAATATCATACAACAACAAGTTATTGACAAAACTTTGTAAGTTATAGGTCTAAATAACTCATAGAATGAATATAAGATTATTATTTATACATATATAAATATAATGTTAATGAATGTTACCAATTGTTCTAATTTTAGTATGATGGCTTATAAGATGTTTGTTTCACTTGAACTTCTCTAAATCGAGTAGCAGATTGTGTGAGATCGCAAATCTACTATCGACAAAATAATAATTATATTTTATACGTTTATGTATTAATTTGAAAATGTTTAAAATTCTCGCATAATTCGTGATTTTTTGGTTTTTACATTTCACTATTGATCAAGTATTTACAATTGCCAGTAAATTAAAAACTAAATTTGTGCAAAGTTTTTAGTTACTTCGAATTTTTTATTTAACACAGTACGAAATTGTGTGCTCACTTTGAAGTTTTTTCACTTTTTCATAAACAGCAGAATCATATTATTTTGTATAATTATGTGAAATTATTCTTTTGTGCATAGATATGAGGCAAGAGCCTCTACTCGTCGTTTCTGATATAATATTTGCCTTGACCGAGGCATAGAATTGGCCGTGGTTATGCTTATAGTATGTATGAACCCAGGATAGATGTATAAGGCTGATCTCACATTTAACGGTTTTTCATCTTTAATTACAAAAAAAAATTGAAACGGCAACAAGTTATACTCTCACGTATTGTTAATATACAATATACAAGAACTTTATTTTGCAACATTAATTTGTGCGTATCTGTAAAAATATATTGATATTTTAATCTTTATTTTTATTGTTACTATAAATATTCTGTCAATTGGAGCTAATCGATCTAAATTTTCATTATATAAAGTAAAAAACGTATTTGCAGTAGGTGGTGTTAACTTTTACTGGACGCAAGCTTTTTATACGTGATCCTCACTAAGTCGTAGCTGGTCTTCTGCAAAATGTTGTTTAATCAAAAAAAAAAATAGAATTTTCTTATATTATACTTATTTTTATAACTTCTTTCTTATTTTTATAACTTTTTTGAGATCTTCATTGTTATCATCACCATCGATAATTTTATTTTTTTTGTTTTTTTTTTAATTCTGACAGCTCCAAAGTATAGTTATCACGTTACAGGTGACTTTCGGCCGATAAGGGTTAATATAGATATCAAATGAGTACGTCATTGAATTACAAAAAATTCTATAGAATTATGGAAATCGTCTACAAAGGACATGAAAAAGAAAGAAGGTGAAAACTTGCCTAAACTGTTTCATTCAACTTTTTCACATTATCCAGTTATTTATGGGCTGTTGATATTTTATGAAAATTCACGTGTATATGTCATAAGCCGTGACTGCCGTGAATGGGGCCATCCGCCAGGTTATGTAATAGTTTTATTTCTACTTTGTTTCCAACAAATCCACTCTTTTGGTTCCTGACAGCGCAAACGCGCAAGCCGGGACGCTCTGTTACATTTTGGTATAGAGACTTTCGTCAGTGGCGTACTCAACAGAACGGATAAACTTACAATTATTTAATCCGAATTAATATTAACGATATTGGACTATTTTGATAGGTATGGTCTGATAATATTCTACATTATATTTTATTTTTTTGAGCATAAACAACTTCTTTTATTATTTTTTAGGGATAGATAAACAAGTATAAATAGATCGCAAACGCAGCCAATTTGATATTACCTCAACTTTGTTTCACGTAAATCTACCCTTAAATTTAATTCTAAATAATTTTATATAAATATATAATATAGAAAAGATTGATTAAAATAAAAGCTTTTAATAAAGACATATCCATATAAAATATATTTTGACACTCACAAATGTTTTCACAAATGTTTTTACTTAATGTCTATGTAGGACCGTTGTAAATATATTGTTGAATAAAAAAAAAAAAAATGTTTTCACAAAAATATATAATAAAAAATATTAAATGTTCAAACTACGTGTAGTATAAAAAGAGAATAAGTACTTTAAAATGAGTGACAAATTTGCGCACAGTAGTTTCTCTATAGAATGCGAAAAATACTAAAACAGGGTAGAGCGCATTCACTCTATATTTACCCCCCCCCCCCATGCTTTTAGGTTTCTTTGAAAAGAATTAAGTTCATTAAAATTTAAATGTTATGAAGTTGATAGATAATAAATAAATTTATAAATAAGATGGCATTTTCTAATGAATTAGTTTAGATTAACATTAATTATTAAGTTTTTCATTTTAATGATCATGATATTTTAAAACACAAGCCGAAAGATTTTTACAGAGAAAGTTACATATCACATAATATCAATTGAAATTTGAAATATTATAAGAAATGAGGATAAAATAAAATTATATACGTAAAATTTAAACGAATGCACACAAATATACTAGAATAAATATTTTAAATACCTATAGCAGCTAATAGGAAACTAAAATTTAAAATTTCACATTTACTTTTTGACTAACTTATAGAAGAAATAAGGGTCCAAAATATTAATTTTCAATTTTTTTTTCTGTCTCACGTATTCTTTTTTAGCTAATCGTTTATATTTATTATTTACGATTTTACATGTGCGTACAGGAAGAAACGTACGAGTATATTTTCACATTTTAGCGATGAATTTTCTCTATAACTTGCAATCCAAAAATTCGCAAATTATATATACTATTCAAAATATTTTTTAAAAAAAAAATGTGTTTTTAAAACAATTAAATAAGACTTTATACAAATCTTTAAATATATTAATGTTAATGAAATGAAAATGGCAATAAAAGTTCAACCATGGAAATATACAAGAAGATGCTTCAAAACGAAAACTGTATAAAACTCAAATATCAAAATGCTGTTAATAAACAATTAACCCAAAATCTGCAACGTAATCCGAACCACGATTTATCAAAACTAACAGAAATACTAAAATTCAATTTGATATTCAAGTAAATATTAAATTGGCGATGTACACGTGAACTCTAGTGTTAAGAAAATCTGGTACTATTTTGAATTTTGTTCTTTTGGATCAACGCCATTGTCGGTGCGATTAATTGTGGAACAAGTCGTCGAGCGGGGCAAGGGAGGGTGCTCCAAGGGGTTCCAACAGACAAAACTCTATCGTCGGACTAGCACCGCGATTTGGGGTGGGGGGCACTAGTTGGGGGACTACGTGAATATGAACAGGACTACGGCAAGCAACCGTTGAGTGTGCGTTCAAAAGTCATTCAGTTGTGACCGGTCGAACGGTGAACATTTCAGTGTTATTTTCCTGTTACGCCAATTTCTAAGGTAGGTCTGTTCATGTGTATTAAGCCAAAGATTTCGTTTATTATTGTTCGCGTCTAGGGTGTGTGATTCATTAATTATTAATTTTTACCGTCCGGCTTCTTCTGTGTTGACTAGTGAGAATATCACACGTCTAGTTTTTCGTGTTTCATGTGAACCTAAGCAATTCAGATGTTGTGGTTAAACAGTGATTGTTTCAAACTCTAAAGAAAGCTAAAATTATCGATATTACATTTATTTGTGTTAACGTTATGTCAGTTAATATTACAAAACAGCAATTAGTGCATATACAATATTTTAAATACTGCTCTGTTGACTCGTGGTTCAATTTTGTATTAGATCTTGTTGTTCTTATGCCGGCAGTTAATTTTTAAATAGGCCTTAATTCGACACATTTCGAGTGATGGCAATGCTGGTGCCCGGAGATTCCATTACGTAATACTGAAGTAAAATCATAATCATTCGAGTTGAATTATAATTCCTAATTTTATTGACATTGCCAAGAAACGAAACTCATTTCTGATTATTAGAATATTTATTTACTTGCAATTAGTACTACTTTCCAATATTGTTAAATGACTTGTCATATATATATGTATATATATATATATATATATAATGTATGTATGTATGTGTTATTGTTTCATAAATATCTATAAAATTCCTTCTCATGTTTTCTTCAAATATCAAATGATAAGTTTATCTTCATAAAACGATATTTGTTTGACGTCAAAACAAATTTGTATATATTATGCGGCTGCAGCATTGTTGGGACACATTGTTAGTCTAACTTTAGTTAACGTCAATTGCGTTTGTTTCATTGATGTTGATTGGCGTCGATTAGAGAACATCTCGGACGAGCAATGCTAATGTTTTGTTGGTCGTAAAAGAAGAAAACGTTGCATTCCCGCTCAAAATTGAATCAGCTCATAAAATCTTGAAATCAATTATCAAGCAAATTGACACAACTGTTTCGATAAATTTATTGCCCGAAAGAGACGAACATGAGACCATATCATCTAAGATAATTATTAAATGCGTGCATAAAATTATATTTAAACATGATCTTAAATCTCTTACGTAACTACTATATCAAATGATGATTTTACTTTGCATCATGAACTATTCTCGTGAATGTGTTTTAGTCACATCTGAACACAATTTTTCAGAGTGAAAACTTGAATTGGCGGTCAAAATCTTGTCCTGAATAAATTTATCAATTAAATTGTGAATTGGAATCGATTTCGCTTGGAAGCTACGATATTGCGCAGTTACCTCTAAGTTACATAACACGTCGCCAATGTCGATTTTTCGGTAGCCATGTTTAGTTCAGTCAGCTGATGTTTGATCCCAAAATAATCCAAAGCCAAAATAAATTAATTTCACAAACAAAAGCTCGATGTTCAAAAATTATTTTTACTAATTTTTATGTAGTTTGCAAAAAATAACGTAGGCTTGGTTTTTGC
>NW_020538040.1:71274672-71339743 GCF_003426905.1 Ctenocephalides felis
TGTTATGTTTGTGAACAAGTGCAGAGAAAATTTCACTTAATGGCCGGAGACGCCCATTAAAATAGCTTAGTAGCAATTAACTCGGCCGTCCCGGAGATCGAACTATTTTTAAAGCATCATAGTTGCGTTTCATTTTGTTTTTGCTCTCTTACGGTTCTCAGTATATATTTCTCAGTGGCTCCAGCATCATCTAAATATATCCATATACGCTGCGTGTGTGCATTCTGACGCGTTTCACGCTGTAGACGAATGTTTCTGAACTGCCAACGCATGTTTACTTTTTTCGTAGGTTGTTTTGTCAATTTTTTTATCAAGTATTTGGCTCAATTCTTTTTACATTTTATATTGGATCAATATAACTGCTAGATCTGCCTTTCCAAAAAAATGTCAGTGTTTCATTTTGTTAATACAAATAATTTTTGAATCATTCAATCGGACGCTTCGTTATCTCAAAAACTGAATTACCATTTATGGCACTCTTACTCGTATTTCCGAACCGGCTAGACCTGCCATTTCCGAAAACTAATCAGCACGTCTCCATCTACACAGATAGAATGTTTCTTGAATTATTCAAATCGGTCGATCATTGTTCCCGAAATCATCGACAAGCATTTATATCTGAACGCAACACAGACATACACCCATATTTTCTAAGGTATTCCAAATTGTTCAACGGTAAAGATATGTAAGAATTTCAATTTTCGATTTTTTGCGATAAGTTAGTAACTTAGTAATAGTAACTTAGCCAACAGAGAGCTAAAAATACATAGAAACATTATTTTTCCTAAACAAATTTTCCTTCAATGAATAAATCATTAAAAATTACTTCATAATTGCGTAAATTACTCTGGCATGGAGTAACTGCCTTAAATAATTACCCTTTGCCTAGATAAAACAATAATTTATTCATTGTACATAAGGTCTGCCAGCTATTCTATATTAAGTGTAAATATTATATCACCAGTCGAAATTTCAAGAGCGCTGATGTAAGCTTGGCTTATGCGTCCTATGCTGTGCATTCGTCGTTACGTCTGGCGGTTATTACCCTTCAGCTCGGTATTTTGGTATTCGAGTTAGATCAGGGACATTCAACACATTCCAAATTGTTGAATGGAATTAATAAATGCAAATAAAAGTGTTTTCGTTTTATGAATGCAATGAATATAGTTAAATGATTTCAAACTCAAACAACTAACTAGCTGTAAGTGGAATTCTGTCCTAAGGCAATTAAGGCATCGTGCCTTAAGGCAAATTGCTGGAACTTCCCGTACCAAAAATATTATTTTTTTAAAAACGATTAACATTTTTGAAAAAAATTTACTTTGAAAAAATAAGATTCTTGAGAAACTATAAATTGGACAAAAAATAACTTTTTAAAAAAAAAAAAATTTAAAAAAAAAAAAAAAAATTTATTTTTTTTTTTTTTGAAAAAAATGTTTTTTTTTTTTATTTGACATATTGTGGAAGATCTGAACTTTTTTCAAAGCAATCGTACTGCTTCATCTGCATAGGGACAAAAACATAAAGCGCGTAAGCGCCGCGTCGCTGTCTAACGCATAAGCATTGGTACGGAACCCATGGGAATGTTAACAAAATGTATACTTATTGTTAAAATCTCTATAAAATATCTGATAATTTGATGTGCATATGTCCAATGATCATTTTTGACCGCCAAATGGCTCATTTTTTTTACTTTTTCCTCCATATTTCCGAAACCGCTAGATCTACCTCCATGAAAATTTTATCGATTTTGATCTTGTCAATACAAGTGAAATGTTCTTTGAATTATTTAAATCGGACGCTCCGTTCTCTTAAAAACTGAGTTACCATTTTTGGCACTTTTTGCCCCGTATCCTCGGAACGGCTAGACCTGCCTTCACCAAAACTAATCAGCACGTCTCCTTATCAATACAAATCGAATGTTTTTTGAATTATTCAAACGGTTGATCGTGTTCCCGAAATCGTCGACGAAAATTGTATCCGCACATACATACACACACGTACATACATACATACATAAACACAAATGTTGATGTTGGGGGTTTCTCAACCCCTTCGAAGTATTTTATACTTCGAGGAAAATAAAAAAATTAAATGTATTCAGAAAACAAAAACCAATGGTAAACAAATATAAATTAAAAATAAAATTCTTCTTACTCCGTAATCAATAATAAACTAAAATATATTCTATATAAATTTTATATAAATGAAAAACAAAAATGAACACTAATTAATATTGTATGAAAATGTTATCTGTTTTGGAAGTCCAAGCCGCGGCAGCTATTTGGTTGGATCTGGAAACATCAGCGTAGTCGGTTGGATAGGTTGAAAAGAAATTCGAATACACTGACAAATAAAAATAACTGTTGACTTGACACACAATAGAAATTTAATCCACTGATAATATTGAACTGATAACAAACACTGAAAGGAACTGAATGTATTGATTGCAAGTAACTGAATGAATGAATTAAACCAAAATGAATGAAAGCCACGGAATAAATCGACTCGAACACTGAAAGGAACTGAAAGTAACTGAACGAATGTAAGGCGCGGAATGAATTGATTTTAATGGTAACTATTGCCTGCATCGGCCTTTTTATGAGTCAGAATTGCCCGATTGCCTAAATTTGAAACGTATTGTCCGAGTAGAAAAACAAACCTTTTACAGGTCCGACAACCTACACAGGTGCGGCGCAAACATTTTCCCCCGACTAAAAGGTTAGCCTTTTATACTTCTGAAAATACTCGAAATTGGTACATAGTGAACCTCATGATTAGGAAGGATAGAATTGCCAAAATAAATTCAAACTTTCATTCAGAGTAGATCGGTTACGGAAGCCTGACCTCGCGCCAGGGTCCCGCTCTCACAACCTACCACATTCACACGATCTAGATTGCGGAAGTTTTATTTTCGCGCCAGGGTCTAGATTTTTTGGACATTTACAAGAATCTTCCAGAGACTATGAGGGGTGTTCTCATCGCCCTGAAGATTGAAAATTTGGCAAAACTATATATAGAAGCAAATATATCATGAGATAGAAAAGTTTTTTTTTTTTGAAATGAATAATTCAGATATAAACTATTGAATAGGTAGGGGGCATAGTTTGACAACAGGCCGCTTGATTAGGGTATTTCCCGTTTTTACCAATGCTACTCGAACCACTCCATCGGAGCCCGAAAAAACCTCTTCAACTCTTCCCAACCCCCAATGGAGCGGACGCGCATTCTCTTGTTTTACAACTACCAAATCACCCTTTTTAATAGGATTAGTGACTGTATTCCATTTCTGTCGGACCTGTAGCTCGGTTAGATATTCCACATTCCATCGCTTCCAGTAAGAAGCGACAATATGATCTAGCAATTGTTTTCTTTTAGTCAAATTCAAGTTTTCATAGTCAACGGGCAAATCCGACAGAGGCTCTTGCATTAAAAAGTGCGCAGGCGTAAGAGGCTGAGGGTCCGACGGATCATTGCTCAGCCAACATAACGGTCTTGAATTCAGTAAGGCTTCGATTTGATTGAGGACTGTATTAAACTCTTCGTAGGATAAAATTTGCAACCCTATAACTTTAAACAAATGGGTCTTCACTGATTTAATATTCGCCTCCCATATACCTCCAAAATGTGGGGCAAACGGTGGATTAAATTTCCATTCAATGTCATGTAAAACCAATAATTCATTGAAACGCTTTTTATACTCTTCGGAATTTAGGAGAAGGAATAAGGAATCAAGAGTATTTTTGGCTCCTATAAAATTGGTTCCACAATCGGAGTAAATACATTTAATAGGACCACGCCGGGCTAGGAATCGTTTCAAGCAATCTAAAAATGTATCGCTTGTTAAATCTGAAGCTAATTCGAGATGTATCGCCTTAGTGGCTAAACAGATGAACAAGCATATATAAGCCTTGTAGGTTCGAGCGCCTCTGTGACGACTCATGGAGATATTGAAGGGGCCTGCATAATCAATGCCGACGTTTAGGAAAGCTCTACTGGCTGTTATGCGCGGTACTGGTAAGTCGCCCATGAATGGAAAAATGGGTTTCGGATTCTGTCGAAAGCAAGTCATACACTTGTGAAGACGATTACGAATTATTGCACGAGCCGACAAGATCCAATATTTTTGCCTCAATAAAGATAATACTAAGTTTGATCCAGTATGTAAATTATTAATATGGTAGTAATCTATGAGACAATTTACTACTTGGTCTTTTTTTGGCAAAAGAAGTGGATTGTTATTAGTTGTTAATCCTAATCTACCTTTAACGCGTAAACAATTATTAGAATCCAAAACCAAATTTAGTCGGCAAAACTTTTTCGAACAAGACTTTCCGTTCGTTAATAGTTTGAATTCTTCGGGAAAATGATGTTCTTGGACTAAACGAATAATAATAACCTCGGCTTGTTTCAAATATGAAGTCAAAAGTCGGTTTCGATTTGTTATAATTTTACAAAACTTCAATATATAAGCGAAAATTCTTACAAGTTTGCACCAATTAGAAAATTTTTGCGTTAATTCATATAAAGGATTGATCGGTGGTATGACACTCTTTACTATTAGAGCGTTAGCTTTTCTTTCTTGATCAATATCTCCGGAAGGTTCAACCGTTTTTGCAGGCCAAGTTGATATAGGACCATTCAACCAATCCGGCCCAAACAACCAATTCTTATGTTGGATAAAATCCTTAGGTCGAAGACCTCGAGAAACACAATCGGCTGCATTTTGATTAGAAGGAATGTGAAGCCATTGTGCATTAGGAATGAGATCCCGTATTTTTGTTACCCTATTGGCTACAAATGTTTTCCAACGAGTAGCCGGTCCTGCTAACCAGTGAAGGACAATCATAGAATCGGAAAAACAGTAAATAGAATCAAAATCTATACTATGTTGGTTATTCGTTAATATAAAATTCAGAAGTTTTGACAGTAAATGACAGGCACAAAGTTCAAGCCTGGCTAATGTTTGGTTTTTAATCGGTGTTACACGCGATTTTGAAATCAACAAGAAATTCGGATAGCCAAGAGATTTAATATAAACTACCGCTCCATACGCTTGCTCTGAACTATCCGCGAAACCAAATAATGAACATTTGTTTTGTTTTGATGTTTCGAGATAACGCGGAATCTGATAGTTATTAAGATGCTCTAATTCGAAATATACGGCTAACCATGATGTAATAATAAATGATGGTAATTCCTCATCCCAATCGATTTTTAATGTCCAAATTTTTTTCAATAATATTTTTATCTTAACAACTATCGGAGTTAGGAAACCCAGAGGATCCCAGATTCGCGCTATTACTGAAAGAAGTTGTCTCTTTGTCCATTTTCTCCACGTAAGCTTTATTTCGAATGAAAAATTATCTGATAAGGGATCCCATTTTAATCCCAATACCTTTGTAGAAGATTCCATTTGAAAATCCGATTTAGAGAAATGTTTATTTTGTACATCAGAATCAGAAAAAAGTTTACGCAGATTAGAATTATTAGATTCCCACTTTTTTAATTCAAAACCACCAGACGATAATACAGTCTGCAAACCCTCGCAAATGGTTTTAGCGCTATCCAAGGAGTCGATACTTGTAACCACATCATCAATATAGACATCGTTCTCAAGAATTCTAGAAATAGATTGAGAATATTTGGAACATTCGTCTCGGGATAGTTGTTTGATGGTTCTGATAGCTTGAAAGGGAGATGATGATAGACCAAAAGTTACGGTATTTAATTCATAGATGCCAATGGGTGCATCGGGAAACGGTCTCCATAAGATTTTTTGATATTTTCTATCTTGTTTACGAACCCAAATATTACGATACATTTGTTTGATATCAGCTGTTAATGCTATAGGCCCGAAACGAAAATTTAGAAGGATTGAACAAATGTCGGTTTGTAATTTAGGACCAACATGCAAAATTTCGTTCAAGGAAGTGAATTCTGAATTTTTCGCAGATGCATCAAACACGACGCGTAAAGGCGTAGAGGAACTTTCTTTTCGACAGCGAAATGAGGAATATAATATCCATTTTTTATTTTAATAAAATCATCGACTTCCTGATCTACCGGACAATAATCGACAAAGGATAATTGGTTTTGAGTCAGGTAATCTTCTATAACGGCGGCATATTTTTATGAAATTCGGGATATTTCAAAAATTTATTTTCAAGCATTTGGTATAGCTTTACGGCTAAATGAAATGATTTGTATAAATTTCTGCCTTCACTTTTAAAAGGCAGCGCTACTACATATCGTCCATCTGGAGATCGCGTAGTAGTTGTAGTAAAATGGTTTTCGCATAAATCATCGTTAGAAGAGAGGATTATTTCGGGAATGTCTTCTAATTGTAAGAATTTATTCATTTGTAAATGGAAATCTGAATCTGAAACATTACATAAATTAGTAGAAGTGCCGGTATTTTCAAATAAATCAGGAATGGAACCTAATATTAAATAACCCAACCGGGTTTCTAGGGCCACAGGTAATCCTTTATCATTTTTAACTTGATTAGTGCCAAGAATTTCGCCGAAAACATCGCAACCCAAAATTCCGTCGACCTCCTGGGGTGTATGAAAGTTAGGATCCGCTAAAGGATAATTCAGAAATGTTTTGATGGATGAAATCGGAATGGTAATTTGTGGTTGCTTTCCCACTATCTCGTGTACTACGTATGCACAGACCGATAACTGATAAGAATCGATTAAAGATTTCAAAGTGAAATTAACTAATCCAATAACTTTATGTGACGAATTGCCTAACCCGATCACTTGGGTTGATATTGGAAGAATTTGTAAATCAGCCTTTTTGCACCAAGTTAATGTCACAAAATTTCTATCGCTTCCCGAATCAATAATTGTACGTAATAAAATGTTTTCTTTTCTAGTAGTAACTTTTACTACTGCTGTCGGCAATATGGTAATATGATGTGCGATTTTGTTTTGATTAAATGCGCATAAAACCGTACTACTTGATTTGGAATTAGAAAGATTATTTTGATCCGTACTCGCAAAATTGCTACCAGTATGCAATAGCGAGTGATGTCGTTCGTTACATAATAAACAGGTTTTATTCGATCGACACGTAGTCGTTATCTTATGACCCAAACAATTGTCGCATAAGTTTAATTTTTGAATAAGGGATCGCCTATCAGGTATACTCAATGAAAGAAATTTCGAACAAGTAAACACTCTGTGTTGTTCCCGACACACAAAGCATTTGTTATCATATTTATTTTTTAACAAAAATGACCGGCTAATTTTAGTGTTTTTGTAATTGGGTTTGTCATTAGTGAAATTGTTGGTCATACCATATACTTGATTTATTGCCTGTTGTGACTTTTGAAGAAAATGCAGGAGGTCTTGGTATTTGGGAAACTCACCTTGATAAAAATGCTCGAATTTTTCTTGTAACAACGGATCGAGTTTCGAGAATGCCAGTGACGTAATAAGGAAATCATAGGCGTCGGGAATATTCAATTGGGAGAGCGCTTGCACCGCGGTATCGAATTTTTCCAGGAATGAATTTATTTGTCCAGATGAAATGGTTTTGAATGACAATAGTTGTTTGAAATAATTGGTGGCTAAGTACCGTTTATTTTGGTATTTTTTTATGAGCGCTTCCCAAAGAATTTGATAATTATTTGCGGTCGGTAGTATAGAATGAAATATTTTTAAAACCGGACCCTGTAACGCTCCTTTTAAAAAATGAAATTTTGATACATTATCTAACTCTGTATTTTCATGAATTAGTGAATTAAATGTTTCATAGAATAATGGCCATTGTTGAATATCACCTGAGAATTTAGGTACTTCAATGGACGGTAAATGTTGCTTGGGTACAATGTCTTTAATTGAAGAACTATGCGCATTTTTATTATCTAGTAATTTCTCAGCGTGTTTTATTTTGGCATACATCGTTTCAAGGGCCTTTATTGCGGAATATTCCGGAATGAAACTAGGATTATCTAAATATTTTAATTTGTTTATTTCATCGCACAATTGAATAAATTGTTCACGAGCATTTTCAGTAATATATAAATTTTCAAGAAATTGTGTCTTATTTGAAGATACATCAATCTGTTGCGATAGATCGTACGTTTCTTGCACAATTGAAAAGTACATCTCTCTCTTGGCGGTTAGACGTGCAATTTCTGCACCAATATCGATTTTAGGCGCCATTATATATATTTTTGTTTTCTGTATACACCCAATTAATCCTAATAATAATTAGGATCCGGCTCGAAGGACCAAATGTTGATGTTGGGGGGTTTCTCAACCCCTTTCGAAGTATTTTATACTTCGAGGAAAAATAAAAAAATTAAATGTATTCAGAAAACAAAAACCAATGGTAAACAAATATAAATTAAAAATAAAATTCTTCTTACTCTGTAATCAATAATAAACTAAAATATATTCTATATAAATTTTATATAAATGAAAAACAAAAATGAACACTAATTAATATTGTATGAAAATGTTATCTGTTTTGGAAGTCCAAGCCGCGGCAGCTATTTGGTTGGATCTGGAAACATCAGCGTAGTCGGTTGGATAGGTTGAAAAGAAATTCGAATACACTGACAAATAAAAATAACTGTTGACTTGACACACAATAGAAATTTAATCCACTGATAATATTGAACTGATAACAAACACTGAAAGGAACTGAATGTATTGATTGCAAGTAACTGAATGAATGAATTAAACCAAAATGAATGAAAGCCACGGAATAAATCGACTCGAACACTGAAAGGAACTGAAAGTAACTGAACGAATGAAAGGCGCGGAATGAATTGATTTGAATGCCAACTATTGCCTGCATCGGCCTTTTTATGAGTCAGAATTGCCCGATTGCCTAAATTTGAAACGTATTGTCCGAGTAGAAAAACAAACCTTTTACAGGTCCGACAACCTACACAGGTGCGGCGCAAACACATACATACATACACACACACACACACACACACATACATCCATTTTTTCTAAGGTATGCCAAAATGTTCAGAAACCTTTGAAACGTAAAGATATATAAAAATTTTCATTTTCGATTTTTTTGCGATTACTATAACTTGCCCTACGGGAAGTTAAATATAGTATTCGCGAATGTCATTCTCTATCAATATTTGCTTCAAAAATAGATAAACCAATTAAAAAAATAGTTACTCTGATTAATTAATTTGATAGGGTTTGAATAACTTTTAAGGTCCAAATATTATACGTATTGCAAAATTACCATTTGAAGTTATTTATCATGGCTGCGCAATAAAGGTCTGTAAGAAAAATTTTCTAGTATATTATCACGCACGGTTTGTGAAAGTTAATCGAATTATTATTGATCTTCTTATAATTATCTTCTAAGATATTCTAGTATATATCTCTTATTTATGTATAACCTGTATGTATATTTTAAATCAACTGATAGCTCAACATATTTTTTTGCAGATTCTTAAATAATGAGCGTATGCTAATTGTTGTTATGAAACGTTTTTATATTATAATACTATGACGTATTTAGTTCTTGCAATATCATTATTTGAATCATTGCGAATCGATCTTATATTCATAATGCACAAAATCCGAGATGAATAGAAACTATAATCTGCATATATCAACGACCCAGAAAACCTATCGTCTAAATACGTTATTTTCTAAGGCGATCTCGAGCATGAAGACAAAATCTTTTCGCTTGATAAAATAACTTGACGAGCCCCTCTGTTAAGTATGTGTTCCAAAGAACGGCGGCTTCGTTTGCTAGTATACAAGAGTCTCGTACGTGACCTTGAATGCACCCGGCCGCGCGCGCCTCGCGTCGTCCAGCGGCCACGGCTTCCCGGTCTCACGTACGCCTCGCGAAAATGGGGGACCCATTGAGAGAACTCACATATTAAACGCTAACGGGCGACACTGATGAAGTCAACATTATGGAAAGATCACGTGCTTTAAATATTGCTCGATTTCTGCAAGTTTTTATATATGTAATGCATTTGAATCAAACACAAGAACACATATCTTCTGTAATCAGACTGCGGAATGGATTCATGTATTATGAGTTCTAGTAGAGTAGGACGAGGCACAAAAGGACAATTTGACTTTGAGCAATTATATTGACAAAAAATCACAAAATATCACGTGGGGGAGGGAGGGGTATAGTCAGATATCACGTTTATTTATTTTTTAACAGATTTTTTTTAAAAAAATCAAACATTTTCAAACAAAAATTACTTCATTCAAAAATTTTACAGTTTTTTCACATAACTAAAAATACACGTGATGTTTGGTGGGGGAGGGGGGGTGATTTTGAATATCACCATGTATCACCAAAAGGGAGAGAGGGTTCAAAAATCCTTAAAAACTCGCTCACGTTACGTAATGGACGCCCTCTAAGCATTCTATAAGGGTGTAGTTTGCATTGTACACTAAACATTTGATTTGTATTTAACGGGTAAATAATATTTTTCTCATGCAAACAAATGGAATTTATATCTATCTACAACGAATAATAATGCTCAATCCATAATTCTCAGGAAATAAATGCATTGATATTCGAGACCGGAACACTCACGTGCCGAAAATAAACAAAACCCTAGTGGTGCATGGCATCGTGCTTCCTGTACCGAAAATTAATTAATTTGTTTTATATTTTGATATTTTTTGAATGCTCTGAACTTTTTTTCAATATCGAAGCGCGTAAGCGCCGTGTCGCAATCTAACGGATAAATATTGGTATGGAACTCATAGAAATGTAAACAAAATTTGTACTTATTACTAAAATCTATATAAAATATCTGATCATCTGATGTGCATATGTCTAATGATCATCTTGAGCGCCAAATGGCTAGACCTGTCTTCCTAAAAATTTAATCAGATCTTCTTTTGTTATCCCTATCGACTCGGACGCTCCGTTCTCTAAAAAATTGAATTACCATTTTTGGCACTTTTTGCCCCGTATCTTCGAGACGGCTGCACCTGCCTTGGCCAACTAGTCATCACGCATCCTCCGCTGACGACAAATTCCGACGACTGATTTCAAACTATGCTATCCTCGACATTCCTTTAAAATTTAATTATTCCTTCATTTCTGCACTTTGTATATTTCAGTTGCTTCAATCAAATATCTATGGCTCGGTTCTATGCATAATTCTCAAAAACCAGGTATGCGACGAAACACAGGTTTCATCTAATTTCAAAATATTTTTAATATACAACTTTTCATATTGTACTATATATTTACTTCCAGCGAAATTGTTTTTGGAGATTCACTTCTCTGATATAGATACAAATTTTCAAGGCCCCATACAAAATGTCGAATTCATTATTTTAGTCTAAACAAGCTATAAGAAAACATGGTATCGATAAATTTTCCGTTACACATAAAATAATATAATGCAATACAATACTTTTCATTATTCGTTTCGTTTTGTTTTTTATTTATGATGGAACGTTAAACAATTCTTACCATCGAGTTTATCAATTTTAATAAAACAAGAATCAATTTACCGAAAAGAACAACGGTCACTAATGACTAATTTATATAAATTTGACACCTTCGAATTACATCTTGTATAACAATGGAAAATTTTCGCGATGCGAGCAATATGATCAGCATTAAGAATGTTATCGAAAACATGACTCATTGTGTAATGCAGTTTGCGTTTGTCAAAAAGATAATCACATTCCCAGACATCGTCGATCGGCTTGTTATAAAATTTGAGATGTAATTGATAAGATAACATTTTTAATAAAAGTTTTAAATAATCGTTTGAAAACGACCGGTAAAATTGGCCTAAACGTCTGAGGAAGTTCATCGTGAAGGTTCATGTTCAATTAGAAAATACGGATCCAACTCATTCTTTCATTTTATTTTACTATAAACAATAATATGCATGATTGATTGCTGTTACATTTAATGTTTTATACACGACAAATAAATTCGTCAAAATATAAAATCTTACATTTTCAAAGCATTGATTTCTGATTCAATCAGAGCTTCCAAAATATTCCTAACAAAAATCTAAAAATAACCTCTGCTTTACTATTATACCTGAATGCATCAAATTTCTCATATGGATTAGAGATCAGTATGAGGTTTAAAAGCTGTTTCTCAAATTTCATTTTTTTTATTTCTACTTCTACAAAAAATCTATTCTGTATTCTGATTTCTTATCTTTCTCAAAATCAAACAAATTTAAAAGTAGGTAGTAAAATTTTTCCACGCTGAAACATTGATCAGTTTGGAGAAAATGCTATGCACGTAACGTGCAGCACGTTAACCCCAATCTATACTTTGCGAATTCAGTTAATTTATAATTTTCCAGTTACTTGTTACTACAAGTTACTGATAATGAAATAGTTGTAATATTCAGTGTAAATACGAAACATTGACAAGTTTACTATATTTTAGTGTTTATCTGTTGAAAGTGCAAGAATGCAATACTGACCGCGTGTGTGAAACAAATTGTATTGGAAAACATGAATAAGCATTCTGATTTTCAGTACCGTTGAAAATATTACATTTCAGTAACTTGGTTTGAGAGTGACAAATGCGCGGCCCGCGGTCGTATTTTGCAAATTATTCAAAATCCATCTTCAATGTGTGGCATCATGAGCTACTGCATGTGGGTAGAAAACATTCATCCGCTCGAACTTATGCTCTACCTCGAAATTGACTTTTCTTTATTTTTCTGTCTATAAAAGTTAAAATTTCCCGGTTTGAACTATCAGGGAATAATTACATGCTTATAACTTCGTGCTCCGTTATTATGTGACTGATTGTCCTGATTTTTCATCATCATAGTAACATTTCAGCGCGCTTTAATGACAATGAGCCGATTATACTATTATTTTTCGTAATCAATTACACCTAATTTATTAATGAGAGATGTAACTTCTGAGTTTGACATCCTTGACGTAACTACTTCCGTAATATTATTGAACTTGTTATATCTACTAGCAATATACGAATGCTTTGCGGTCAACCTACACATAAGTTATTTTGCTTATAACATACAACAGCAACAAAAACTTTTTCTCTTTTGTTGAGTAACCGCTTTAAAAGCACCATTGATCAAGAAAGGATACAGCTTTTTCTAGTTACGTTAAATTTATTTAGAATTTAGAGAATATGAACTTTTTAAATCCATTTTTTTTAAATAAAAAATCGGAATAGGAAAATGTGAACACTAAAATGTGACTCCCTGAAGATTGCATTGTATGGAGAATATTCCTGATAATACACAGTATGTTGTAATAAAAATTTTGAATTACTCTGTAAGGATAAGTACATATTTGATTTGAACATGAATTATTTTTCAAATTTTATTACTTTTATTATTTTTTAATTATATTTAGAAGATAGGTACATCAAATTCCAATAGAATTTGTGTTTAAATTTGCATTACGGCTTTCCTGTAGATTAGCGACTAGAGCTTTGCACTTTCAGTGGTATTGGTTTTTTACTCAAAAATAGAGATAAAAAAATGTGAAAAAATCCCTTCCTCAACATTGCTGCACCAATAAAAAGTCATCAGTGTTAGAATTTATAGTAATATAAACCCATCAAATAGAGATAAGACACACATTGGGTTGTCATCTACAAAGCCACGCCATCATATGGCATGTAAAGTTTTGGTTGCGTTTAATAATACTTATTAAAAAAAAATGAAGTGAAGTTCAAGTAAAAGGTTATGTTTACGTAGCGCGTAAACATAACTATCCGCGTTTTATATTTGGATTCCTATCGTTAAATTTAAATTCCAACAAGTGAGGGAATCGCTATTTCAGGGTCACGCAAGCTCTGTCTATCGATTACTGAGCTGTTACGTCACAACGACTGCTGTTTGCACCCCCGCTAGCGTGCGCAGGAATTTCGGCATTTAATTCATAAGTAAGGAGTTCAATCTTATTCAAATAAAATTATTTTTTTATTATAAAGCATGGTGATTAAAATCAATTTTCTGTTTCACTTCACGGAAATAATGATTGAACTAATTTAAAAAAAAACACATTTCCTACAGCAAATTACTCCGTTCAATTAATATTCGATTTCTAATAATAGCCCTTTAGTTCTTTGGAAAAATAGTTCTAGTCATGTACAAAAGGACCAATCGGGAAGAACAAGTTAATGAATTTGAATGATTAAAAATTTAATTGTGTTTTGTTTCGTTTTGATTGTACAAGATTTACATTGATATATTTTTAATAAGGCCTACCTACGAACTGATCACTTGGCATAAATATGAAATTATAATTTTCACATTATGTAGAATTTTTATTATAAAATTTTAGGTATCGTACCTACCAATAATAAAATTTTTTAGAACTCGTTTCACTACTTGTAAAAAGTTTCTTTAATGTACAATGCCATATATCACCATATTCTATCTCTAAATCAAACATATTTTACTATAGTGATAATAATTTGATTCTTCAATTATTTGAATCTGGTTTTGATCTAAACATCACTACAAAACTACTACTGCTAAATTTGTCAATTATAACTCTTGCATATCATAAACTTTGATGAGTTCGACGCAAATTAATGCAGTTGCTACAATATCGAATTGCATTTATCGCGAAAGGCTTCAGTTCAATTTTGAACTATTTGTTTACATAGTATTTGGGCATTGTTATATAAACAGCAAATTGAAATCTTCTGAATACTATAGGCCCACGCCCATCCCAACTTAATTGAATTAAACAATCATTTATGTAATCTGCGAATACTTTAAGTATAACATTAGAATTTAATAATGGGATTAAACATAATTTGAAATAAGGATTATAGATGTTGCCACTTATTATTAAACTAAACTGAAAAACTGCGAATACAAGTCGTAAACAGTTACGACCCTCTTTTTGTGACTGACTTTAGACTGAAAATTCAATACTTTATTGTAAATTATTAACATTCAAACAATCTGATCTTGCTATTGAGGAAAATTGCGATAAAAAAACACCAGCAACAACTGAATACCATAATTTATTTTCCTACTAAAATAGAATATAAAATAGAATAGAATACTACTGTTACCTAAATGTAAAAGCAGCATCCTAAACATTTATTTATAACTTGTACATCAGTACTAATACTACTCTTACAATTTTTCAGGCAGGGTACTAGCACAATCTATTAAGTTTTGATTTATTCTGTTAAATAATAAACTATAAGAGATGGTTTTAATTTTTAATACAACTTCTGTTTGAGGCTTATGTCGATGATAACGGAGAAGTTGCGTAACTGATATAAGACTTTTTAAAGCTGTGTAATAAATACTTTTTTATTATGTATTTTAAAGTTTCGTTATAAATCCGAACCGAATTTTAAAAATTCAATGTTTTCAATATTTTTATAATTTTCACATTTTTGCGGTCTCCAAACTTCAATTCATTCAATAGTGTAATTATTAATTTATTATTAACTTCCCGTAGGGTAAGTTTTGGTATAGCTCAGAAAAAATGGGTGTGTGCGTGCGTGGGTGTGTTTTGTGTCTGCATTTTTTCGTTCACGTTTTCGGGCGCACGGATGAACCGATTCGAATGGTTCAAAAAACATTCAATTCCTATTGATAGGGAGATGTGCTGATTAGTTTTTGGCAAAGGCAGGTCTAGCCGTTAAGGTGATACGGAGCGAAGAGTGCAGAAAATACAAATCGAGTTTTTGAGAGAACGAAGTATCTTATTCAAATGATCTAAAACATATTCAATTCGTAATGATTGGGAGAAGAGATGATTAGTTTTTGGCAAAGGCAGGTCCGATTTGATGAAAATGGTTTAGATTTTATTTTTAGTTCTCTCCTGTAGATAAATGATCAAATAAAATCATTAAAAAAAAAATGTAGTTCTAATATACTTTAAACAAATAATTTCAACTTTGCAATTCAGTTTATATAATTCTTATAAATATTAGACATTGTTACAGTATTTATAATAATCTATTTGAAAACATTTAATATTCCTCAAACATTTCGTTATGGTATGGGAAGTTCCAGAAATTTGCCTTAAGGCACGATGCCATACACCACTAGTTAAATTTTGTTTTCTAGGTTATTTGTTACGTGGCATTTTAAATTGTTTTTGCCCTGACGGGAATTCGTGAAACAAATTAGGTGATTCTTCTGCTCATGAGCCGCGATGGGTTTATGCGCGGGTAATGAATATAGGTCAACTCGGCAAATCCATATCCGCACCCGTGTCGTTACATTCACATTGTTCAAAATCTATTTGTATGTTCTATTGTAATATGATTCATTACGGTCTCGGCTGTAAGGTATTGATTACACATTACATATTACCTTTCAATGAATGAGCTCTTTAGTGTTAATAATATTCAAAGTTGACTCTACAGCTGCCATAATATTCAACATTGTACCTATTTCATTTTTTTTTCTTGAATTATTACGACCAAATATGAGTATCGGTACATTGGCATAGAATTGAGGTATTCAATTAATTGTTCCGTGCTCGCGCCATCTGATAGCGATTGTTCCACTCGGCATTTTTAAATTGGTTGAGTAATTGCTCTAATTAGAATCGACTAAATAAATACAATTTTATAGTATGTTCTTTCTGCATATCTTTAATTTAAATCAATCGTATAATAATTTCTGAATATTTAATATTTAAACTGTAAAGCATTTACATGTTTTAAGATCAATAGACAAACAAATGATTTAAAATAAGTGTTTTTGAAAATATAATTTGTAACTTCTTAGTGAACATTAAGCAAAAAAATATAGGCACGTAGAAGTTATTAGTGGTATCTACTTCAAATAAAAAACAATTAGAAAAGAATTCTTACATGAAAAATTAAAAGATTGATACAAAACTTACGAAAACAGTCTTTTTGGACGGTTACGAGCCAAAATGTTTGGGCAAGTTGTTTGGGTTAAATAATTAAAATAACGAAATTGAAATTTATTTTTATGATTAGATAACGGAATTGTCTGAATTCTATTTATTATGAAACCTTGACTTGTAGAACGCAAGTGTGGACGGCCATAAAGCTAAAAATAATATCTAGATTTATGACGAGAAATACGTTAGTTTATATTTACAAAATTCTAGATAAGTAATTCTTTGAAACACAAAATATAAATAGAAACGCATATGCAACTAATCACTAAAATTCGGAAAAAGAAAAGCAGATTGTGTTTTTGACAAATTCAAGTGGTCCTTCTCAACAATTGTAAATAATATTAATGTATCGTAAGTTGTGCTTTGGATAGGTCTCATTTATCAATTAAATATATGATTTGTGATTTTCTAGAAAAGAAATAAGATAATTAATATGAAAAATACTTTTTTAAATTATATAGAGTAGGGAAGACTAGATACGGTTGTGCCACTTTTTTTATACAAATATAATAGCAATCAGAATCTTATTATTCTATAAGCTATTGAGATGTATTTGAACTCAAAACTGAGTTCGCAAATGTGGCTTGTTTAGGAAACTTTCTAATGAGAACCCTTATTACTTATAGTAAATCAATAGGTTGTTTCTTCTTTAATCTTCTTCTGGGATATGCTTCTATTTTTTATTACTTCTTGTACTGTGTCCGTTTGAAGATCGTTGTGAATAATTTTGTTTGAGACGTACCAGGGCGCTTTGGTTATCAATCGTAAGGCTTTTGACTGCAGTCTTTGAAGTTGTAATATTCGGGCTTTGCTAGCGTATCCCCACAGTTCCACTCCGTACGTCCAGATAGGCTTGATTAGTGCCTTATACAGCAAGAGCTTGTTTTCCAGTGAGAGTTTGGATCCTTGGGCCCAATATCCAGTAGAGTGATTTTATTCTTTTGTTGACTTGTTTACATTTTTTACTGATGTGAGTAATCTAGTTCAGTTTGTGATCCACATTAGGGAATGCAATACCGATCAAAAATTTAATTACCGGTATTTCGATATTTTCGACTTTTAAAACCGGTAAACCGGTAAATTACCGGTAATAAGATTATTTTTAAAAAATGTAAACAAAATTGAAAGTTACTTATACAAATATAAATAAAGATAAAAAATAATAATAATAAAAACCAAAGAATAAAAGAACAATTGAACAACAAAACATTTATTTTTAATAATAATGTAACAAGATAATATAAAAATTAATAAAATATAATTACATGAATAAAAATAGTTTATTATAATTACTTATGCGAACTAAAATAAGATTTTAAAAAACAAATATGATCTAACGTACCGTCGTCGAATCTCGATCTTATTTTGGTATTTATATGTTGAGCAGCTGAAAAAGCTCTTTCCGACTCCACGCTTGTTGGCGGTATTGTTAATAAATGTTCATATGCAAGTTTTAGATGTACCCCCCTAACACATTTTGCTACTTGTCCTTGTTTGGCAACTAAATAATAATGCCACACAGAATTCACCTCGTTTCCTTTCTTATGTTCTTGAAATATATTGGTTTCTGAATTCATACTTTTGATTAAAAAACAATTGTTTTAAAATTAATAATTTTCCACAAGCATGAAGTAAACAAACTTTTCTAAAATTACTTAAAACTTCACTTATTGGAAAAACACTCCGCACTGAATTAAAAAAATATATTCTCAAATAATTAATTTAGTCAATTTATAATTTCGCACAAGCACAAATTCATCAAACTTCACTACAAAATTGTATCTACGCGTTGAAAAATAACTTTGCACTGAACTACTAATTTCTATTCTAAAACAATTATTTCACTAAATTAATATAACTAAACAACTTTCGATCTCAATTTGAATCTACGTATTGACAAAACACTTTGCAATGAACAAATGGCTGTGGAGTTGTATTAGACGATATTTCAATTGGCACTCTAGTAACTTCCACAAAGAAAAATAATTCCCCGAATTAATGCCTAAAGAAAATATTAGTTCCCCGAATAAATTTAAATAAGTAAATACACTAAAAAAATAATGTTTCTCCGAGTTACTATATAACTAGTGCTAGAAGAGTCGAGACAAATTATCGATATCGAGTGCTGAAAAAATAATCGTTGCTGAAATAACAGTAACAAAAGTATTAATACTACTCAATATTGACTATTGAGTACTTTTTATCAAAATCAATATTTTACACAAGTTATTTTGATACTAAATCAATATACGAAACTTTATTTAAAACAATATAATGATCCTATACTATTCTCAAAATGCGACACTTTTTACGTGAAATATATTTAATTTTCTTTAAGTTTTCAGGATTAAATTACAATCTGTTTTTTAATAAAAATACTTTCGATAATTATGATTAGCATGTATTAAGTTAGTATGTATTACCCACTAGTAAGCCCATGTCACTTTAAAAATCCGTTACATTTTTATATAAGATAAAATAACATCATTATTGATTAGTCCGTTCTATTTATTGAAATACGATATGAAGCCCTTTGAAAAGTAATAAATATTCAGTTTAATGACGAGTCGAGATAATATTTTGACACATGTTTATATAACACAACAGCGTGAAGTGATATTTCTTGTCAGCGATCATGGGATTTAAAACATGTACATATGTAACATGTATCCACAAGCGCCATGTAAAAATATCGAAAATACCGGTATTTTTAAGTTATTTACCGGTAAAATTACCGTCGAAAAATTAAGCGGTTTACCGGTAATTCGGTATACCGGTAAACCGGTATTGCATTCCCTAATCCACATACATACCCAAATATTTTACTACTGTGGTATCTGGAATATTCGAACTGGGGGGCATTTATTCTTTTTAGGGTAAATGTTATATGACTGGATTTGGCATCATTGATCTTCACTCTCCATTATTGTGACCACAGAAAAGTAAATTAAATGGTAATTTGAATATTTCAACATGGAAATAATCACATGCTATAATATAATGTTTTACTTAATTTTCGAACTTTTGAAATATTGTCAATGATAATCTCATGCAATTATCTACAATATGTAATAGTATTAGACTGTACCGAATATATATATATATATATATATATATATATATATATATATATATAGAGTATGTGTATAAATGTTTGGCATGAAGGATATATGTATATTCAAAGATATTTATCCGCTACTGCCAAAAACTGCAGCTAATAGAATCGGAAAAAAGAATAATTTTCGCGATGGTCCTTGAGTTGGAACCCGTGCCGCGGTGATAATATTTATTTTTGGTGATTGCGAATCGAACATTGTATAAAAATACCGGCGCACCGGACGCCGCAATCGTATGATGTTTACGGTGATGATATGGCGATGCCAAACCGTTACAGTTACATCTTATTGTTACAATAAAACCTTAAGAAAAGTATTACGACAAGAACGATAATTACTTCATTTCATTAATTTTTTGTTATATATTGGCCAAATAATATGCACTATTTAATATAATTAAATATTTGCGTTATCTGATTTGGAAATATTTTTGTTTTTAAAGGAGTTTATCATGCAATATATTCCTCTTGAATCAATGTTCCCAAGAACAAATTACTCTTATAATTAAACATGAAATCCACCTTAGTTTATTAACGTTTAATCGAGAAAAAAACTCCTATTCAAAGTAAAATTGTTATAAAAATTTTAAACATGACAAACCTCTTAAGGTTAATAAAATCATTGAAATTAAATACGGAATTTCTAATTGAAAGCTCATATTTCTGAGCCCTATATATATATATATATATATATATATATAAATATATATATATATATATATATATATATACATATACATATATATACTCAATGCCAGTAATACAGCTTGCTTCTAGTAGCGTAAAAATTTATTATGTAATTGAGTAGCAAAAATATTTGAATAATGATAATGACTTTTATAACAAATAAAGAAGTTGCATTGTTATTAAAAACCAAATATTTGGTTGTTCGACTCACACGGTTTATTCAATTTTGAATAATGTATGTATTTTTTCACAATTATGTAATTTTTTATATTTATATTATTGGTAATTGAAACTTATTCAACTACCTTATATATAAACTAATTTTAAAAGTCCTTCTAATCATATTATCATTGATTATTCTTGTTCCGCAATAGTCTCTTAATGATTATCGCGTTTTTATGACTAAAAATAGTTGTATCGTTCATAATTTATAATAATCGGAAATTGTTTGTACCTTTGCGTCGATTATTTTTACTTAGTTTTTAACAATTTTCTTAGCTCTTTTTCAATTCAATTGTCTTTATCATTTATCATTTAAATTATTAGTTTATAATTTAAATTTCATGTTTTCGAACAAATATTTGTCTTCAACATATAGTTAGTAAATATCTAAATATATAAAATGTATATACTGAAATCTGAATAAATTATGAACATCGATCCTACAAGAATCTATAGAATTAATAATTTCGATGGAAGCGAACACAACAAAAACTTTTATATATTCATGGGGTTGTTTTATCTGTTATTATATTATATCGATACAGCGATGTCACTGAAACATTGTGCTGTAATGTCGTTCCCACAACTGGTGGAAAATCAGCTCTGAAAATAACTCGCACGTACGACGAGCCCTACGATCTTGGCAGGAGGCCACGTGCGGTCTACGCTTTTAGCCCTGAGCAAAAACGATTTGAGCTTTTAGGCTTTTTCCTTTCCGCATTTTTAATTTTCAAACGATTGTCTTCAAATGATTGTCTTTTCGAATAATGATTCGCAATGGCTAAAAAAATAACATGTTTATTTTGTTATTTGTGAGCATTTGACATCGAGTTCATATAGTTGTTGAATGATTTTAGTAATATTTTTACCACATTATATAAAAATGTTCGAAATTCACTAGACAAACGAATTTTATGTAAACATTTAGAAACTAATTTAGAATTCTATATAAAATTAAAACAAATATTTTTAGATTCTAATAAACTCTAATTTGTTCTGCGGTAAGTTACTAAATGAGTCGTTTATTTTGAATGTGGCCTTCGTTTTTCAATTTTTTCCGGTCCTTATGGCTGCGTGTACAACTTTAGGTTATTTATCAGTAAAGCTTTTCAGATTGCTTATATATATATGTATATATATATATATATATATATATATATATATATATATACGAGGTGTGTTCAAAAAGTACCCGGAATTACTAATAATTAAATTTCGCGGGTCTGGAGTGTCTGATTGTCAAAATTTTTTTTTTATTGTGTTGGTATACATGCCCCTAAAGTATGATGAAATTTTCAGCTATATTCACTGTTTACTTTGTCTGTGGTAGTCGCTAAGGTTCGACGTGTTTTTCTGAGCTCGGCGATTTTTACAATGGAAGAATTGAAAAGTCAAAGAATTTGTATTAAATTTTGCGTAAAAAATGAAATAAAGTGTTGCAAAGTGGAAAAATTCACCAGATATGGCTCCGTGTGACTTTTTCCTATTCCCAAAGTTGAAGAGACCCATGAAAGGACGGCGGTTTTCCTCGATTGAAGAAAATCGCTGAGAGTGCTCAAGGACATATCAAAAAGTGAATATCAAGGGTGCTTCGAAAATTGGAAAAAACGCTGGCATAAGTGTATTATATCTGGGGGGGACTACTTTGAAGGGGACCACATTAATGTAGACGAATAAATAAATATTTTTTTGAAAAAACGAAAATTCCGGGTACTTTTTGAACAGACCTCGTATATATATATATATATATATATATATATATATATATATATATATATACGAGCAAATACGATATTTCTTGACACATAACCTAAAAAATACAAACATAATATTAACTATTATAATATTTACTATTGACAATGTCGGAAAGTAGTTATGAACAAAATAGAGATGAGTAGTAAATTGTCTCAAAGATATGTAAAATATATCCAGTATTGTTTTTTATCTGAAGCATCTTAAATTGTGTTGATTAGACAAATTTTATATTGAATGTCGAATTTTATATTGAATCTGGTTGTTAATTTTGAAAATAGCATAACTCCGCCCATTATTAACTTAATAATTGCCACCATTTTAATAGAAACGCAAACCCTCAAATATCTCGATTATGAGATAAATAAACTCGGGCCATTTTTAAAATGAACGGCTCAAATATTTTTGTATGTTGATATTATACTTCATGAAGGAATAGTGGAATGAACAAATTCAGTCATATTACGATAAGAATACGAGTATGAATTTTTAGCTTAATTTCAATCATACCATGTATCCAACAAAGTTTTTTTTTACGCCACATATCCAACGGATAATTTTCAAATCTTCTGCAGAGGCCTAGTGTTCTCATTGTGCATATTATATGATTCGCATCAACTGACAAAACGGAAGCTGCACATCAAACGTTAACACGCCAACGCGTCATAGCACTGGCCTTGTCAGATAATTTTCATCTTCAAGAATAAAACCATGAATTAACAATGGAACAAGCCAAATTTGTATGCGAATTATTTGTTTATTTAGTTATTTATTTTCATGTGTATCTTCAGCATAATTAACTGCTCACCGGGATTGCTTCTACGAGGTGTGTTCAAAAAGTACCCGGAATTACTAATAATTAAATTTCGCGGGTCTGGAGTGTCTGATTGTCAAATTTTTTTTTTATTGTGTTAGTATACATGCCCCTAAAGTATGATGAAATTTTCAGCTATATTCACTGTTTACTTTGTCTGTGGTAGTCGCTAAGGTTCGACGTGTTTTTCTGAGCTCGGCGATTTTTACAATGGAAGAATTGAAAAGTCAAAGAATTTGTATTAAATTTTGCGTAAAAAATGAAATAAAGTGTTGCAAAGTGCAAAAATTCACCAGATATGGCTCCGTGTGACTTTTTCCTATTCCCAAAGTTGAAGAGACCCATGAAAGGACGGCGGTTTTCCTCGATTGAAGAAAATCGCTGAGAGTGCTCAAGGACATATCAAAAAGTGAATATCAAGGGTGCTTCGAAAATTGGAAAAAACGCTGGCATAAGTGTATTATATCTGGGGGGGACTACTTTGAAGGGGACCACATTAATGTAGACGAATAAATAAATATTTTTTTGAAAAAACGAAATCATAGTTATTGCATATGTATTAAACCATGTAAGCTTCAATCGCTAATTGCAAACTCAATTGTGGCATTTTCTATTATTACATTATTTCCGACTCTAGATTGATGTATAAAAATACCACAGTCAACATACATTTGAATTATGATATATCGTAATTTGGATGTTTGAATTAAAGTTATATACATACTACATTATTACAATTTAGTTTAGGTTCTTGTAGTATTACGCTATAGACTGCAGCTTTCAAGATTAAGGTCGGTTTTGTAATGAAATCCTTTCTACTTGTTTCTACTGTTTTTTTAATTAAGGTATTAAGCATATATCGTTAGGATATTATTACAAATAGAACCAGCGGTGACGTAATCGGTAAGGACATAGACTAGCACAAACTAATCCCGTGTTCGATCCCCCAACCTCGGCCAAACTTGACAGCGGGCAGCATAATATCAAATTTCCACCTGAGGTTATCGATCTCTTTCGCAGACATAGCTGCGTATAAAGTTATAAATCAAAAAATACTATTACGTATAAGTCAGTAGTCACAACTGGATAAGACAACTACCGGGTTGTCTACAGGAAACAAGTCATATACTACATGTCAACAAAATTTTATATGGGCAGATTGAAACAAAATATATATAAAGCAAATAATTGCTTTCTTCGAACACAACTAATCGTTCCTACATTTTAAAAGAAGAGTATGTAACTATAGATAACGCAACATTATTGATTGTTAGAGTTCAACAGCACACAAGACACTTTTGCAGCAACAGCGCACAATAACACAATTGTTTGAATTATTTTTGTCTAATGTGAATATCGGTCTTTAAGCTCCGATAACAAGAAGAGCATTAATAGGTAAAATATTTTGTATCCATTACTTCTAAAATATGCAATTTTTCTGTTTCTAATATTTTTATTTTGTATTGTGAATTAATTATTATTTAACAAAATGTTTGATATATAAATATAATCATAAAACAAAATTTTGAAAAAAACGCAGTTCCACGCTGCAACGCAAAATAAATGGAATTGTCCAAGCGTAACTATTATCTAGGTTAAATCAGTCAAGCGACTCTTAAAACAATCTGCATATAATATTTATTAAAAAAATATAATTCGATGAGTACGTAGCTAAAATCATTTATGAATAATAAATAGTTGTTTAATTTGACTATAATATCAAATTGCAAATGTGTTGTCCTAGGAACTACTTCACAACAAAGCGTTCAATATTCTCTAAAAAAATGTATTTTAAACCCTGTTTCCTCTATCCTATCCTAATCCCAAATCCTTTGCTTTCTGTAGAAAAAACTGCTGCAACTCTTCAGGTGAAGGAGGCGAGGGTGAACAACCACCTCCTCTAGAAGGGGAAGCACCGCCTCCACCGGCAGGTCCTCCGCCGGAAGGTCCTCCGCCGGCGGCAGAAGCCCCTCCACCAGCAGCTGAAGAACCCCCGGCAGCTCCAGCCGAAGGAGAAGCAGAATGTATGTTCCTATCCTTTATCCTGGTACACTTTTGCATAACAAATAAAAATGTATTGGCTTTATTCAACATTTCTGCTAAAGCTGATGCATTGTCCAACAAACTGAAGACACAAAATGTGAAATATTGAATAGTACCCAAATACTATTTCTTTGAAATCGCAATATTTCATGCAATCAAATCGTTTATCATTATTTCGAACTACTAACATGCGCATACACATTCGCTTGACAATCGATTGAATGTTTTGTGCGCTATTATATTTTAATTTTGGTATAATTGCTTTCCGATATTATAATAGCCATTAATTCTTGATATTTTTATAAACTTTCTAAATCTTCTATTTTTCAAATAATTTATATCCCTGTGAATACAATCAAATTAAACTTAAGGTATATTTATTTTATATATTAGTCTAATGAAACTGCCATGTCTAATCTTATGCTACATATATAATTATGAGTTATTGCTTATTATTATTATATTCATACAACGCACTTTACAGTATATATTTAACATCTTACATTTTCGTAAATTCTGTGGTAAATATAAACACAATTAAAATAATAACTCAATGAGACAATTAACTTTATTAATCAGGTTTTTTGACATCATTTTATCTCGCTATGCTAATAAAGTACAGATAGAATATTCATTAAATAAATTAAGATTTCATACTAATTCATACGTTGTTACAGGAAACATGTGATTACACTAATTTTCATTGCGCCGTACTGAAGCGCTCCAAAAAAATCGAAACAACAAGGTAACAAAACTAAAAGGACCTGAAACCAAAATAAAAAAATGAACCCTTTCAAACAAAAAAATGACCAAAACATGGTTGAACAAAAATAAAAGACGCAAAAAACATCAAAGATAGGTGAAATACTAAAAACGCTAAAAAAATCATAAAATAAATATGGATAGTAATAAGAGTAAAAATCCGGCATTTACTCTTTAATATCTGAAAAAACAACACAAAAGAGGTGCTTGATCATTTATTTTTTCATAGGAAGGAAACATATGTAATATGCACTCAGCAAATAAAAAAGGTCATATCTAAAAGGTGACTAATAAAAAATCAGAATGTTGCGTGCAAATTTTGCACCTTAACGAAGCAAGATTGTATCGTACTACAAAACAGAATATTGTAAACACCTTTATTTAGAACGTTATGTAACAAATGCCAGAAAACTTCTATGGAAATTGGCCATATAGGCAATTAACAGTAAAATAGACAATAGAGTGCATTTGGTTGCCGTTTGACAAAGTTAAACTTGTCTATACAATCAATTAATATCAGTTGGCACGATAATCGTTAAAGTCAACAATAGTCACCAAAAATAAAAATCAAAAACGTTTCAAAAATTAAAAATATATTTTATTGCACACAAACTACACACGGAAACGAATACAAATTAAATCGTACAAATATTTTTTATGAGACCAAAAAAAAAAATAATAAAAATCATTTATCAAAAAAAATTGAATAAGCGTTTGTAAAAATATATTCCCGAGTATAAAAATAGTATATTGAAACAAGAAAATACAAATGATCACTTCATGCCATAAAAAAGAGGGTAACTTTCTGCAAGTAAAAATAGTAAAAGAGAACTTTTGTCAACTTGAAACAAGAAAGTAAAAATGATCATTCCATGCTACAGAAAAGAGGGTAACTTTCTGCAAATAAAAATGGTTATAAAGAAGTTTCGTCAACTTGAAACAAGAAAGTAAAAATGGTCACTCCATGCTACAGAAAAGAGGGTAACTTTGAAAATGGTTATAAAGAAGTTTCGTCAACTTGAAACAAGAAAGTAAAAATAATTACTCCATGCTACAGAAAAGAGGGTAACTTTCTGCAAGTAAAAATAGTAAAAGAGAAGTTTCGTCACCTTGAAACAAGGAAATAAAAATTATCACTCCATGCTACAGAGAAGAGGGTAACTTTTTGCAAGTAAAAATAGTAAAAGAGAAGTTTCGTCATCTTGAAACAAGAAAGTAAAAATGATAACTCTATGCTACAGAAATGAGGGTTCCTTTCTGCAATCAAAAATGGTAAAAAAGAAGTTTTGTGTATTGAAAAAAAAGGAAGTAAAGCGTTTCATGATATATTTAATTTTTGGTGGTGTGATCAAAAGTTAATAAAAGCCTTAAAAAAAGAGCAAAAAATAAAATAACCAAAAACAAATAAGAAAGTGTTCAAGGGACATCTGACTTATTACAAGGTCTGCATAAAAACAAAAAAAGAGAAAATTATGAAAATCATGGAAGGGTTTACCAAAAAAAAATTGAAAAATAACCCAGATCTCATGGATCTGAAGAAAACAAAAAAATGAATTAAAATTATGGGCACAATGTGCGATTTAATGTGTAACTTCTAAATAATTTCGTCAGCAGAGGAGCATTTAAACAATTATATTGAATAAAATTTAAATACCTTTAGAGACGTTTTATTAGTAATTAATGTATACTGTTAATAAGAAGTATGCTATTTATAAGTTTGCTACTAATATCAAAATAAAAATTCTAAAATACCAAAAAGCACAATAATGCAGGTTCCATTTTAGTGCGCATCACCGAGATTATCATAAAGAATTGCAATCTAGGAAGTAATTATTTCGATAACTGGCCAAAAAAATCGTTTCAACCTAAGTAGTAAAAGAAGAAAAACCTATGATAAAAACCTAAACTATCAAACAGTATTTTTTTTCAATAATATCAAAATTCTCAATCGAATGTTTTCAAAATTTTAAAGCTTTTAAAAATTTTAAATCGATACGGAAAGTTCAGCAATTTGCTTTAAGCATGATGCTATGCACCATTACTATATTGCATATATTAACTTATTAACACATTAATCCCCATTTCAGTCAAATGAATCAACATACTAACAATCTAAATTTTATTTTTTATTTGACATTTAATATTTTTATTTCACCAATTATTAAATATTTTATGATTTAAAAATTTCTAGAACCAATTGGTTATCTCCAATACTATAAATTTAAAATTAAATACAGAAACCCAAAATTAATTATTATACAGTATCTACACTTTGTAACTATCCTGAAAAAAAATTAGAAAGAAAAATTATCTCACGTTTTTTGGAAATTATGAGCATTTAAGTGCAACCTAGGAGAAACGTAACCGTTTATAACATTTCTAAGATTACAGTCAAAAAGAACGTCACATTTGCCCCCAATTTTCAAGAATGAACGTACTTATAAAGCGTGTTGACAAGTTCGATCAAATGTTGGTGCACTTAATCAGGATTTTAAAATGGTAAAATACTTGATGATTTTATAATAATTTGTTGTTCATGAGATCTCTGTAGATTCCTAATCATGACACTTTTTCATAATATTACATGCTATAAAATGTTGAGAGATGAATTGTGGACAAGCGAGGCAGATACTGATGCCAATAATTGATAAAATAATTGATATTTAACTTCCCGTAGGGTTGTTAAAGTAATGGCCGAAAATCGAAAATTTATTTTTCATTATCGTTTTAATTATTCTCTTTAATTTTTGCTCTTTTATATCAAATTCCTAATTCTATTCAACTTCTATCTTTATTCCCACTTTATTACTTCATTCCTCTCTTTAATCTCCGCGAGTTTAAAATCTACTTATCAAATAAAATTTTATTTAATTTCAAATTAACTACACATATTTTTTTATAATCTTATTATAATAAATGTTTAAATTGTTTCCCATCTGCATCAATACATCATCCTATATTTTCTATTAAATCAATATACGCCCTATATAAAGTATTTGATATTTAAGAAATTTGGACGTTTTTGAAAATAAAAATATTCTAACTATTATGATTTAATGTTACATATTCCGTATTTTCTAAACGCTGATTTTCACATGCTCCTAACATTCCTAAACTACCGCATCAATAACGTCAATAAATATAAAATGTTGAATCTTTGTTGAATCACAAACGTTGTTGTATTCATAAAAAATAACACTTATTATATACTTTCCTTTTCTATCCAAATTCTATAAATTACATACGGCAGGTTAATTATCCCGTATGATGAGCAGAGTTCAATGAAAATTCAAGATCAAGTTCGTGATATTGATTGCGCGAATGCGTTAAGTATAGGCTGAGTGTTATCTAATCTAATTGTTGATTTTTACGCATGGCGTGTGCTCAACTTATAGTTGCAACACTCTGCATTGATTATTATACCAGTCATCACTGATATTGACATAGTAATTTAGTAATAACAATAACTGTCTTAAATCGAAAAATATTTTTTTTCATTAAATACACCAGAATTATAATTTAATATTGAAACTAATATGAAAATTAAAGGAACACATTAAACCTAAAAGTTAATATTTATCAAAAATTAAAATTTAGTTCACATCGATCTTGGTTTTATTAGTTGTGTTCAGTATGATAGGGGATTTCAAATTGTGGCAAAAGCCATTATATTGTGAAAGAAATAATCTTCTCACTAACGATAAGTAGGTCTTCTAAGTTCAATATGGTGACAATAGTACGAAACCCGTGGAATAAAGTGAATATATTCAATTATATCGTTTACTGGTCGCATAAATTTTGCAATATTGGACTAGTGACAAAATGAACTACGTGCAGCTATAATTGTCTAAAACAATGACGCTATATATTCTCCTAATAAATAAGAAAATTCATGGGTATAATCTTCCTATATCTTGTTGGAATTTTGTTGTAATGAACAATTATTTAATAAAGCTTCAGATCATATTTTATCTTCAACAATAAAATTTATATAATTTGTCAAAATATATAATACTTATATATTATTTTATTTTATTTTTTTAAATACATATATATATTTACAATATGGATAAAAATTAATATATATATATACAAAATTGCAATATATAGTAGAATTAATAATGCACTTAACACAAAATTACATAATACAGAATGTAACAAAATTATTTATTTTCATAGAATAAGATAAAATAATGAAAGATATTTGAAAAGAAATAAAAAGGTTAACTTGAGCAGATGGTGATTATTTGATTAGGTGAAGTGTTATGAATATCTATTTCATTATTAAGTTAAAGTTAGAGGACATAAGTAGAATAGGCTAATTTAAGAGAATTCGATTCAGGATAACTGAAAAAAAATTGTGAACGCAAAGATAGCCTAGGAACATTAAAGGATAGTTGGTTAAGAATAAGAGAACGGTCTATACTCTATAGTATTATTGCAAAGTTTAAATAAGAACATAATAGTACAGATAAATCGGCAAGAGAAGGTATACCGAATTCTATTAAATAGTGTTGCGGCAAAGCCACGTTCAGGGTAAATTTGGTATGTTTTATAATAAAGATATTTTAGAAATTTACGCTGAACTTTCTCTATTGCATCAGAGTTGTTGATCTGATGAGGATACCAAATGATCGATCCATATTCTGACTTGGAACGTGCATTCGCATAGTACATGCAAAGAAGTGCATTATTTGAATTGAATTCTTTACAATTTCTCAGAATCATTCCTAAAGATTTATGTGCTCTATTACAAATATCAGCTATATGATCAGTAAAAAAACAAACCAGAATCAAATTAAACTCCTAAGTCTGATATTTTATTGCATCTATCAATGCAGGTGTTAGAGATTTTATATTCATAATGTATTGGAACGTGCTTATGTAAAAAACTAAGAATCATACACTTTGAGATATTTAAATGTAGTTTGTTATAGATACACCAAGAGTGGAAAGAGTCGAGTTGAGATTGCATAAGCATTCATCAATAGAATTTATTTTGAGATATAATTTGAGATCATCTGCAAACAATAAATGTGGACAGCTAATAATTTCAGATATGTCATTAATAAAAATAATAAATAGTAGTGGACCAAGAATATATGTTCAATTATTTGTAAAAAAGATTGACGTTACTTTTTTACTACATTTTCTGAAGTACGAACATTGCATGATTATAGCAAAGCAAAATAATGGCAGAAAAACTATGAATTTACTCTAATCATACTACTTTATATCATTAACCAGGGCATCATAATAATAATTTTCAATTAAATCAATTCAAGCCCACGTTTACTGTATAATGTAATCGAATAAATATAGTACTATTTTAATAATATTATTATATCTTTATAATAAGCATAGGATTTATTTATGAAGTGAATACATTTGTAGAGATTTAGGAGATGAATTTTTTCTTAACAAATCTGTGTTACCACAAATGATTAAAATGAAGTTTTTGTGACGTTCTATATTTTTGAATAGTTGTGGTGACACTTGTTAACAACATGGCATTTCAGAAAAAAAAACAATTGATTCTGATGCAGCAATGGAAATGAAAAAGAAAACCATTTTCATTTTTATTTTCATGTGCAAACCGATATAACTACTGCTTGACATTAGGCTGTCCGAGCGGACATTAAATTTGATGCTGTAGGACCTTAGGTTGAAAAGCCAAAGCTATTGCCAGTATCGCCACAGAGCCACTGACAGAATAAAAAAGCTATATGGCTTTCCAATATTTTGGTTTCGTATCCGAAATATTGTCAAACGAAAACAATGCAGTATGCTGAAATAATTCCACATTTTAATAACCTAGCTTTGTGCGTGTTTCGATAAAAATTGGTTTTATTCAGGGCTAATTTGTACGCGACCTTTAACGTACGATATTGAACTTGAATTATTTAGATTCACTATATCAAAATAAATCAATGCATATTTATATATTAGATAGTAGAGTCTTGGATTTATTATACAAATATTTTGTAGAGCTTCGAACAAAGAACCGAAAAAGTAATAAAAAAACAAAAAAAAGTTTTTTTAAAAAAACATTTCTTCATTTATATACAGTCGACGTTTCGGAAAGATGGAACGTGCCTAATTTCGAAAAGTCGACAGTAAATAAATAAAGTAAATAATAAATAAATATATATATATATATATATACATAAATATATATATATATATATATATACGATCGTATATATATATATATATATATACATATATATATATATATATATATATATATATATATATATATATATATATATATATGTTTGCTTGATATAATATAATTTAATTGATAATTTAGAATGGATTTGCTTGACGTTTTATAACATTTTATAAGTTGCAATATATCCTTCTACTAAAATAATTAAACATCCTATTATTAAATTAATAATTAGTTATAATATATTTCACGGTGATTAATTTGAGTGATTTGTTATATATTCATACAATATCATACAACAAGTTATTGACAAAACTTTGTAAGTTATAGGTCTAAATAACTCATAGAATGAATATAAGATTATTATTTATACATATATAAATATAATGTTACATGAGACAAAATTATTTGAAAATTTCAATCGAAAATAATATTATTAATTACCAATTGTTCTAATTTTAGGCTTATAGGATGTTTGTTTCACTTGAACTTCTCTAAATCGAGTAGCAGATTGTGTGAGATCGCAAATCTACTATCGACAAAATAATAATTATATTTTATACGTTTATGTATTAATTTGAAAATGTTTATAACTCTCGCATGATTTATTGATTTTTACATTTCACTATTGATCAAGAATTTACAATTGCCAGTAAATTAAAAACTAAATTTGTGCAAAGTTTTTAGTTACTTCGAATTTTTTATTTAACACAGTACGAAATTGTGTGCTCACTTTGAAGTTTTTTCACTTTTTCATAAACAGCAGAATCATATTATTTTGTATAATTATGTGAAATTATTCTTTTGTGCATAGATATGAGGCAAGAGCCTCTACTCGTCGTTTCTGATATAATATTTGCCTTGACCGAGACATAGAATTGGCCGTGGTTATACTTATAGTATGTATGAACCCAGGATAGATGTATAAGGCTGATCTCACATTTAACGGTTTTTTATCTTTAATTACAAAAAAATTTGAAACGGCAACAAGTTATACCCTCACGTATTGTTAATATACAATATACAAGAACTTTATTTTGCAACATTAATTTGTGCGTATCTCTAAAAATATCAATATCTTTATTTTTATTGTTACTATAAATATTCTGTCAATTGGAGCTAATCGATCTAAATTTTCATTATATAAAGTAAAACGTATTTGCAGTAGGTGGTGTTAACCTTTACCGGACGCAAGCTTTTTATACGTGATCCTCACAAAGTCGCTGGTCTTCTGCGAAATGTTGTTTAATCAAAAAAAAAAAATTGAATTTTCTTATATTATACTTATTTTTATAACTTCTTTCGAAATTTTCATTGTTATCATCGCCATCGATAATTTTATTATTTTCTTTTGTTTTTTTTTTAATTCCGACAGCTCCAAAGTATAGTTATCACGTTACAGGTGACTTTCGGCCGATAAGGGTTAATATAGATATCAAATGAGCACGCCATTGAATTACCAATAATTCTATAGAATTATGGAAATCGTCTACAAAGGACATGGAAAAGAAAGAAGGTGAAAACTTGCCTAAACTGTTTCATTCAACTTTTTCACATTATCCAGTTATTGATGGGCTGTTGATGTTTTATGAAAATTCACGTGTATATGCCATAAGCCGTGACTGCCGTGAATGGGGCCATCCGCCAGGTTATGTAATAGTTTTATTTCTACTTTGTTTCCAACAAATCCACTCTTTTGGTTCCTGGCAGCGCAAACGCGCACGCCGGGACGCTCTGTTACATTTTGGTATAGAGACTTTCGCCAGTGGCGTACTAAACAGAACGGATAAACTTACAATTATTTAATCCGAATTAATATTAACGATATTGGACTATTTTGATAGGCATTGCCTGATAATATTCTACGTTATATTTTATTTTTTTGAACATAAACAATTTCTTTTATTATCTTTTAGGGATAGATAAACAAGTATAAATAGATCGCAAACGCGTCCAATTTGATATTACCTCAACTTTGTTTCACGTAAATCTACCCTTAAATTTAATTCTGAATAATTTTATATAAATATATAATATAGAAAAGATTGATTAAAATAAAACTTTTAATAAAGACATATCCATATAAAATATATTTTCACTCTCACAAATGTTTTCACAAATGTTTTTACTTAATGTCTATGTAGGACAGTCGTAAATATATCGTCGAACAAAAAAAAAAATGTTTTCACAAAAAAATATTAAATGTTCAAACTACGTGTAGTATAAAAAAAGAATAAGTACTTTAAAATGAGTGATAAATTTGCGCACGGTAGTTCCTCTATGGAATGCGAAAAATACTAAAACAGGGTAGAGCGCATTTACTCTATATTAACCCCCCCCCCATGCTTTTAGGTTTCTTTAAAAAGAATTAAGTTCGTTAAAATTTAAATGTTATGAAGTTGAAAGATAATAAATAATTTTATAAATAAGATGGCATTTTCTAATGAATTAGTTTAGATTAACATTAATTATTAAGTTTTTCATTTTAATGATCATGATATTTTAAAACACTAGCCGAAAGATTTTTACAGAGAAAGTTACATATCACATAATATCAATAGAAATTTGAAATATTATAAGAAATGAAAAAAAAAAAAAAAATTATATACGTAAAATTTAAACGAATGCACACAAATATACTAGAATAAATATTTTAAATACCTATAGCAGCTAATAGGAAACTAAAATTTAAAATTTCACATTTACTTTTTGACTAACTTATAGAAGAAATAAGGGTCCAAAATATTAATTTTTAATTTTTTTTCTGTCTCACGTATTCTTTTTTAGCTAATCGTTTATATTTATTATTTACGATTTTACATGTGCGTACAGGAACGAAACGTATATTTTTCACATTTTAGCGATGAATTTTCTCTATAACTTGCAATCCAAAAATTCGCAAATTATATATACTATTCAAAATATTTTTTTAAAAAGATTGTGTTTTTAAAACAATTAAATGAGACTTTATACAAATCTTTAAATATATTAATGTTAATGAAATGAAAATGGCAATAAAAGTTCAATCATGGAAATATACAAGAAGATGCTTCAAAATGAAAACTGTATAAAACTCAAATATCAAAATGCTGTTAATAAACAATTAACCCAAAATCTGCAACGCAATCCGAACCACGATTTATCAAAACTAACAGAAATACTAAAATTCAATTTGATATTTAAGTAAATATTAAATTGGCGATGTACACGTGAACTCTAGTGTTAAGAAAATCTGGTACTATTTTGAATTTTGTTCTTTTGGATCAACGCCATTGTCGGTGCGATTAATTGTGGAACAAGTCGTCGAGCGGGGCAAGGGAGGGTGCTCCAAGGGGTTCCAACAGACAAAACTCTATCGTCCGACTAGCACCGCGAGTTGGGGTGGGGGGCACTAGTTGGTGGGGACTACGTGAATATGAACAGGACTACGGCAAGCAGCCGTTGAGTGTGCGTTCAAAAGTCATTCAGTTGTGACCGGTCGAACGGTGAACATTTCAGTGTTATTTTCCTGTTACGCCAATTTCTAAGGTAGGTCTGTTCATGTGTATTAAGCCAAAGATTTCGTTTATTATTGTTCGCGTCTAGGGTGTGTGATTCATTAATTATTAATTTTTACCGTCCGGCTTCTTCTGTGTTGACTAGTGAGAATATCACACGTCTAGTTTTTCGTGTTTCATGTGAACCTAAGCAATTCAGATGTTGTTGTGGTTAAACAGTGATTGTTTCAAACTCTAAAGAAAGCTAAAATTATCGATATTACATTTATTTGTGTTAACGTTATGTCAGTTAATATTACAAAACAGCAATTAGTGCATATACAATATTTTAAATACTGCTCTGTTGACTCGTGGTTCAATTTTGTATTAGATCTTGTTGTTCTTATGCCGGCAGTTAATTTTTAAATAGGCCTTAATTCGACACATTTGGAGTGATGGCAATGCTGGTGCCCGGAGATTCCATTACGTAATACTGAAGTAAAATCATAATCATTCGAGTTGAATTATAATTCCTAATTTTATTGACATTGCCAAGAAACGAAACTCATTTCTGATTATTAGAATATTTATTTACTTGCAATTAGTACTACTTTCCAATATTGTTAAATGACTTGTCATATATATATGTATATATATATATATATATAATGTATGTATGTATGTGTTATTGTTTCATAAATATCTATAAAATTCCTTCTCATGTTTTCTTCAAATATCAAATGATAAGTTTATCTTCATAAAACGATATTTGTTTGACGTCAAAACAAATTTTGTATATATTATGCGGCTGCATGCATTGTTGGGACACATTGTTAGTCTAACTTTAGTTAACGTCAATTGCGTTTGTTTCATTGATGTTGATTGGCGTCGATTAGAGAACATCTCGGACGAGCAATGCTAATGGTTTGTTGGTCGTAAAAGAAGAACGTTGCATTCCCGCTCAAAATTGAATCAGCTCATAAAATCTTGAAATCAATTATCAAGCAAATTGACACAACTGTTTTCGATAAATTTATTGCCCGAAAGAGACGAACATGAGACCATATCATCTAAGATAATTATTAAATGCGTGCATAAAATTATATTTAAACATGATCTTAAATCTCTTACGTAACTACTAATATCAAATGATGATTTTACTTTGCATCATGAACTATTCTCGTGAATGTGTTTTAGTCACATCTGAACACAATTTTTCAGAGTGAAAACTTGAATTGGCGGTCAAAATCTTGTCCTGAATAAATTTATCAATTAAATTGTGAATTTGGAATCGATTTCGCTTGGGAAGCTACGATATTGCGCAGTTACCTCTAAGTTACATAACACGTCGCCAATGTCGATTTTTCGGTAGCCATGTTTAGTTCAGTCAGCTGATGTTTGATCCCAAAATAATCCAAAGCCAAAATAAATTAATTTTCACAAACAAAAGCTCGATGTTCAAAAATTATTTTACTAATTTTTATGTAGTTTGCAAAAAATAACGTAGGCTTGGTTTTTGCAATGCACATAAATAATTTAACTTATTTTGTTGCAACAATATTTTATATTAATTTTGTAATACATAATTATATTACATACAAATTATAATTCTATATTAGACATTTTATAAATAAATTATCATAAGAAATAGTTTCTCTGAAATACACCTTCCGACGAAAGTCTAAACTTCTGAATGAATTTTTAACGAATTAACGTATGACGTTCTGTAAACACAGTTTGAAATATCGATTAGCCAGTAAAAGTTCCCACAGTGATTTCATATATACATTCACATTACGAACATAAATTACTCAAACAAACGAGCAGCGTAAATCATAAACACTGTATATTTTGTATAAATTTTAACGTGTAATATTTTAAACACTTATGGTTTTTATTTAGAAATTATGTATTCGATAACACGCTTAAACTTGGATTTTATCTTATCGAACGGTATCCGACAATGCAGTAAAATGTTTTGTTTCAGGTAATAATAATTAACTTAATTTAAATGTTTTGCGCTATTAAAAATTATATATTTAGAAATTTATAGAGCCCTCATATCTTGCGCTGATGGAAATATTATTCAAATAATATATTTAATAATAATATGAGCTTAACCCTATTTTATTCATTTCATTGAAAGTAGAATTTTGTTAAAAGCTTCCTATGTCTTTTGCACGGGAGATTGTTTGACAATCTCTTCAGCCTACAAGATTTTTCGTGGCGCATCCTGTGTGCATTGTCGAAGCGAATCACAATAACAATAAGGGGCGCGTTAGACAATTTTGCGTGGGGATTAACAGCCTACATTGTAACACTGCACTTTGGGCGCGGTGGTTCATGAAAATTTCATTTTTCGGAAAACAATTTCAAATTCTGAAGAAACCTAATAATACTATATATATTAGACCATTACAATCTGTAAAGAGGACTATAATTATATTACATTATAATTAGTAGAACTTGAAGCAAAGTTTCATAATGAGCTTTATTTTTAGTTTTATTGAATGGATATACTTATCACTAGTATTCCTCATAAAAAATGCGTTTTCTATAACGATAAGTATTTTCCATTTATAACCTTCTCTTGAAAACAATATTAAGCAACTTATATGCATTTGTAAGTGTTTGAAACGTTTACTGAGCTTTACATGAACGAAAATGATACTCTGATTTATAATATATAATGAAAAGTTTGACGTAACACGACTCTGCAAAAAGACCAATTTGCTTTTGCTCTGGACATAGTATAAAGTATAGCAGTTAGTTAATTTTCCACTGATCATTTTTATTTGAAAAATGCAATATCTAGTAAGATTTTGAAAAAGTTCAACTATATTTTGTGCATTGGATTTTAAAATATTTGAAACTTGTTGAGTATATTGGATCTATTTTATATAAAGTATCGTCCGATATTTCCTCTTTTCCACTACATAACACAATGCACACAAGAAGCATTATATCATTTTATTTGCTATGAGCACATAAATACGGTGAATCAGATAGACGACAGCAAGGTGGTTTTTAGTGTGGTCGTGGCATAATGTAGTCATGTGATTCACGTTTTATGCATTGAAATTCATTAGACAGAGGAAGCAGTTTGTGCTGTTCGACAAAATCAGTGGTTCGCGAACTTTGTATCCGCACTGTTGCATAATATTTAATTGTCATAGAGCTAACACGCGACTCCGAATATTTGAAACATCTATCAAAAGTCGTATTAATTATATACACACCTGTCCCTCGTTTTACACAGTACTCGGTCATGTTTACACGTTTTCGAGTTTACACGGTTTTTGAAAATATTTGTTTAACGAAATTTTCATCGTTTTATTGTCATAATACAACACTTTAAAATGTATGATACAGTTACGAATTCTTAGTACATATTCTATGTCTATGATGAAAATATGTAGATAAAAAATGGGAACTACCCGTTTTATGATCAAAAAGAGATTTTATGTGTGTATAAGCTAGTTTGTTCGAAAAACCAAAACGAAAATAGGATGTTAAGTTTTATGTATCGCAATCAACTTAAATGAATTTCTAATGTTGATTTTTAACTTTAAATAACATGCAATATTTAGATTTTTTATATTTCTTTTAATATTGAAATAAATCAATATTCTTATAACTTTGTTAAATATGTTAATATTCATTTATCGGTCAATGCGTTTGTAAAAACCGATTAAAAACTGTCAAAATGGGTTTTTATAGTGATTTTTGTTTAGCACGGTTTTTCTGTATAAGAGTGAATTTTTCGAGTTACACGGTTTTTTTATGGACCCTACCTTCCTTGGAAAACAGGGTAGGTGTATTGAATATATGCAATCAGCGTGTTATATGCGTTGTGGGCATTTGATAAAATTAATGTATGTATGTATATATTATATATGTATATAAAATGATAACAGTACAATTTTCTTCTATAGTACAAAATTTTGTATTCAGGATGTTAATTTCGATTACGATTTTAGATCAACAGATTTATATGAATATTTGTACAATTACACAGTGGATTCAATATAATGTCTTTTGAAAATTTAAGTCAATATGATTTTGTGCGGTATTATAATTTATTGACTCGGGTTTCAAGACTTATTTTAAGTAGCTCATTCAACATATATGAATTGAATTTTATACGTTATTTTTATGCTTTTACTAATTTAAATCGAACCACATCAAACATATTCAAAACGTATCATTGGAATAAGAAATAATATATTCATATTTAAATTATTAAAATTAATTTGACTGTATAAATGATTAAAAAAACAGTATTTTCTATTTATATCGCTCGGCTTGGCAGTAAAATATCAGCTCTGAGAGTTGTATAAAATATATTATGTGAACAAAAATATTGCAATAGCAATTTTCATGTTTAAATTAGGGCATTGAAAAAGGTTAAGGAACAATTACAGCAAAAATGTTATAATCGCCATTGCACTTTGAATATTTCTGTAAAGTAAAAATGATAAAATAATTATAAATAAAATAATCAGAAATGGATTTTCAATTATTTATGAAATGGAAAATGAATATTGATTGTATGAATTTAATTCAAACTACTAATAAGGATTCATTAAAGTGCGTCGTCCGGGTTTTTATTCTGATCTTAAATCTTAGCAAATGAATTCATTTCCTTTGTATTTCTATTATATTATAATTCGATGATTCATTAGCGAGGTGAGTCATTATCCGATGCGGATTACTTCATGTCTCGACGGTTATATATTTCATATCCGATATTAATTAATTTATGCTGTTACAATATCAACTATACCTTTCTGGTAATCTTTAGATAGGGGTTGAAATGGAAATTCAGGTCGTTCAGCAGAGTAAACTTTATACCAATTCTTAGTTCATAACTTAGTTGAGTAATTATAATTTTATTCATTATTTTGGTAATATTACATTGTATTCAGAATACACTTTCCTAGTTCATATAGCGTAGACATGCGCATTAATGTTTATCCGTTAACCTAGGTGAATTAATAATTTTTTAGAAGCGCGAAATTACTTTTAATTATCTTATAACGTCTTTTATGTGAGTGGTTTATTTTATATCAATCAACTTTAAATATTAAACGCCTCAATATACTGTCTGAATTGACTCATCATTTTGCTAAATCTCGTATAATACACTGTAACAAATAATTCATGTTAAATAAATCTAACATAGTACATGTCGATATCGTCCATCGGAAATATTAGCTAAGAACTATGAAAAAATACTTTTATGGCGATTTTAACCCAGTGGCGTGCAGTCATTCTTTGTAATTTATTTATTTAGTTGTTTTGTATGTTCTAATATTATTAGTAAATGTTGCGACAGACTCTAATTAGAGTATGTATATATGTTCATGGCAAATTGAACCGCCACCTTTCGTTGGAGCTTTGAAACAGTTCAGGCGTGATCCACTTTATTAGTCTGTTTTAAAACCTTTATACGACGAACAAATGTTATAATAGAAATAATCTTTTCGTAATTTTTTGAAGATTCTGATACCTAATATGTAATTAATAAATTACCATTTATAATATCCAAGTTTTAGTAAAACTATTTTTGTAATAACATATGATACTATTCGAAATTTATTGAAAGCGCAGCAATTTTGCTTTCTATGCTAATTCCATTGAAGTTTTCATTCCCGATAATAGAAAATCGTTAGAAATAAATAAAAAAAATCTTTTATTAATTCCTAATTAATAATCTACAAGACCATTTTATGCGGAATATTTCATATTGTTTCCAAACATTCAAAAACATTTTGAAAGGTATTAACTGGGCAAGTTTTCATTGGAATTAGATAGATTTAATTTTTAATATTTTCGAAGTTGGCTTTTAAAAATCATAAATTCGTGCACAAAAACTATGTACATCTATTCGGAATCACCTAGACTAATTCTACGTTTAATTTACACTATTGTTTCGTAATTAATTAAATGTAAACTATTTAAAAGAGAGCAAGGTCAATAGCATTGATTATTTCAAAAGAAAATTTCTTTGGCCAAATTTGTCGTCTTAAATTGTTCCTGCTGAAAAACTTGTTGACCTTAATTTTTGTAAATGAAGCACGATATTTTATATATATATATATATATATATATATATATATATATATATATATATATATATATAGGGGGGAAGTTAATTTTGAGACAATTTTAATTTTAATCTTGTGTAACTTCTGTTTGAAACTATTAATTGTATACCAAGAATCTAATTAAAATATTTCACAATTTCCCACTTGACAATGTCAAAATATGTTAATTCCAAAGGAAGAAGCATCAATCGCGATCGCGGGCACATTGAACAGTACATTCACCGCGAATGTCTATTATTATTACATATTATATATTTATATCGTAACTTAGATGTATTCAGTTATTTAGCAACCGTAGCAACCGTAGCAACCGTAGCAACCTCTAACCGGCGCGTATAGCACGAATAGCAGGAATAGCGTGGATCATGGGGCGAATCAGGGCGAATGCGCAAAGAGGCGAATAGCATGTGCTCCCTCAGTGTCAGTGTCATGGTGGGTGCTATCGAGGTATCGATCCGTCATCGTGCCTCCATCCCCTCGTTTCTCGTTTCTGCAAGATTGTCACTAGTCAGTAGTAGAGTGTAGCCCTAGTAGTTAGTAGAACTGCCAGCTCTTTCGCATTATTGTTTATATACACCAAAATATATTTATTTTTTCAAAGAAAATCGTTTAAAAATATAGAAGACACACATTCTAAAATAAATTTTTATACTAAATGAGATTATTTATATGTGATATTTAAAATTATTATATTTAACTATTGTGATAGTATTTTTGATTCCGAATACTCGTGCGGGCGCGTGTTTCAAAGTGTGCGTGATTTTATGTTTTACGTTTTATGAGAGTTTTCGTTCGCGATTGATAAAAAACTGACGTTTTTACGACGACTTTGTGGAAGCGGCTTAAAACGTTTTGGCAAAATGGGCGGATGCGCTTCGAAGGACAAAGTAGAAGGCGGAGGCGGTAAAGAATCGTCGGAAACCGCCAACGGGTGTGTATCAAACTCCAACTCGATGGTTTTCTTGGCTAGGTAAGCGTGCCGTTGCGCTTGTATTGTTTAGCCGGTTTAGCTAGCCAATGTCAATTTAATGGCATTGCACCGATGACGACGACGCCCTTATCGCATGGCGTCGGGACGCACATACCTCGAAAGCGGCGACGGCTTTAGGGGCGAAACCGACCTAACGCCCTAACTCCCTAACTCCTTAAACGTAAATCCGTACATCGCATTCTGTTTTCTACGTTTTATTCATTGACAATGCATGTGCATATGTCTAACGCTAAATGCATTTTTTACTCGTTTATTGGATCTCCGAAACCGCTAGACCAGCCTTTTCAAATGTTTAATCAGTTCATCATTTTGTTAAAAGAAGTAAAATATTTTTTTAAATTATTGAAATCCGATGCTCCGTTCTCTCAAAAATTGAATTACTATTTTTGGCACCTTTTACCCCGTATCCTCGAAACGGCTCGACATGTCTTGGCCAAAATCAGCACATCTCCTTATAAATAGGAACCGAATGTTTTTTCATTCATTTAATTCGGTGGATCCGTGTTCTCGAAATCGTAGACGAAAAATTGCAACCGCACACACATGCACACACACACACATACACATACATTCATTGTTTCTAATGTAAAATGTTCAGAAGGTTCTGAAACGTAAAAATGTATAAAAGTTTCCAGTTTAGTTTTTTTACGATATCTATTTTTTTTTTGCAGCTACGTGAATATTTTTCAATTGTAGCAAGGTCTTTATTTGCTCTACAAATATATAAACAAAATCTACATACTACAGATCAACCTATTAACACATGTATGCAAACATTTAAAAGATTGTACTGACGTGATATAAAATACAATATCAAAAATCAAATGATGGTTTAAAAGATATGCAATTGGAATTAGAATAAAGTTTAATGCATATTTTAATTTGTAAATGTAATTTTTAACTTGTTAAAAATAGCATATCTGTAAGCCTTCGTTATTTTTCAAATTTAATATTAAAAAATATAACAATAATAGTGGTCATACTTAAATTGCGAACTTCTTGCTTTTATTCTTTACAAAATAATATAAATATAAAAAAATTGCTTACATATTTGCTAGATAAGATAGAATTTATATCTCCCTCTTAGTCTCTTCATTAGCTTAAACAAAATTATTGAGTGGCGAATATTTTACTTTACTAGTCTATTTAGTTATATAATTATATATTAAATTAAATTTGATTATTAATTATTCCAGTAATATGGAAATTTTGTGGCTTAAAAACATATGTTTCTAAACGCTCTATTATATAATAGAACGTTTTTTCCGCGTAAATGATGGCACAAGAAAACTGACAAATAGCTTTTTTCATTTATTGTTTATTTGCAGGTTTTTAGGTTAGTTTAATTGCTTGGTGTTTCCTCATTTACATGCATATAAATTATAGTTGTGAATACTAAATTATGCTATTTTATATTAAATATTACTATTCTGCAATATTATATGCGCATTACTAAATACTAATTCAGCATAAAAAATTTAGCACGCTGAAATCAAATTTTACTATAATTATCATTTTAAATAAACTATTTTTAATCTTACTCACAATTAGAAATTTCCTGTTCTTCTACATGGGAAGATAATTCAGACAATAATTTAAACGTACAGCTTGTTTTCTTCAAGTTTGAAAATTTTAATCACTGATTCATTGTTCCAAAATAACTTCCAATTGTCAACTTATTCTTGCCTTTGGTCAACTTTTGTGAACCCCGTTGTTTTTGTTCAACATTTTCCAAACCATACTCTTCTTTTATCTATGTTTCTGAGGGCGCTACATCTGTCAAAATAAGATACAAAATAACTAAAACAAACCCGCAAACCGATATTGTAAGCGTATTGTAGACGATATAAGATAATAAGCTTATTGAGCATTACTTATGTTCGAAACTTATGCTGGGTATTTCAAAATATCAATTAAATTTTTCCATAAAATAATTATGTATTGATTTAGTTCACGTTTATTGATTGATTACAATCTGAAATTAAAACGGCAATGATATTATACGATACGATAGTTTATGGCAGCAAAAAATATGTAACATTTAAGTAATTTTTTTATTTTTTTTTTATTTTACAGAAGCAAAAGTATGGTTGACGCAGCCGTCTTGGACAAATTGGAATCTGGCTACGCCAAATTGGCAGCCTCAGATTCCAAATCCCTTTTGAAGAAACATTTAACAAAGGAAATCTTTGACAACCTCAAAACCAAGAAGACTTCCTTTGGCTCTACCTTGCTTGACTGCATCCAGTCTGGTAAGATCTAGGAAACTAACAATAATTTTCATTGATATTATGATATTATAATAAGCTCATGTCTCATTTTGTATTATTTTAGGTTTGGAAAACCATGATTCAGGTGTAGGTATCTATGCCCCAGATGCTGAAGCTTACTCCGTTTTTGCTGATCTGTTCGACCCGATCATTGAAGAATATCACTTCGGTTTCAAGAAAACTGACAAGCACCCCCCCAAGAACTGGGGTGATGTAGATACTTTGGGCAACTTGGACCCCACTGGTGAATTTGTTGTATCCACCCGTGTCCGTTGTGGACGTTCCATGGAAGGCTATCCATTCAACCCTTGCTTGACTGAAGCCCAATACAAGGAAATGGAAGAAAAAGTATCCAGCACACTTTCTGGATTGGAAGGAGAATTGAAAGGAAAATTCCACCCATTGACTGGTATGCCAAAAGATGTTCAGCAACAGCTCATTGATGATCACTTCTTATTCAAGGAGGGCGATCGTTTCTTGCAATCTGCTAATGCTTGCCGTTTCTGGCCAACTGGACGTGGTATCTATCACAATGATAACAAAACTTTCCTCGTCTGGTGCAATGAGGAAGATCACTTGAGAATCATCTCCATGCAAATGGGAGGAGATTTAGGCTGTGTGTACCGTCGTCTTGTAAATGCTGTGAATGATATTGAGAAGCGTATTCCTTTCTCTCACCACGATAGATTAGGTTTCCTCACTTTCTGTCCCACTAACTTGGGAACTACTGTCCGTGCCTCTGTGCACATCAAGGTCCCTAAGTTGGCTGCTAACCGCGCCAAGTTGGAAGAAGTTGCTGGACGTTACAATCTCCAAGTTCGTGGAACTCGTGGTGAACACACTGAAGCTGAAGGTGGTGTCTACGATATCTCCAACAAGAGGCGCATGGGCCTGACTGAATACCAAGCTGTCAAGGAGATGCACGATGGCATTGCTGAACTCATTAAGATGGAGAAAGAAATGTAAACATTTCACTTTTATCATCAGACTATTTTTTGTGATCAAATAAATGGTCATGCGATAGATATTGGCAAAGATTCTATCAGTATTTCTATTTTTAAATAATAATTTATATTATATTGTTACAACTTTTTTTCAATAATTTAATTTTTATTTGTACTAAAACTATTTAAATTGTTTTAATATGCCAATTTTGCTTATTTTAATGAAAATAAATAGTATCAAAATATATTAATATGTTTAAATATGCCATAGATCTTTAGAAAATGGTTAAGGAATAATACATGTTTGGATTCTTATAATAATAAAAGTAATTCATTACAATTGTTCTAGATTACGTTATTGATTGAACGAAAGATCAGTTTTGTTCATTGTGATGAATGCAAATTAATGTTAATGATGTAAAACATTGTACAGATATTGTTACTTCAATATATTTGACATCATTCCTGTAACAATAATTTGGCAAAACAAAAATGGAACTATAAATAAAAATAAATTTATTAAATGATGGGTTTATTATCGTACTATAATTACTTCTCAGGAAAAGTTGCAAGATTATTCACCTATGGCAACAAATTTTTCTTCTATGTATCAATTTTATCTATCTCATAACAAGTTTGCAATAGAATATATATAGCATCGTAATAAAAAATATCTATTTTGTATTTCTGTGCTGTTAAATTAATTTTTTTTTTATTTGAATTTTAATATAAATTTTATAGTTCTCAGACAGGCGGAAGTGTGTGGTATGAGAGATTGTACAAAATATCTATACGAAGTATATATTTATTTCATACATGTCTATAAATATATATATATATATATATATATATATATATATATATATATATGCAGTAAACCCTCGCTTTACGCGGCAAATGCGTACCGTGCAGTATGGGGACCGTGCTATTTAACATACAATTCAGGCTAATTCGTAGTGCGTTTTATGGAACCTTATATAGTGCCTGGTATGAGAGTATATGAAAACAGTTTTCATATTTTAAATATACATTTCATTTGACTATTTCATTAAAATAATATTTATTATAATTAAAATTTCTTTATATAACTCTTCAGTCTTCTTTGTCTTCAATTTCCTTACAATATTTCTTTATTTTTCTTTTAAATAGTGCTCCGCCTGGTTTTATTTGTTCTTTGTTTTAGATGAAAATTTGCTTATTTATAGTTATCGATGTGCATGTTTTATTTTTGTTATGTTTAATCTCATGTATTAATTTGCACTTTTCTATTTTAATAATTTGATTTAATAGTAGGTTATCTGTTACATATCGAATTTCTTTAGTAGGTGTGAAATCCTTAAATCCTTAAAATGACGATAACGTGATTGGACGTCCCCTTATTATTAAAATCTCTATAAAATATCTGATAATTTGATGTGCATATGTTTAATGATCAATTTTGACCGCTAAATGTTTCTTTTTCATTTTTTATTGGATTACCGAAACCGCTAGACCTGCCTCCCACAAATTTAAGCAGTTCTTTATTTTGTCAATACATGCATTTTTTTGTATTATTGAAATTGGACGCTCCGTTTCTCAAACTGAATTATAATGTTTGGCATTTTTGCTCGTATCTTCTCCTTATCAATATAAGAATCGAATAGTTTTAAAATCATTCAAATTGGTCGACCGTGTTCTCGAAATCCACCTAAATAATTTAAAAAAATATTAGATTTATATTTATGGGAAGACGTGCTGATTAGTTTTTGGCACAGGCAGGTCCAGCCGTTTCGAAAAATAGTAATGTCTTTCGATATTTTGTTTCTTAAACTACGCAACGCGATTGCTTTGAAAAAAGTTCATAATTTTCAAAAAATTTCAAAATTAAAAAAAATGTTATTTAAAAGTCTTTTTTTAGTTATTCAAAAAATTGTAAAGCTCCTTATAAAATGAAATTTTTAGTACGGGAAGTACCAGTAATTTGCCTTAAGGCGCAATGCCATGCGCCGCTAGTTTAATTTTTTTTGGCGCTATAAGTACACAAATTCGTCATCTCAAGAAGGCTCGAGATCTGAATGAGAACACATTTTTCTCAAACTTTCAGTTCGTTTACGAATGAGCCAAGACAAAATAATGAATTTTAATAATCGGTTCTTTGAACCCAAATTTTGCATTGCAATCGTACTATGTTTCGTTAATTATATTTTTTTAAATAAAAAATGTTATTAAAAAATTAGTAATATTGCTTAGAATTTTTCTATCACTTTCAAAATTTTGCCGCCCTGGGCACTAGCCCCGACTGCCCTTGCTGTAAAAACAGCACTGAATAGGGCGAATATTGTTATTGGCGCAGCAATACCGGGTGAGGGCTATTTTCACCTGGAAGCATATTGCTGTCTATATTTCCAAGTGAAAATCGTTGTCACTGCTGCCTGACAACAGGCCGCTCGAAATGGGTAAAAAATTAGGGACCTCTGAACTAAACTAAAATTTAAAAATTATTAATTTTGAAGCTTGTGATATATTTCCCTTTTTTTCTTTACTATTTGAAATAATTAAAGCTCTACTAAATGCAAATAATGACTAATAGAAAACTAGTATATTAGTCATTTCTTGGATAGATTGTGCGAATTAGGAAATCAAAATCAATTCAATAGTTTGCTAATGATAGTTTTTAAAAACCCATAATCTTATTTCAAAGTGAACTTATACTGATTTAATATATTAATTTTTCAAGCAAGATAAATATTTCAAAGATTTTGTGACTAAATGTTCAAAATGCAATACAATTTGAGAAGCATCTGGGTCCTTCATTCAAAGTGATACGGAAAACTATCAAATACAGTAAGATCATCATTATCAGTTAATTTTGATAATCGATTGAAGGCTCTAAAATATGCTTAAAATTTGATTTCAATATTCATTTATATTGGTGATAAACTTCAACAGTTTTTCGAGGTAATAACAGTATAATTTCTGATTTATGATCCTTCCAGTTACAATCGTTGCTGATGAACGCTGGAAGTTTTTCCAAAATAAAACTGGAAAAAAATTATGTAACTAGTAACTGATAATATTATGTAGCAAATTTTATAAATTTCTAGAATCAAACGTCTTGTCTCAGACTCATAAAATTTTAGATGTTCTTCAAGGTTATAATCTCTATGATCATGAGAAGTTTCATCAAAATCGCAATATTTTTTCAATAATTAATTTCGAAGAAACAGCCAGGTCGATATTTACCAAAACAATCAGCACGATTTCGATATTTTTCGAACAATTTTTGAATTTTAAAAATCGCTTCAAAGTTTTTTGGTAAAATGAGGACGAATATTTTAGCATTTTTCTGGTCCAAGGCAACAGCTTGACCGATTGATGCGAAAAACTGATCAACGCTAGTCCTGGCCAGTCCTCATCGAATTTCATCGGTAGCTTTTAAATTTTTGTAATCGGTGCAGTCGTTTTTAAGAACGTGTCAATTCACATATTTTTTCTAATTTCATCTCAAATGGTCTAAAATGACTTGAAACGTAGAGAAAACATAAAAAATAGTAAGTTGGATTTTCTAGCAGAAACAAACTTCTTCTTCGGGAAGTTAAAATTGGTTTTCAATCTTTGTATTAATTTTATGCAATGTTTTCATATTTTGTGAGAAATTTTTGCTCTTCGTGGGGGCCTTCAAACAAATTTTGATAAGGGCCCCGCCAATGCACGCCTCTGATTACTAGATAAGATGACTAGATTGAATATAATATGCCCGCTTTTGAAAATCCCTTACATTATAGAAAGCGGCAAGCTTACTTACGTATATGCTTGGCACTCTTTGCGGATCTGAAACTCGGTGCCCCATCTTTCTTTAGGTGTAACTTCTACTTTTTCAAGCCACAAGTTGTACTTCCATTATATTCTAGAAAAGTTCTATTAAAATTTTCTTAAAAGGTAAGCTCAATAAATGTTTAAGTGTAATTTTTATCAACTTCTGCTAATAATAGTTACATTTATTTTTAAGATGGATTTCAAGAATAGGACTAGGAATAGGAAGCATGGGACAAGCTATGACTAGACTGTGTTCCCAATGGATTCATCTATAATTTTTGTGAGAAAGTTGTTGAAAGTATTTAACTATTACTACTAGCATTAGTAGTCATATTTCCAACAACTTTTTTACAAAAATTATAGATGAATCCATTTGGGAACACAGAATTAGAATTGATTAATCTGCATAGATTAATATTACGTTTTTCTGCAAGTAATAAAATGGCACATAGTACAGCGTGACAGACTCAGGAAATGCTTCACAAGTAAGCTGTTCTATTTCCTAGATTTGAGTGATGTAATAAATTCTGTAACCTTTCAAATAATGCTGGCCAAAAATACATTTATTTTTAAACTACTACATTTGTTGTTTAATATCTTGAAAATCTGAGTTTTAGAATAGGGGTCGCATATTTTTATTGATGCCCAAGCTCAGATACATGTTTACTTATCTATGCTCAGATATGAGGTAGGAAGTTGACAATTTGTATATAAGATTTTTTCGGAAAAAGCATACGAATCAATTAAATACAAAGGTTAGATCGATTGTGTATGAAAAGGCCACATCGCCTTTAAAAACCTTTTTCATGCGGATTAATTTAAAAGCATGATATTAAATTAAATGTTAGTTTTCAAATAGAATAAAATAACGCTATAGAAAAAATATATGATTCTTTCAGAAAAAAAACAAACTAGTTGGTATTGGTATTTAGCCTTGAGGCAAGTTACATGAACTTCCCAATATGTGTAAATAATCGACTTAATCAATAAGAAATAAATTAATTTATGAGTGATTAAAAGTATTTCGAGTGGATTTATTATACATTATTGAAAACGAACGAACACATTAACACGTAGTATATTCTAAAAGCAAATATTCAAAAATCAATCATTTCTATAATTGAACCAGTTTCCGTAGGACTTTAAGGATTTAGTATGTTCATTAAGACCAAGTACTCTATCGTTATATCAAGTAAATCTAATTTTAATTTTAGCTAACGTCAGAGAAACTACTCATTTTCTCAAACTATGATGAATTTTTAAAATTAAACTACTTGTCGTAAGGCCGTAATATTACAGTAAGTTCTATAAGACCAGGATATATATCGCCAAAAAAAAGTTCCATAAAAATCGGCTTAATTTTTTTTTTTCAACAGTTAATTACAAGAAAACGGCTCGGTAGATTTTCACCTAAAACTAATCAGCGTCATTCCCAACTAATATCTTTCGAACAGTTTTTGATTTTTTAAAATCGATTCGGTTGTATGAGCTTAAATGTGGACGTAAAGCTTAACATTTTTTTTAAATTATAAAGAAGCGGCTTGGCAGATAGTCGCACAAGACTGACAAACGATAGTGTAGTAGGCGTTTTTGAGAAAACGTCGATGAAAGGTCTAAATTCGACCAATGCCAAAAAAACGATACCAATTTTTGCAAACTTTGACGAATTTTTAAAGTTAAACCAATTGTCGTAGGGCCGTAATATTTTAGTATGATCTAGAAGACTATGGTATCTACCGTCAAAAAAATAATAATAATAATCGTCGAAAAAATTGTTTTTAACATTTTATTACAAGAAAACGGCCCGGCCGATCTTTACGAAAAACTAATCAGCACGATTTCCAACCAATATCTTTCGAACGGTTTTTGAATTTTCGTAATCGATTCAGAATTGCGGGCTAAAACTTGGACGAAAAAAATTTCACTTTTCTGCTATTTATGAAAAAACGTCTCGGCCGATCGTCGCACAAAACTGACAAACGATAGTCCTCATCAAGATACATCAAATGGCTTTTAAATTTTTGAAATTGATCCAGCCGTTTTTGAGAAAACGGCTATTTACGGTAAAAAATCTGTTGATGCACACGCACACACACACACATACTTTTTTCAAATTTGATCTCATTCGATTCAGAATGGCTTGAAACGTCGAGAAAACATAAAATTAGCGAATTGGATTTTTTGATGAAAACATATACTTCTCCTTCGGGAAGTTAACTAGTGGTGTATAGCATCATGCCTTAAGGCAAATTGCTGGAACTTCCCGTACCGTAACGAAATATTTTCAAATAGATTATTATAAGTATTGTAACATGACTTTAACATTGTCTAATATTTATAAGAATTATATAAACTGAAATGCAAATTTGAAATTATTTGTTCAAAGTATATTAGAACTTCAGTCAGAATTAAAATTAAAATCTGAATTATTTTCGATATACACAAAAAATTGAAAAACAAAATTTGGAAAAAAAATTGAAACATTTTTTTTCCAAAAGCAATTATTTTGTTAAAACAAGCAGAAAGTTTGTTGAATCATTCAAATCGGACGCTTAGTTCTTTCAAAAACTGCTATTTTTGCACATTTAGCTCTGTATCTTCGAAATGGCTAGACCTGTCTTTGCCAAAAACTAATCACCTCTTCTCCCAATTAATTGTTTTTTTTACATCATTCAAATCGGATACTCTGATATCTCAAAAACTCGATTTGTATTTTCTGCACTCTTTGCTCCGTATCTCCGTAACGACTGGACCTGCTTTTGCCAAAAACTAATCAGCACATCTCCTTATCAATAGAAACCGAATGTGTTTTGAACCATTCAAATTGATTGATCCGTACGCCCGAAAACGTGGACGAAAAAATGTAGACATACAAAACACACACCACACATCCAATTTTTCTTAAGTATGCTAAAATGTTCAGAAACCTTTAAAACGTGAAGATATGCAGAAATTTTCGATTTTTGGCCCATTACTATAACTACCCTACGGGAAGTTAATATATAAATATAAAACTAACAATAAATTTCAAACAATATACCAATACGTCTGAAATATAATAATACACATGATAATTTAATTTCATTTGAAAACAACTCTAACGTAATTTTACAATTACATAAAAAAATGATAAATAAAATTTATAATTATAAACCAAATTATCAAGAATACCTTTCCCATTTTGATACTCTTCTTTTATCTATAGACAAAAACTTTGTACGATGATAGAGTTCGTGGTCTTAAAGTACAAAAATTACCTAAAAAATATTATACACATACAAAAAGTGGTTTAGTTACAAAAATGTATTAGTATTAAAAATAATAATCCGCATTCCTAGTACGTATGCATACGCTATGTATATTCCGTTCTGTGTTTCGTACTGATTACCGTTGATGTCCACACTTAAATAAAAACATTTCTAGAATACGAAGTGAAATATAATGTATTGAATAAATTAAATTTATTTAATACAATTACTGATGTTTGAAAAGTCTGTTTAAAATTTATCAATTAAAAATGATATTGGATTAATTTTAAATATAAATTTGATATAGATAATTAAATTAGGATTGTTTTAAACATATTGGGAAGTTTATGCAAAAACAAAGGAAAATTGTCACTTAAGTGAACTCGATGTAATTACATCGAGTTCACATTGTTTTGTATATATAAAAAGCATGATTAGAATAAATTCCAGACAATATAATAATATAATGGAATAAATCATCTGCGTTATGCCACATAATAAAATAACTCACAAAGATCCTATTCATAAGCATTTGTATTAAATTTTATTACGGTTTTGCTAAAATATATTATTTAATTAATTTTTAACTTCCCGTAGGGTAAGTTATTGTAATCGTCCAAAAATCGAAATCAAAAATTTTTACATTTCTCGACGTTTTGAAGGTTTCTGAACATTTTGGCATACTTCAGAAAAAATGGATGTGTGTGTGTGTGTTTTGTATGTCCGCTTTTTTTCGTCCACGTTTTCGGGCGCACGGATCAACCGATTTGAATGGTTTAAAAAACATTCGATTCCTATTGATAGGGAGATGTGCTGATTAGTTTTTGGCAAAGACAGGTCCAGCCGTTACGGAGATATGGAGCAAAGAGTGCAGAAAATAGAAAGCGAGTTTTTGAGAGATGGGATCAACCGATTTGAATGGTTTAAAAAACATTCGATTCCTATTGATAGGGAGATGTGCTGGTTAGTTTTTGGCAAAGGTAGGCCCAGCGGTTCCGGAAATACAGAGCTAAATGTTAAAAAAATGGCAGTTTTTGAGAGAACTAAGTGTCCGATTTAAATGACTTAAAGAACTTTCTGCTTGTTGCAACTAAAATTACATCTTATTTAGAAAAATGTAACTTATTAAAAAAAAACATAAATATTTGTAATGTAATTAACTTCCCGTAGGGCAAGTTATAGTAATCGCAAAAAAATCGAAAATGAAAATTTTTATATATCTTTACGTTTCAGAGGTTTCTGAACATTTTGGCATACCTTAGAAAAAATGGATGTATGTGTGTGTGTGTGTGTGTATGTGTGTGTGTATGTATGTATGTGTGTGTATGTATGTGCGGATACAAATTTTCGTCGACGATTTCGGGAACACGGATCAACCGATTTGAATAATTCAAAAAACATTCGATCCGTATTGATAAGGAGACGTGCTGATTAGTTTTTGGCAAAGGCAGGTCAAGCCGTTCCGAAGATACGGGGCAAAAAGTTCCGAAAACGGTAACTCAGTTTTTAAGAGAACGGAGCGTCCGATTTTAATAATTAAAAAAACATTTTATTTGTATTGACAAGATGAAGAATCGATACAACTTTCATGAAGGTAGGTCCAGCGGTTTCGGAGATATAGAGGAAAAAGTAAAAAAATGAGCCATTTGGCGGTCAAAAATGATCATTAGACATATGCACATCAAATTATCAGACATTTTATAGAGATTTTAACAATAAGTATACATTTTGTTAACATTCCTATCGGTTCCGTACCAATGCTTATGCGTTAGACAACGACGCGGCGCTTACGCGCTTTATATTTTGTCCCTATGTAGTTAAAGCAGTACGATTGCTTTGAAAAAAAAGTTCAGATTTTCCACAATATGTCAAAATAAAGAAAAAATTTTTTTTTTCCAAAAAAAAAAAATTTTTTTAAAAAAAATTTTTTAAAAAAAAAATTTTTTTTTTCAAAAAAAACTAATTTTTTGTCCAATTTAGAGTTTCTCAAAAATCTTATTTTTTCAAAGTATTTTTTTTTCAAAAATGTTAATCGTTTTAAAAAAAAAAAAAAATTTTTGGTACAGGAAGTTCCAGCAATTTGCCTTAAGGCACGATGCTCTAATTGCCTTAAGACAGAATTCCACTTACAGCTAGTTTTTAATTTCAATGCGAATAAGAATACGACATAATGCTGTGAGATTGTGCCATATCGCTATATCCATTATTTGCCGCTCCATGCTGTGATAATATAATAATGTGTGTTAAATACCCTTAATTGCAATACTGTCATCTGGCAATAACCGCAAACTTATCGCGAATCGGGTACGGCATCCGCGGCATCCGCTTCAAGCACTTTGCCCTAACTTCACGCTCTTCACGATCTTCACGCGATTTGGGCGCATTCGGTCTCTGTTTCTCGCTTGCACTTGTTGCGGTCGGTCGGTTCGTTGATGTGCTTGTGTTATCGGTACTATCGGTGCTATCGGTTGCTCAATTCTTAAAATCGTGTCTCGTTTCTTTGAAATCAAACACCATGCCTGTTGAAATTGTTGCCGGTGTCGAATGCAAGAAATTGCTGTAAGTACAATATAGTTTTATTACTCCATCTTTGTATTTTTATAAGCGCAGCCATTTATTAGGCACTATGCCTTTGTGAAAAAAGAAAAATGGCCTGTCGGCTTAATTGACCATTTTTTATGATAAGGTTTTATATAACAGCGTCTATTTACATTATGTTAATAGACGTTTTTCTGCTTTAGAACTGATGAAATTGATGGAGGTGATTTAAGTGAGCTTGAAACCCAATATAAGAAATTGATGGCGTCCGATTCGAAGTCGCTTCTAAAGAAACATCTAACACAGGAAATTTTTGATAACCTCAAAACCAAGAAAACAACTTTCGGTTCTACTTTATTTGATTGCATAAAGTCCGGTAAACATACTATATTTGGTATCATATTAGTATTAGCATACCTTTAGTTTTCATGGTGTCTAAACTAAACATAATTCAAAATTGCACAATACAGTATTTTTTGTTAGTTAATATTACTATGTGAAATTTAATTTGATATGATTTAGTAATATGACTCATGTTTTATTTGCTTTGTAGGGCTTGAGAATTATGATTCTGGGATAGGCATTTATGCCGCAGATGCTGAGGCCTATTCTGTGTTTGCTGATTTATTTGATCCAATCATTGAAGAGTACCATTCAGGTTTCACAAAAACTGACAAGCATCCTGCCAAAAACTGGGGTGATGTGAACTCCTTAGGCAACCTTGATCCTACTGGAGACTACATTGTTTCTACACGAGTAAGATGTGGTCGTTCAATGGAAGGTTATCCATTCAACCCTTGTCTGACAGAAGCCCAATATAAGGCTATGGAAGAAAAAGTATCCAGCACCCTTTCTGGGTTGGAAGGAGAATTGAAAGGAAAATTTCACCCATTGACCGGTATGCCGAAGGATGTTCAGCAACAGCTCATTGATGATCACTTCTTGTTCAAGGAGGGTGATCGTTTTTTACAATCTGCTAATGCTTGCCGCTTTTGGCCAACTGGACGTGGTATCTATCACAATGACGACAAAACTTTCCTTGTGTGGTGCAATGAGGAAGATCACTTGCGAATCATCTCTATGCAAATGGGTGGAGACTTAGGCTGTGTATATCGACGTTTAGTAAATGCTGTGAATGAAATAGAGAAACAAATACCGTTCTCTCATGATAGCAGATTAGGTTTCTTGACATTTTGCCCAACAAATTTGGGAACTACAGTACGTGCTTCTGTGCACATCAAGGTCCCCAAACTAGCTGCAAACTATTCTAAATTGAAAGAAGTTGCAGAGCGCTACAACCTTCAAGTTCGAGGAACACGTGGCGAGCATACAAAGGCAGAGGGAGGGGTCTATGATATCTCCAATAAGAGACGTATGGGGCTAACTGAATATGAAGCCGTCAAAGAAATGCATGATGGAGTTGCAGAGTTGATAAGAATTGAAAAAGAAATGTGAGTTACTGTAGTTCTAAACTGTAATCTTTGGTTAGGTATTAAATTTGTACTGAATTCACTGCAAATAAATATATTTTGAAATTGAAATGAAATCTTCACTTTCTACATTTAAAAAATTTTATTAGAATTTAAAGGAAAAATTTAAAAACAAAATCGAAAAAAAAAACATGACAAATTTCCTAGTGTGTATAAAAGAAAACATTAGTAAAATAAATAAGGTATATAATAAAAATATAAATCTATATATTTTCATATTCCATGAAACTAAAGTTGAAATGAACACTTGCTATTAAATGTGCATTTATTTGCACCTCTACTGTACTTTGCTATAGACGTTTGTTTTCAGAGGTAGATGCATAAATTTAATAATTCATAAATACATGTGTTTAACAAATGTAAATTTCATTTTCAGACTGGTTCTTGGTATCAGAATTATAATTAATCTTATGTAATTAATCGTGTATTTATATACAAGGATTAAAAATTAGTATCGTATTCAAAATGTAATGGAGATACGTATAAAAGTGTTTACCTACAGTTTTACATAATAAAAGTAACATTTAATGCAATAATGTTATTAAATTATTGTTCATAATTATTATTTTAATTATTTTCCTACAGACTCGTTATATATTAAGCTTAACCATTCGAAAAAGAACGGTTACACGATAAATTTTGTGATCGGTGTTAGTTGGCCTGTCCTATGAATTTAAGGGTTGTCAAAAGGGCGAAGTGAAATATAAGGATTACATATCGATATCGTAGCTGTTTGCATCGATAGAAATGACAGCGTTTTCTGACGATAATGCGGCGTGTTTTATAAGCCTCTTTAATATATTAGGTTATAAAACCGTTATGAAAGATGTCATTCTGGCATTAGTGCTATTATAATTACATACAAAAAATAGAAATTTTGTAAAGATCTTGAAACTTGCGTGATCATGTTTCGATGACGATAAATTAAATTCAATATTTGGTGTCTATTTGTGAAATTAAAATTAGTATAAAGCTTCGTGAACAAGATAGTTGATCATAAAAACAATTTCATTATGAGTCCTACACAGAAACCTAAAGTATTGCATTTGCCATTAGCGCGAGTAAAAACTATTATGAAAAGTTCTCCAGAAGCAGAAGCCGTTTCGTTTGATGCTTCCTATTTCGTAGCAAAATCTGCGGTGAGTTTTACATTCAAATTCTATCAAGTTATTTTTCTAATATTTTAACAATTGAACTATTATTACATATGAGTTTTGATTATATGTGGACACTACAGAGAACAATAAAACTGAATATTGTATTTTAATTTATACTTTTATGAAGTTACTTCAAGAGGATTATCAGTTATTGATATTGTGCTTATTCTTAAAAATCATACCTTGAGAATAGCTATCATAACTAGGTAATAAAATTAATAACAAGGTTTTGATTAATTTGAATTTATTGCAGGAGCTTTTTGTCGCTTACCTTGCTAAACAAGCTTATAGTAAAGGTAAAAAAGATTTGGATTATAAAGATGTTACCAATGTTGTTCATAACAAAGACACATTAGACTTCTTATGGGAATTAATGCCAAAAAAAATTACGGTGAGACAATACAAAGAACTAATGTCAAAAAAGAAAGTGGAAAAAGATCCCATTTCCAGTTTGGAATCAGAAGAATCTGATAGTGAGGAATGATAGTAATTAATAACTAATTATACAGGTTGTAATTATATATTACAATATATATTTTTACAATCATTATTACATTTCATCAAACAAATCATCCATTTCAATGTCTTCTGGCGGTTCTACAGACTCTGTTTCCGAAACCTTCAGGAACATATCAGCTTCTTGTTGCGATATTTTGCTTAATGGGTTTTCATCAATAGTAATCAAGCCCAAATTTTCTTTCACCAGATTACTCCAGAATAAGTCTTTCCTATTTTTTAACACAACATCTTTAAGCTCCTTCAGCCAGTCATTATATTCTTTTGTGTGTGTTTTGATACATTCATCTCTCAATGTTCTCAAAGCCACCAATGCTTTGGAATAATCGGTGTCAAATGACTTGAGAGGAATATTGTAAATTACTTGTTGTAACTGCTTAATCACTAGAACAGCAGTAGTTTGAATTTGGATCATATACAAAACAAAAACAATTACTACTTACCAGTCAATTTATCTTCTCTAGTAATTAATTTTAAGAAATCTTCTGATGGGTTCACTGTGCCCACTTCAACAAGTTCGGCTTTAATTGCATCTTGAATTTTAAGTATGTCTTTTGCTTCTTGAATACTCTGTAAATCTTCCTCTTTGCCAATTGTCTTCAGACGGCTAAATTAGATTAATAAGTCAAACATTTAGTGATTTTAATAAAATTGTTCCTATTTGTTTAGTTTGTAATTAATTTATAAATACTATAAGCAATCTTCTTTTACATGTATATATGGTAAATCTTAAATATGTAAACAATAATCCTTACACATACAGAATGAAAGTAGTAGTTAATCATTCCTTATTCATATAAAGAATGAATAAGAACTAATCAAAAGTTACTTGTTAACTATCTAAACTAGATCAGTAGTATAATATTTCAAATAAGGACCAAACAAACATTGTTAACACATAAGTTACATGCAAATAAACAATTTTAATTAATACATTGTTTTAGAAAATAAACTCTACATATATACTTTTGCAGCTCACACTAATTGGAATTTATTGTGAAACAAAATAAATAAAAACATTGCCTTCAAAATAAAATATGCTTTGGAATAATCATATTCAAGTAATTTGAGTAATGTAATATGAGAAATTTGAGAATATTTTGATTATTGAAATGCAACGTAGTTAAATATTGTTCCTATCATACACTTTTATATATATATATATATATATATATATATATATATATATATATATGTTGATAGAACTAAACTTTTTAAGCAGGCATCCATCCAGATAATAAAGATAAAACTATATTTGAAAGTAAATTTAATGGTCCATATAACAAAATATAGCTTTCTTTATATTTATTATCTGAATGAATGCCTGATTAAAAAGTTTATAGTTTTATCAACGAAAGAATTATATGAGGATAGTTTTGGCGATGTTGATACATATTTGAAGTATTTTGCAGCCCAATTGTTGAATCAATTTTAATTTGACGATTGGGCTGCAAAATACTTCATATATATATATATATATATATATATATATATATATATATATTAGGTTGTCAAATATCTCCCTTCCGCTTTTTTGCTCTTGGCAATACAAAAAGGCAGAAGGGAGATATTTGACAACCTATTATATATATATATATAATATATATATATATATTTTTGATGTGCAGGTTTTAAATATGACTAACTAAAATTAAATATTGCAAATACCCATTAAAATTAATCTTACCTATTGATCCATTTGTTCCGTTCAGATATCATTTCCTGTTTCTCGATTAGTGGGAATAAATCCTTTATTTTTGCAATTGCCTTTTGTGAACCTTCCAATATTTTTTCAGGAACATTTATTAGATTTAGCACATCTTTCTGGACTGGAGGCAGCTGTTTGGTCTTATACATAGCACGGAATGACAAGCTTTGGAAAGCATGCTGCATATATGGATTTAAAGTTCTCTTCACATGATATGCCTCCATAGGTTCGCCATCTTCAGTCCTATTTCATGGAGAAATTGCACAGTATTTATTAATTTTACATATTACGTATAAATTGAATTTGAGTTTGTAAATAAACATAGTATAAGTATTTTCAGTTATTCAATCTGAAATTGCACAATTAATCACATTTTTGTGGTATATTAAATATTTTACAATTAAGTGAATATATCCAGATGAAATTATATAACAATACTGTTGGTATCGGTTATTTATTTATGTAATATTATTCTCAGGAGTCTTGATAACTATCATAGATAAAATATAAAACTATTAGTTTATTTTTATGTGGAAAACAAAAAAAAGAACAGCATAGCTTACAGAGATGAACTCCAGTTCTATTTTATAAGTTGTTATTGTTACCAATAACATATAGTAAAAAAACTATTTGTCACGTAATGAGATTCTGCAAAAAATATTTTGTATAGGTAATTAGGTAATTAGTACAATATCACAATCACTAATATATTTAGTTTTTCAATGAACAAGAACAATTGCAGCGTTTTTTGTGATTTAAAATATACTATTTTAACAATTCCTACTCTTTTGTTGGCAGGATGAACCACTTGCATACTGTGACTCTGGATAAAATTCTGTTTTAGATCTGTAAATAAATACTAATAAATGAGTGGATACTAACTCGGCTGCCGTCATCAGATCCATAGAATCAATTAGTGAATCAACAGCTTTTAATTGCTCTTCATTTGGCGTATTTTTTTTTCCTAATAAGGGTGGAAAGCTAAGAAGATGCAGATCTTCAAAAAAGGGTAATTGTATCATACAGAGGCATTTAAACTTATTTGTAATCTTTGGTAATAAACATTGTATTGTTGGCGCATTTCCACAATTGTACACTCTTCTAGCTATTCCAACAACTTCACTATTTTGCATTGAATCAACAAGAGCGGAAAAGGCCCTCTCGGAACTCTAAAATATGAAAGCACCATACAACAAACACATATATATTTTTAAGCACTAAACTGTTTAACAAGTTACCTGATAACCTTTCCGTGCCACTATACAAGTAACACCATTCCCTGAGAACCATTCACGATGAATATTAGACAACTTAGTAAAACCTAGAATAATTAAACATCTTGGACCAGAAGAATAGCTCATAGTCTCATCGGCAGAAGTATAAGGCACAATGGTAGCACCATATTGATAGCCAGGAATTAGGTCTGATTTATCAATTTTTGAATTATTTTCTGACTAAAAAGTAATTATCATATTCACTGAAAATTATTTTTTTACAGATAATTGCAGTTAACATATTTTTAACACTTACATGCTTGAAATACTGCCGTTGAATTTCACATGCTCCATCTAATACAGTAGTTCTTCTCTTCCATGTTGGTAAGCAGTTATCATCTGAGATCTGAAAAATAGTTGATGTGTTTAGATTACATTACATATCAAAAATATATAGCTGGAAATTATTAGAGTATTATTTGTTTTATTATAAGCAAAGAAATCTTTAATTAATGTTTGATATAACATTATTAGTCTAGTTCTGTGTAAATATAGATCCACTTGTCTCTAATACATTATTACACAGACTGGGGTACAACATGACTTCAACAATGTCTCAATAATTTAGTAATAAAAAGAAAAAGTAGAAATAATGAAGAAAAGATCATAAATAAATATTAAAAAGAAAACATCTCATTAAAGGGTTCATCCTAATGTTCTTTCAATGAAATGAAATGAAATTATATATATATATATATATATATATATATATATATATATATATATAGTACCTTCTTATAACCACAAATAGAAATACTTATGTCAGGTCCAATTTGTAAATTAGTATACCAAGGTGTGGGCCTAATCTGTTTATTCTCAAAGTACATGAGTTCTGTCACAGCATCATCAAAATTGCACATAGAACCGTTTGTCTGAAATTTTTTCTTTTAGTAATTTTTGTTCAATAACAGTTTATTCAACATACCTCTTTAATTATAAGACTAATCAGTTTTTCTCCCTCTTCTTGATGTGGTAACTTAGGAACTTTTTGTGAGAAAAAACTAGTTTCTAAATCACTTTCATTGCCTGAATTGAATTCTGGTATGACATTGGCACCTCTATTTCAAATAAGAATAATAAATTCAAGTATAAAAGCATAATAATCGCATAAAAGTATAATCATATTTACAGTTTAAGAATAATTACTGTAGCATCTAGTAAGAAAAAAATAATACACTCTGTGTTCAGTTATTATTTTGAGTGGACCAGAATAATTAAAAGTAATTAAGTCATGAATTTTTCATTCATTTTTGTTGATGTGCAATACAATAATTATATCACTTCAATGATTGCAAACCAAGTCTCGAGTTTAATACTAAGGTAGAAGAAATAAATTAAGAAATTAAATAGTAAGTAAAGCCCGAATCACACGAGGCTTGTTTTGTTGCTTTATGGCTCTGCTTGCCAGGTAGCTGGCGGTCGAGAGTCCAAAATGACGTCATAGCGATCTCGCTTTCTTGCCAGCATGCTGGATTTTGACATTAGAACGTGTGCTATTTTTCGAGATGGATTTGCCCGTCCCGACCAATCGGGAAGCAGTATTTTGTCACATGGTTCATCATGTGACGGCACTGCTGTCAAACTTGAAGAAAGAGTACGACATATTTTGGAAATAGTTATGAAATCAATGTCAATTGATCGGCCTCGGACAAAAACATATAGTTTTTAAAATATTATTAATTTAGATAATTTAGATAATTAAAATAATATAAAACGTAAATGATAAATGATATCCAAAAACATTTTCTATTTTATTTAAGTATAAATATTTTTTTATATTTTTTTATATATAGAAGCATTTTGATTTTAATTTATTTTAATTATTTCATTTATTGGAGAAATATTATTGAATATTATATTTCTAAAATTCACAAAAAAATATTAAAATTAATTAATATTCAAAATTAAAATATATATTTATAAAGTTTACTAAAACAATAATTAATTTTTACAATATTATTTATTATTGTATTGATTTTATTTATTTTTACTAATAATGTTTCAATACATAATTTAATTCAGATTTATGAAAATTTAAATAAATTATATAACTTTCCAATTTTTTTTTAAATTATTATATTAATTATCTCTTTTCTATATTAATTTTATTGAATTGTTCTTATTAAAATTAATGTTATTTTCTATGACCCGTGTTAAATAGAAAAAGTAAACTAAAAGTATTGTTGTTAATTGTAACTAAACTAAAAGTATTGTTTATACGAAAAATTGTATTGAACTAAAAGTATTGTTGAATTTCGAGGTTATGTCGCACGGCACCTATTAACCACCGCTTAAAATCTAGTTCAAAAAGCCTCGTGTGATGCGTACGGCTAGAAAAATATCATGATTTACAGCGCCGTCATCGGCAAAAAAATCAAGCGGGAAATCCAGCGTCAGAAAACAAGCCTCGTGTGATTCGGGCTTAAATTCATAATTTAATTTGAATTGAACATTTATGGTTTTTCAGAATATACAGTTATAAATATTTTAACTTTCTTACAAAGGTCTGTTAAGGAAAATAATGTCATTATTTTTTAATAAAAATGCCAAGTTTTTATATTAACGATATAAAAATTCAACTATTGTTTATGCAGGCACAGAATTAGAATTTGTGTGTTTAAATTAATTTTAAATTTTTCTTGAGAAAAATCTAATAACATAAAACAATAATATTATATTATTGAGTAAATTTACTTACATAACTATTAATTCTATTTGGGCATCATTAATGTCTTGTACAACTTGTGGTAAAATACTTGCATCCTCAACTTCTGAAGCAAAATTAGTAAACATTATAATTTTTTTTGCAGCTATCTTCTTATCCCTTCAAAATATTTTGTAATTAATTATCCACATTCAATTTTAATAAGATGTGAACTAAGAATATGCAAAATAAAGAAACTGTATTTTGTCATTTTTGTAAGATGAACAAATTAAAATTGACTAAATAACTCTTTATGAAATTATTCTGCTCACTGGATTTGTTCTTTAAGGAAATCTACTGCTACTATAATTCCTTTCAACCAATCAGCTTTAATATTTGTAGGAGTGACATCATTATTTATATAATGAAGCATTTCCCATGACGATAGTGATAAGCAAAAGGCTTCTTCATATTTTTCAAACTTTCCCTTGAATTT
>NW_020538040.1:71340743-71354106 GCF_003426905.1 Ctenocephalides felis
TTCAGACAATAATTTAAACGCACAGCTTGTTTTTCTTCAAGTTTGAAAATTTTAATCACTGATTCATTGTTCCAAAATAATAACTTCCAATTGTCAACTTATTCTTGCCTTTGGTCAACTTTTGTGAACCCCGTTGTGTTTTGTTTCAACATTTTCCAAACCATACTTCTTCTTTATCTATGTGCCAAACTTTCGTTTGCAATTTTTCTGAGGGCGCTACATCTGTCAAAATCAGACACAAAATAACTAAAACAAACCCGCAAACCAATATTGTAAGCGTATTGTAGACGATATAAGATAATAAGCTTATTGAGCATTACTTATGTTCGAAACTTATCCTGGGTATTTCAAAATATCAATTAAATTTTTCCACAAAATAATTATGTATTGATTTAGTTCACGTTTATTGATTGATTACAATCTGAAATTAAAACGGCAATGATATTATACGATACGATAGTTTATGGCAGCATAAAATATGTAACATTTAAGTAATTTTTTTATTTTTTTATTTTACAGAAGCAAAAGTATGGTTGACGCAGGCCGTCTTGGACAAATTGGAATCTGGCTACGCCAAATTGGCAGCCTCAGATTTCAAATCCCTTTTGAAGAAACATTTAACAAAGGAAATCTTTGACAACCTCAAAACCAAGAAGACTTCCTTTGGCTCTACCTTGCTTGACTGCATCCAGTCTGGTAAGATCTAGGAAAATAACAATAGTTTTCATTGATATTATGATATTATAATAAGCTCATGTCTCATTTTGTATTATTTTAGGTTTGGAAAACCATGATTCAGGTGTAGGTATCTATGCCCCAGATGCTGAAGCTTACTCCGTTTTTGCTGATCTGTTCGACCCGATCATTGAAGAATATCACTTCGGTTCAAGAAAACTGACAAGCCCCCCCCCAAGAACTGGGGTGATGTAGATACTTTGGGCAACTTGGACCCCACTGGTGAATTTGTTGTATCCACCCGTGTCCGTTGTGGACGTTCCATGGAAGGCTATCCATTCAACCCTGCTTGACTGAAGCCCAATACAAGGAAATGGAAGAAAAAAGTATCCAGCACACTTTCTGGATTGGAAGGAGAATTGAAAGGAAAATTCCACCCATTGACTGGTATGCCAAAAGATGTTCAGCAACAGCTCATTGATGATCACTTCTTATTCAAGGAGGGCGATCGTTTCTTGCAATCTGCTAATGCTTGCCGTTTCTGGCCAACGGACGTGGTATCTATCACAATGATAACAAACTTTCCTCGTCTTGGTGCAATGAGGAAGATCAATTGAGAATCATCTCCATGCAAATGGAGGAGATTTAGGCTGTGTGTACCGTCGTCTTGTAAATGCTGTGAATGATATTGAGAGCGTATTCCTTTCTCTCACCACGATAGATTAGGTTTCCTCACTTCTTGCCCTACTTGGGAACTACTGTCCGTGCCTCGTGCACATCAAGGTCCCTAAGTTGGCTGCTAACCGCGCCAAGTTGAAGGAGAGTTGCTGGACGTTACAATCTCCAAGTTCGTGGAACTCGTGGTGAACACACTGAAGCTGAAGGTGGTGTCTACGATATCTCCAACAAGAGGCGCATGGGCCTGACTGAATACCAAGCTGTCAAGGAGATGCACGATGGCATTGCTGAACTCATAAGATGGAGAAAGAAAAATGTAAACATTTCACTTTTATCATCAGACTATTTTTTGTGATCAAATAAATGGTCATGCGATAGATATTGGCAAAGATTCTATCAGTATTTCTATTTTTAAATAATAATTTATATTATATTGTTACAACTTTTTTTTAATAATTTAATTTTTATTTGTACTAAAACTATTTAAATTGTTTTATATGCCAATTTTGCTTATTTTAATGAAAATAAATAGTATCAAAATATATTAATATGTTTAAATATGCCATAGATCTTTAGAAAATGGTTAAGGAATAATACATGTTTGGATTCTTATAATAATAAAAGTAATTCATTACAATTGTTCTAGATTACGTTATTGATTGAACGAGAAGATCAGTTTTGTTCATTGTGATGAATGCAAATTAATGTAATGATGTAAAACATTGTACAGATATTGTTACTTCATATATTTGACATCATTCCTGTAACAATAATTTGGCAAAACAAAAATGGAACTATAAATAAAAATAAATTTATTAAATGATGGGTTATTATCGTTACTAATATACTTTCAGGAAAAGTTGCAAGATATTCATCTATGGCCACAAATTTTTCTTCTATATATCAATTTATCTATCTTATAATTCTTAACAAGTTGGCAATAGAATATATATAGCATCGTAATAAAAAAATATCTATTTTGTATTTCTGTGCTGTTAAATTAATTTTTTTTTTATTTGAATTTTAATATAAATTTTATAGTTCTCAGACAGGCGAAAGTGTGTGGTATGAGAGATTGTACAAAATATTTATACGATGTATATATTTATTTCCTACATGTCTAATATATATATATATATATATATATATATATATATATATTATATATATATGCAGTAAACCCTCGCTTTACGCGGCAAGTGCGTACCGTGCAGTGTGGGGACCGTGCTATAAAAAACTCGTATTTCACATACAATTCAGGCTAATTCGTAGTGCGTTCTATGGAACCTTATATAGTGCCTGGTATGAGAGATTATGAAAACAGTTTTCATATTTTATATATATACATTTCATTTGACTATTTCATTAAAATAATATTTATTATAATTAAAATTTCTTTATATAACTCTTCAATCTTCTTTGTCTTCAATTTCCTTACAATATTTCTTTATTTTTCTTTTAAAAGTCGTCTTTTGGCAACTCATTATATATTACTAGCGCTTCATATGACATTTCCTCTCAATTTCTTCTTTCTATTATGTTCAATGTGAAAATTGTTGTCTTGTCTAGTGTAGTTCATGTATATCTTGATTTGTGTTTATTGTTGTACTTGTTTTAATTCTGTTATATTTCATTTTGTGTATTAATTTGCATTTCTCTATTTTTATTATGTTATTTAGTGAATGATTATTTGTTTCTGTCTGTAAGTATTTGGTGGGCGTTAAATGTGGATAAATTTTCAAATTGATTATTTTCTTTAGTCATCTTTATCTCTTTCGGAAGCCCATTGAATAATTTCATAGCACCCCATATAGTGCTCCGCCTGATTTTATTTGTTCTTCTTTGTTTTAGATGAAAATTTGCTGTTGTCTTGTATTGTGCTCATGTATTTCCTTATTTATAGTTATCGATGTGCATGTTTTATTTTTGTTATGTTTAATCTCATGTATTAATTTGCACTTTTCTATTTTAATAATTTGATTTAATAGTAGTTTATCTGTTACATATCGAATTCGATGATAACGTGATTGGACGCCTCCTTATTATTAAAATCCCTATGAAATATCTGATAATTTGATGTGCATATGTTTAATGATCAATTGCTAAATGTTTCTTTTTCATTTTTTTTATTGGATTACCGAAACCGCTGGATCTGCCTCCCACAAATTTAAGCAGTTCTTTATTTTGTCAATACATGCATTTTTTTGTATTATTGAAATTGGACGCTCCGTTTCTCAAACTGAATTATAATTTTTGGCATTTTTGCTCGTATCTTCTCCTTATCAATTTGCACGTCTCCTTATCAATAAGAATCGAATAGTTTTAGAATCATTCAAATTGGTCGATCCGTGTTCTCGAAATCCACCTAAATAATTTAAAAAATATTAGATTTATATTTATGGGGAGAAGTGCTGATTAGTTTTTGGCACAGGCAGGTCCAGCCGTTTCGAAAAATAGTAATGTCTTTCCATATTTTGTTTCTTATTAAACTACGCAATGCGATTGTTTTGAAAAAAGTTCATAATTTTCAAAAAACTTTAGAATTAAAAAAAAATGTTATTTAAAAGTCTTTTTTTAGTTATTCAAAAAATTGTAAAGCTCTTTATAAAATGAAATTTTCAGTACGGGAAGTACCAGTAATTTGCCTTAAGGCGCAATGCCATGCGCCGCTAGTTTAATTTTTTTTGGCGCTATAAGTGCACAAATTCGTCATCTCAAGAAGGCTCGAGATCTGAATGAGAACACATTTTTCTTAAACTTTCAGTTCGTATACGAATGAGGCAAGACAAAATAATGAATTTTAATAATCGGTTCTTTGAACCCAAATTTTGCATTGCAATCGTACTATGTTTCGTTAATTATATTTTTTTAAATAAAAAATGTTATTAAAAAATTAGTAATATTGCTTAGAATTTTTTTATCACTTTCAAAATTTTGCCGCCCTGGGCACTAGCCTCGACTGCCCTTGCTGTAAAAACAGCACTGAATATGGCGAATATTGTTATTGGCGCAGCAATACCGGGTGAGGGCTATTTTCACCCAAAAATTATAAATTTTGATGGTTGTGATATATTTCCCTTTTTTTCTTTACTATTTGAAATAATTAAAGCTCTACTAAATGCAAATAATGACTAATAGAAAACTAGTATATTAGTCATTTCTTGGATAGATTGTGCGAATTAGGAAATCAAAATCAATTCAATAGTTTGCTAATGATAATTTTTAAAAACCCATAATCTTATTTTAAAGTGAACTTATACTGATTTAATATATTATTTTTCAAACAAGACAAATATTATTATTTTATACAATTTGAGAAGCATCTGGGTCCTTCATTCAAAGTGATACGGAAAACTATCAAATACAGTAAGATCATCATTATCAGTTAATTTTGATAATCGATTGAAGGCTCTAAAATATGCCTAAAATTTGAATTTCAATTATCATTTATATTGGTGATAAACTTCAACAGTTTTTCGAGGTAATAACAGCATAATTTCTGATTTATGATCCTTCCAGTTACAATCGTTGCTGATGAACGCTGGAAGTTTTTCCAAAATAAAACTGGAAAAAAATTATGTAACTAGTAACTGATAATATTATGTAGCAAATTTTATAAATTTCTAGAATCAAACGTCTTGTCTCAGGCTCATAAAATTTTAGTATGTTCTTCAAGCTTGATTATAACCTAGGTTATAATCTCTATGATCATGAGAAGTTTCATCAAAATCGCAATATTTTTTTAATAATTAATTTCGAAGAAACAGCCCGGTCGATATTTACCAAAAAAATCAGCACGATTTCGATATTTTTCGAACTGAATTTTAAAAATCGCTTCAAAGTTTTTTGGTAAAATGAGGACGAATATTTTAGCATTTTTCTGGTCCAAGGCAACAGCTTGACCGATTGATGCGAAAAACTAATCAACGCCAGTCCTGGCCAGTCCTCATCGAATTTCATCGATGGCTTTTAAATTTTTGTAATCGTTGCAGTCGTTTTTAAGAACGTGTCAATTCACATATTTTTTCTAATTTCATCTCAAACGGTCTAAAATGACTTGAAACGTAGAGAAAACATAAAAAAAATAGTAAGTTGGATTTTCTAGCAGAAACAAACTTCTTCTTCGGGAAGTTAAAATTGGTTTTCAATCTTTGTAGAAATTTTGAAAAGAGTGACCGTTAAATATTCATGATGAATTAATTTTATGCAATGTTTTCATATTTTGTGAGAAATTTTTGCTCTTCGTGGGGGCCTTCAAACAAATTTTGATAAGGGCCCCGCCAACGCACGCCTCTGATTACTAGATAGATGACTAGATAAGATGACTAGATTGAATATAATATGCCCGCTTTTGAAAATCCCTTACATTATAGAAAGCGGCAAGCTTACTTACGTATATGCTTGGCACTCTTTGCGGATCTGAAACTCGGTGCCCCATCTTTCTTTGGGTGTAACTTCTACTTTTTCAAGCCACAAGTTGTACTTCTATTATATTCTAGAAAAGTTCTATTAAAATTTTCTTAAAAGGTAAGCTCAATAAATGTTTAAGTGTAATTTTTATCAACTTCTGCTAATAATAGTTACATTTATTTTTAAGATGGATTTCAAGAATAGGACTAGGAATAGGAAGCATGGGACAAGCTATGACTAGACTGTGTTCCCAATGGATTCATCTATAATTTTTGTGAGAAAGTTGTTGAAAGTATTTAACTATTACTACTAGCATTAGTAGTCATACTCCCAACAACTTCTTTACAAAAATTATAGATGAATCCATTTGAGAACATAGAATTAGAATTGATTAATCTGCATAGATTAATATTACGTTTTTCTGCAAGTAATAAAATGGCACATAGTACAGCGTGACAGACTCAGGAAATGCTTCATAAGTAAGGTGTTCTATTTCCTAGATTTGAGTGATGTAATAAATTCTGTAACCTTTCAAATAATGCTGGCCAAAAATACATTTAATGTTTAACTACTACATTTGTTGTTTAATATCTTGAAAACCTGAGTTTTAGAATAGGGGTCGCATATTTTTATTGATGCCTTATCTCAGATATGAGGTAGGAAGTTGACAATTTGTATATAAGATTTTTTCGGAAAAAGCATATGAATCAATTAAATACAAAGGTTAGATCGATTGTGTATGAAAAAGCCACATCGCCTTTAAAAACCTTTTACATGCGGATTAATTTAAAAGCATGATATTAAATTAAATGTTAGTTTTCAAATAGAATGACTGACGTTAGTTTAATTTTAAAAATTCATCGTAGTTTGAGAAAATGAGTAGTTTTTAAAAACTAGTAAGTTCTATAAGACCATGATATAATTATCGCTGAAAAAAGTTCCATACAAATCGGCTTAATTTTTTTTTTCAATAGTTAATTACAAGAAAACGGCTCGGTAGATTTTCACCTAAAACTAATCAGTATCATTCCCAACTAATATCTTTCGAACAGTTTTTGATTTTTTAAAATCGATTTGGTAGTATGAGCTTAAATGTGGACGAAAAGTTTAACACTTTTTTTAAATTATAAAGAAGCGGCTTGGCAGATCGTCGCACAAAACTGACAAACGATAGTGTAGTAGGCATTTTGAGAAAACGTCGATGAAAGGTCTAATTTTGACAAATGTCAAAAAAACGATACCAATTTTTGCAAACTTTGATGAATTTTTATAGTTAAATCAATTGTCGTAGAGCCGTAATATTTTAGTATGATCTAGAAGACTATGGTATCTACCGTCAAAAAAATAATAATAATAGTCGTCGAAAAAATTGTTTTTAACACTTTGTTACAAGAAAACGGCCCGGCCGATCTTTACCAAAAACTAATCAGCACGATTCCCAACCAATATCTTTCGAACGGTTTTTGAATTTTCATAATCGATTCAGAATTGCGGGCTAAAACGTGGACGAAAAAAATTTCACTTTTCTGCTATTTATGAAAAAACGTCTCAGCCGATCGTCGCACAAAACTGACAAACGATAGTCCTCATCGAGATACATCAAATGGCTTTTAAATTTTTGAAATTGATCCAGCCGTTTTTGAGAAAGCGGCGGTTTATGGCAAAAAATCTGTTGATGCACACGCACACACACATACTTTTTTCAAATTTGATCTCATTCGATTCAGAATGGCTTGAAACGTCGAGAAAACATAAAATTAGCGAATCGGATTTTTTGATGAAAACATATACTTCTCCTTCGGGAAGTTAACTAGTGGTGTATTGCATCATGCCTTAAGGCAAATTGCTGTAACTTCTTTTTTACATCATTCAAATCGGATACTCTGTTCTCTCAAAAACTCGATTTGTATTTTCTGCACTCTTTGCTCCGTATCTCCGTAACTACTGGACCTGCTTTTGCCAAAAACTAATTAGCACATCTCCTTATCAATAGAAACCAAATGTGTTTTGAACCATTCAAATTGATTGATCCGTACGCCCGAAAACGTGGACGAAAAATGTAGACATACAAAACACACACCACACATCCATTTTTTCTTAAGTATGCCAAAATGTTCAGAAACCTTCAAAACGTGAAGATATGCAGAAATTTTCATTTTCGATTTTTGGCCCATTACTATAACTACCCTACGGGAAAACTAACTATAAAATAACTAAATAAATATAAAACTAACAATAAATTTCAAACAATATACCAATACGTCTGAAATATAATAATACAAATGATAATTTAATTTCATTTGAAAACAACTCTAACGTAATTTTACAATTACATAAAAAAATTATAAATAAAATTTGACCCATAATGAATTAATAAAAATATTTACCAAATTATCAAGAATACCTTTCCAATTTTGATACTCTTCTTTTATTTATTGTACGATGCACTTTGTACGATGATAGAGTTCGTGGTCTTAAAGTACAAAAATTACCTAAAAAAATATTATTCGCATACAAAAAGTGGTTTAGTTACAAAAATGTATTAGTATTAAAAATAATAATCCGCATTCCTAGCACGTATGCATACGCTATGTATATTCCGTTCTGTGTTTCGAACTGATTACCGTTGATGTCCACACTTAAATAAAAACATTTCTAGAATACGAAGTGAAATATAATGTATTGAATAAATTAAATTTATTTAATACAATTACTGATGTTTGAAAAGTCTGTTTAAAATTTATCAATTAAAAATGATATTGGATTAATTTTAAATATAAATTTGATATAGATAATTAAATTAGGATTGTTTTAAACATATTGGGAAGTTTATGCAAAAACAAAGGAAAAATGTCACTTACATCGAGTTCACATTGTTTTGTATATGTTTTGTATATGTTGTATATATAAAAAGCATGATTAGAATAAATTCCAGACAATATAATAATATAATGGAATAAATCATCTGCGTTATGCCACATAATAAAATAACTCACAAAGATCCTATTCATAAGCATTTGTATTAAATTTTATTACGGTTTTGCTAAAATATATTATTAACTTCCCGTAGGGTAAGTTATTGTAATGGGCCGAAAATCGGAATTGAAAATTTTTACATTTCTCGACGTTTTGAAGGTTTCTGAACATTTTGGCATACTTCAGAAAAAATGGATGTGCGTGTGTGTGTGTGTGTGTATGTATGTATGGATACAAATTTGGAGTATCCGATTTGAATGATCTAAAAAACATTCAATTAGTAATGATTGGGAGAAGTGTTTATTAGTTTTTGGCAAAGGCAGGCCCAGCCATTTTTAAGATACGGAGCTAAATATGTAAAAAATGGCAGTTTTTGAGAGAACTAAGCGTCCGATTTAAATGATTCAAAAAACTTTCTGTTTGTCTTAACAAAATAATTGATTTTAGAAAAAAAAATTGTTCCATTTTTTTTTTTTTTTTTAGTTTTTTGTAAATCGAAAATATTTCAGATTTTATTTTTAATTCTGACTATAGTTCTAATATACTTTACAAATAATTTCAACTCTGTAATTCAGTTTATATAATTCTTATAAATATTGCACAATGTTACAATATTTATAATAATCTATTTGAAAACATTTAGTATTCCTCGAACATTTTGTTACGGTACGGGAAGTTCCAGCAATTTGCCTTAAGGCACGATGCCATAATTGCCTCAAGACAGAATTCCACTTACAGCTAGTTTAATTAATTTTTGAAACTAAAATTACATCTTATTTAGAAAAATGTAACTTATTAAAAAAAAACATAAATATTTGTAATGTAATTTTTAATTTCAATACGAATAAGAATACGACATAATGCTGTGAGATTGTGCTATATCGCTATATCCATTGTTTGCCGATCCGTGCGGTGATAATATAATAATGTGTGTTAAATACCCTTAATTGCAATACTGGCATCTGGCAATAACCGCAAACTTATTATCGCGAATCGGGTACGGCATCCGCGGCATCCGCTTCAAGCACTTCACCCTAACTTCACGCTCTTCACGATCTTCATGCGATTTGGGCGCATTCGGCTCTGTCTCTCGCTTGCACTTGTTGCGGTCGGTCGGTTCGTTGATGTGCTTGTGTTATCGGTGCCATCGGTGCTATCGGTTGCTATCGGTTGCTCAATTCTTAAAATCGTGTCTCGTTTCTTTGAAATCAAACACCATGCCTGTTGAAATTGTTGCCGGCGTCGAATGCAAGAAATTGCTGTAAGTACAATATAGTTTTATTACTCCATCTTTGTATTTTTATAAGCGCAGCCATTTATTAGGCACTATGCCTTTGTGATAGAAAAATGGCCTGTCGGCTTAATTGACCATTTTTTATGATAAGGTTTTATATAACAGCGTCTATTCACATTATCTTAATAGACGTTTTTCTGCTTTAGAACTGATGAAATTGATGGAGGTGATTTAAGTGAGCTTGAAACCCAATATAAGAAATTGATGGCGTCCGATTCGAAGTCGCTTCTAAAGAAACATCTAACACAGGAAATTTTTGATAACCTCAAAACCAAGAAAACAACTTTCGGTTCTACTTTATTTGATTGTATAAAGTCCGGTAAACATACTATATTTGGTATTATATTAGTATTAGCATACCTTTAGTTTTCATGGTGTCTAAACTAAACAATAATTCAAAATTGCACAATACAGTATTTTTTGTTAGTTAATATTACTATGTGAAATTTAATTTGATATGATTTAGTAATATGACTTACGTTTTATTTGCTTTGTAGGGCTTGAGAATTATGATTCTGGGATAGGCATTTATGCCGCAGATGCTGAGGCCTATTCTGTGTTTGCTGATTTATTTGATCCAATCATTGAAGAGTACCATTCAGGTTTCACAAAAACTGACAAGCATCCTGCCAAAAACTGGGGTGATGTGAACTCCTTAGGCAACCTTGATCCTACTGGAGACTACATTGTTTCTACACGAGTAAGATGTGGTCGTTCAATGGAAGGTTATCCATTCAACCCTTGTCTGACAGAAGCCCAATATAAAACTATGGAGGAAAAAGTATCCAGCACCCTTTCTGGGTTGGAAGGAGAATTGAAAGGAAAATTCCACCCATTGACCGGTATGCCGAAGGATGTTCAGCAACAGCTCATTGATGATCACTTCTTGTTCAAGGAGGGTGATCGTTTTTTACAATCTGCTAATGCTTGCCGCTTTTGGCCAACTGGACGTGGTATCTATCACAATGACGACAAAACTTTCCTTGTGTGGTGCAATGAGGAAGATCACTTGAGAATCATCTCTATGCAAATGGGTGGAGACTTAGGCTGTGTATATCGACGTTTAGTAAATGCTGTGAATGAAATAGAGAAACAAATACCGTTCTCTCATGATAGCAGATTAGGTTTCTTGACATTTTGCCCAACAAATTTGGGAACTACAGTACGTGCTTCTGTGCACATCAAAGTCCCCAAACTAGCTGCAAACTATTCTAAATTGAAAGAAGTTGCAGAGCACTACAACCTTCAAGTTCGAGGAACACGTGGCGAGCATACAGAGGCAGAGGGAGGGGTCTATGATATCTCCAATAAGAGACGTATGGGGCTAACTGAATATGAAGCCGTCAAAGAAATGCATGATGGAGTTGCAGAGTTGATAAGAATTGAAAAAGAAATGTGAGTTACTGTAGTTCTAAACTGTAATCTTTGGTTAGGTATTAAATTTGTACTGAATTCACTGCAAATAAATATATTTTGAAATTGAAATGAAATGAAATCTTCACTTTCTACATTTAAAAAATTTTATTAGAATTTAAAGGAAAATTTAAAAACAAAATCGAAAAAAAAAACATGACAAATTTCCTAGTGTGTATAAAAGAAAACATTAGTAAAATAAATAAGGTATATAATAAAAATATAAATCTATATATTTTCATATTCCATGAAACTAAAGTTGAAATGAACACTTGCTATTAAATGTGCATTTATTTGCACCTCTACTGTACTTTGCTATAGACGTTTGTTTTCAGGGGTAGATGCATAAATTTAATAATTCATAAATACATGTGTTTAACAAATGTAAATTTCATTTTCAGACTGGTTCTTGGTATCAGAATTATAATTAATCTTATGTAATTAATCGGTATTTATATACAAGGATTAAAAATTAGTATGTAATGGGAGATACGTATAAAAGTGTTTTACCTACAGTTTTACATAATAAAAGTAACATTTAATGCAATAATGTTATTAAATTATTGTTCATAATTATTATTTTAATTATTTTCCTACAGACTCGTTATATATTAAGCTTAACCATTCGAAAAAGAACGGTTACACGATAAATTTTGTGATCGGTGTTAGTTGGCCTGTCCTATGAATTTAAGGGTTGTCAAAAGGGCGAAGTGAAATATAAGGATTACATATCGATATCGTAGCTGTTTGCATCGATAGAAATGACAGCGTTTTCTGACGATAATGCGGCGTGTTTTATAGCCTCTTTAATATATTAGGTTATAAAACCGTTATGAAAGATGTCATTCTGGCATTAGTGCTATTATAATTACATACAAAAAATAGAAATTTTGAAGATCTTGAAACTTGCGTGATCATGTTTCGATGACGATAAATTAAATTCATATTTGGTGTTCTATTGTGAAATTAAAATTAGTATAAAGCTTCGTGAACAAGATAGTTGATCATACAAACAATTCATTATGAGTCCTACACAGAAACCTAAAGTATTGCATTTGCCATTAGCGCGAGTAAAAACTATTATGAAAGTTCTCCAGAAGCAGAAGCCGTTTCGTTTGATGCTTCCATTTCGTAGCAAATCTGCGGTGAGTTTACATTCAAATTCTATCAAGTTATTTCTAATATTTTAACAATTGAACTATTATTACATATGAGTTTTGATATATGTGGACACTACAGAGAACAAAAAACTGAATATTGTATTTTAATTTATACTTTTATGAAGTTACTTCAAGAGGATTATCAGTTATTGATATTGTGCTTATTCTTAAAAATCATACCTGAGAATAGCTATCATAACTAGGTAATAAAATTAATAACAAGGTTTTGATTAATTTGAATTATTGCAGGAGCTTTTTGTCGCTTACCTTGCTAAACAAGCTTATAGTAAAGGTAAAAAGATTTGATTATAAAGATGTTACCAATGTTGTTCATAACAAAGACACATAGACTTTATGGGAATTAATGCCAAAAAAAATACGGTGAGACAATACAAAGAACTAATGTCAAAAAGAAAGTGGAAAAGATCCCATTTCCAGTTGGAATCAGAAGAATCTGATAGTGAGGAATGATAGTAATTAATAACTAATTATACAGGTTGTAATTATATATTACAATATATATTTTTTACAATCATTATACATTTCATCAAACAAATCATCCATTTCAATGTTTCTTGGCGGTTCTACAGACTGTTTCCGAAACCTTCAGGAACATATCAGCTTCTTGTTGCGATATTTGCTTAATGGGTTTTCAATCAATAGTAATCAAGCCCAAATTTTCTTTCACCAGATTACTCCAGAATAAGTCTTTCCTATTTTTTAACACAACATCTTTAAGCTCCTTCAGCCAGTCATT
>NW_020538040.1:71355106-71387727 GCF_003426905.1 Ctenocephalides felis
TCAAGTTCGAGGAACACGTGGCGAGCATACAAAGGCAGAGGGAGGGGTCTAGGGGTCTATGATATCTCCAATAAGAGACGTATGGGGCTAACTGAATATGAAGCCGTCAAAGAAATGCATGATGGAGTTGCAGAGTTGATAAGAATTGAAAAAGAAATGTGAGTTACTGTAGTTCTAAACTGTAATCTTTGGTTAGGTATTAAATTTGTACTGAATTCACTGCAAATAAATATATTTTGAAATTGAAATGAAATCTTCACTTTCTACATTTAAAAAATTTTATTAGAATTTAAAGGAAAAATTTAAAAACAAAATCGAAAAAAAAACATGACAAATTTCCTAGTGTGTATAAAAGAAAACATTAGTAAAATAAATAAGGTATATAATAAAAATATAAATCTATATATTTTCATATTCCATGAAACTAAAGTTGAAATGAACACTTGCTATTAAATGTGCATTTATTTGCACCTCTACTGTACTTTGCTATAGACGTTTGTTTTCAGAGGTAGATGCATAAATTTAATAATTCATAAATACATGTGTTTAACAAATGTAAATTTCATTTTCAGACTGGTTCTTGGTATCAGAATTATAATTAATCTTATGTAATTAATCGTGTATTTATATACAAGGATTAAAAATTAGTATCGTATTCAAAATGTAATGGAGATACGTATAAAAGTGTTTACCTACAGTTTTACATAATAAAAGTAACATTTAATGCAATAATGTTATTAAATTATTGTTCATAATTATTATTTTAATTATTTTCCTACAGACTCGTTATATATTAAGCTTAACCATTCGAAAAAGAACGGTTACACGATAAATTTTGTGATCGGTGTTAGTTGGCCTGTCCTATGAATTTAAGGGTTGTCAAAAGGGCGAAGTGAAATATAAGGATTACATATCGATATCGTAGCTGTTTGCATCGATAGAAATGACAGCGTTTTCTGACGATAATGCGGCGTGTTTTATAAGCCTCTTTAATATATTAGGTTATAAAACCGTTATGAAAGATGTCATTCTGGCATTAGTGCTATTATAATTACATACAAAAAATAGAAATTTTGTAAAGATCTTGAAACTTGCGTGATCATGTTTCGATGACGATAAATTAAATTCAATATTTGGTGTCTATTTGTGAAATTAAAATTAGTATAAAGCTTCGTGAACAAGATAGTTGATCATAAAAACAATTTCATTATGAGTCCTACACAGAAACCTAAAGTATTGCATTTGCCATTAGCGCGAGTAAAAACTATTATGAAAAGTTCTCCAGAAGCAGAAGCCGTTTCGTTTGATGCTTCCTATTTCGTAGCAAAATCTGCGGTGAGTTTTACATTCAAATTCTATCAAGTTATTTTTCTAATATTTTAACAATTGAACTATTATTACATATGAGTTTTGATTATATGTGGACACTACAGAGAACAATAAAACTGAATATTGTATTTTAATTTATACTTTTATGAAGTTACTTCAAGAGGATTATCAGTTATTGATATTGTGCTTATTCTTAAAAATCATACCTTGAGAATAGCTATCATAACTAGGTAATAAAATTAATAACAAGGTTTTGATTAATTTGAATTTATTGCAGGAGCTTTTTGTCGCTTACCTTGCTAAACAAGCTTATAGTAAAGGTAAAAAAGATTTGGATTATAAAGATGTTACCAATGTTGTTCATAACAAAGACACATTAGACTTCTTATGGGAATTAATGCCAAAAAAATTACGGTGAGACAATACAAAGAACTAATGTCAAAAAAGAAAGTGGAAAAAGATCCCATTTCCAGTTTGGAATCAGAAGAATCTGATAGTGAGGAATGATAGTAATTAATAACTAATTATACAGGTTGTAATTATATATTACAATATATATTTTTACAATCATTATTACATTTCATCAAACAAATCATCCATTTCAATGTCTTCTGGCGGTTCTACAGACTCTGTTTCCGAAACCTTCAGGAACATATCAGCTTCTTGTTGCGATATTTTGCTTAATGGGTTTTCATCAATAGTAATCAAGCCCAAATTTTCTTTCACCAGATTACTCCAGAATAAGTCTTTCCTATTTTTTAACACAACATCTTTAAGCTCCTTCAGCCAGTCATTATATTCTTTTGTGTGTGTTTTGATACATTCATCTCTCAATGTTCTCAAAGCCACCAATGCTTTGGAATAATCGGTGTCAAATGACTTGAGAGGAATATTGTAAATTACTTGTTGTAACTGCTTAATCACTAGAACAGCAGTAGTTTGAATTTGGATCATATACAAAACAAAAACAATTACTACTTACCAGTCAATTTATCTTCTCTAGTAATTAATTTTAAGAAATCTTCTGATGGGTTCACTGTGCCCACTTCAACAAGTTCGGCTTTAATTGCATCTTGAATTTTAAGTATGTCTTTTGCTTCTTGAATACTCTGTAAATCTTCCTCTTTGCCAATTGTCTTCAGACGGCTAAATTAGATTAATAAGTCAAACATTTAGTGATTTTAATAAAATTGTTCCTATTTGTTTAGTTTGTAATTAATTTATAAATACTATAAGCAATCTTCTTTTACATGTATATATGGTAAATCTTAAATATGTAAACAATAATCCTTACACATACAGAATGAAAGTAGTAGTTAATCATTCCTTATTCATATAAAGAATGAATAAGAACTAATCAAAAGTTACTTGTTAACTATCTAAACTAGATCAGTAGTATAATATTTCAAATAAGGACCAAACAAACATTGTTAACACATAAGTTACATGCAAATAAACAATTTTAATTAATACATTGTTTTAGAAAATAAACTCTACATATATACTTTTGCAGCTCACACTAATTGGAATTTATTGTGAAACAAAATAAATAAAAACATTGCCTTCAAAATAAAATATGCTTTGGAATAATCATATTCAAGTAATTTGAGTAATGTAATATGAGAAATTTGAGAATATTTTGATTATTGAAATGCAACGTAGTTAAATATTGTTCCTATCATACACTTTTTTAATATATATATATTTTATTTTATATATATATTTTAATATATATATATATATATATATATATATATATATATATATATGTTGATAGAACTAAACTTTTTAAGCAGGCATCCATCCAGATAATAAAGATAAAACTATATTTGAAAGTAAATTTAATGGTCCATATAACAAAATATAGCTTTCTTTATATTTATTATCTGAATGAATGCCTGATTAAAAAGTTTATAGTTTTATCAACGAAAGAATTATATGAGGATAGTTTTGGCGATGTTGATACATATTTGAAGTATTTTGCAGCCCAATTGTTGAATCAATTTTAATTTGACGATTGGGCTGCAAAATACTTCATATATATATATATATATATATATATATATATATATATATATATTAGGTTGTCAAATATCTCCCTTCCGCTTTTTTGCTCTTGGCAATACAAAAAGGCAGAAGGGAGATATTTGACAACCTATTATATATATATATATAATATATATATATATATATTTTTTGATGTGCAGGTTTTAAATATGACTAACTAAAATTAAATATTGCAAATACCCATTAAAATTAATCTTACCTATTGATCCATTTGTTCCGTTCAGATATCATTTCCTGTTTCTCGATTAGTGGGAATAAATCCTTTATTTTTGCAATTGCCTTTTGTGAACCTTCCAATATTTTTTCAGGAACATTTATTAGATTTAGCACATCTTTCTGGACTGGAGGCAGCTGTTTGGTCTTATACATAGCACGGAATGACAAGCTTTGGAAAGCATGCTGCATATATGGATTTAAAGTTCTCTTCACATGATATGCCTCCATAGGTTCGCCATCTTCAGTCCTATTTCATGGAGAAATTGCACAGTATTTATTAATTTTACATATTACGTATAAATTGAATTTGAGTTTGTAAATAAACATAGTATAAGTATTTTCAGTTATTCAATCTGAAATTGCACAATTAATCACATTTTTGTGGTATATTAAATATTTTACAATTAAGTGAATATATCCAGATGAAATTATATAACAATACTGTTGGTATCGGTTATTTATTTATGTAATATTATTCTCAGGAGTCTTGATAACTATCATAGATAAAATATAAAACTATTAGTTTATTTTTATGTGGAAAACAAAAAAAAGAACAGCATAGCTTACAGAGATGAACTCCAGTTCTATTTTATAAGTTGTTATTGTTACCAATAACATATAGTAAAAAAACTATTTGTCACGTAATGAGATTCTGCAAAAAATATTTTGTATAGGTAATTAGGTAATTAGTACAATATCACAATCACTAATATATTTAGTTTTTCAATGAACAAGAACAATTGCAGCGTTTTTTGTGATTTAAAATATACTATTTTAACAATTCCTACTCTTTTGTTGGCAGGATGAACCACTTGCATACTGTGACTCTGGATAAAATTCTGTTTTAGATCTGTAAATAAATACTAATAAATGAGTGGATACTAACTCGGCTGCCGTCATCAGATCCATAGAATCAATTAGTGAATCAACAGCTTTTAATTGCTCTTCATTTGGCGTATTTTTTTTTCCTAATAAGGGTGGAAAGCTAAGAAGATGCAGATCTTCAAAAAAGGGTAATTGTATCATACAGAGGCATTTAAACTTATTTGTAATCTTTGGTAATAAACATTGTATTGTTGGCGCATTTCCACAATTGTACACTCTTCTAGCTATTCCAACAACTTCACTATTTTGCATTGAATCAACAAGAGCGGAAAAGGCCCTCTCGGAACTCTAAAATATGAAAGCACCATACAACAAACACATATATATTTTTAAGCACTAAACTGTTTAACAAGTTACCTGATAACCTTTCCGTGCCACTATACAAGTAACACCATTCCCTGAGAACCATTCACGATGAATATTAGACAACTTAGTAAAACCTAGAATAATTAAACATCTTGGACCAGAAGAATAGCTCATAGTCTCATCGGCAGAAGTATAAGGCACAATGGTAGCACCATATTGATAGCCAGGAATTAGGTCTGATTTATCAATTTTTGAATTATTTTCTGACTAAAAAGTAATTATCATATTCACTGAAAATTATTTTTTTACAGATAATTGCAGTTAACATATTTTTAACACTTACATGCTTGAAATACTGCCGTTGAATTTCACATGCTCCATCTAATACAGTAGTTCTTCTCTTCCATGTTGGTAAGCAGTTATCATCTGAGATCTGAAAAATAGTTGATGTGTTTAGATTACATTACATATCAAAAATATATAGCTGGAAATTATTAGAGTATTATTTGTTTTATTATAAGCAAAGAAATCTTTAATTAATGTTTGATATAACATTATTAGTCTAGTTCTGTGTAAATATAGATCCACTTGTCTCTAATACATTATTACACAGACTGGGGTACAACATGACTTCAACAATGTCTCAATAATTTAGTAATAAAAAGAAAAAGTAGAAATAATGAAGAAAAGATCATAAATAAATATTAAAAAGAAAACATCTCATTAAAGGGTTCATCCTAATGTTCTTTCAATGAAATGAAATGAAATTATATATATATATATATATATATATATATATATATATATATATATAGTACCTTCTTATAACCACAAATAGAAATACTTATGTCAGGTCCAATTTGTAAATTAGTATACCAAGGTGTGGGCCTAATCTGTTTATTCTCAAAGTACATGAGTTCTGTCACAGCATCATCAAAATTGCACATAGAACCGTTTGTCTGAAATTTTTTCTTTTAGTAATTTTTGTTCAATAACAGTTTATTCAACATACCTCTTTAATTATAAGACTAATCAGTTTTTCTCCCTCTTCTTGATGTGGTAACTTAGGAACTTTTTGTGAGAAAAAACTAGTTTCTAAATCACTTTCATTGCCTGAATTGAATTCTGGTATGACATTGGCACCTCTATTTCAAATAAGAATAATAAATTCAAGTATAAAAGCATAATAATCGCATAAAAGTATAATCATATTTACAGTTTAAGAATAATTACTGTAGCATCTAGTAAGAAAAAAATAATACACTCTGTGTTCAGTTATTATTTTGAGTGGACCAGAATAATTAAAAGTAATTAAGTCATGAATTTTTCATTCATTTTTGTTGATGTGCAATACAATAATTATATCACTTCAATGATTGCAAACCAAGTCTCGAGTTTAATACTAAGGTAGAAGAAATAAATTAAGAAATTAAATAGTAAGTAAAGCCCGAATCACACGAGGCTTGTTTTGTTGCTTTATGGCTCTGCTTGCCAGGTAGCTGGCGGTCGAGAGTCCAAAATGACGTCATAGCGATCTCGCTTTCTTGCCAGCATGCTGGATTTTGACATTAGAACGTGTGCTATTTTTCGAGATGGATTTGCCCGTCCCGACCAATCGGGAAGCAGTATTTTGTCACATGGTTCATCATGTGACGGCACTGCTGTCAAACTTGAAGAAAGAGTACGACATATTTTGGAAATAGTTATGAAATCAATGTCAATTGATCGGCCTCGGACAAAAACATATAGTTTTTAAAATATTATTTAATTTAGATAATTTAGATAATTTAAAATAATATAAACGTAAATGATAAATGATATCCAAAAACATTTTCTATTTTATTTAAGTATAAATATTTTTTTATATTTTTTTATATATAGAAGCATTTTGATTTTAATTTATTTTAATTATTTCATTTATTGGAGAAATATTATTGAATATTATATTTCTAAAATTCACAAAAAAATATTTAAAATTAATTAATATTCAAAATTAAAATATATATTTATAAAGTTTACTAAAACAATAATTAAATTTTTACAATATTATTTATTATTTGTATTGATTTTATTTATTTTTACTAATAATGTTTCAATACATAATTTAATTCAGATTTATGAAAATTTAAATAAATTATATAACTTTCCAATTTTTTTTTAAATTATTATATTAATTATCTCTTTTCTATATTAATTTTATTGAATTGTTCTTATTAAAATTAATGTTATTTTCTATGACCCGTGTTAAATAGAAAAAGTAAACTAAAAGTATTGTTGTTAATTGTAACTAAACTAAAAGTATTGTTTATACGAAAAATTGTATTGAACTAAAAGTATTGTTGAATTTCGAGGTTATGTCGCACGGCACCTATTAACCACGCTTAAAATCTAGTTCAAAAAGCCTCGTGTGATGCGTACGGCTAGAAAAATATCATGATTTACAGCGCCGTCATCGGCAAAAAAATCAAGCGGGAAATCCAGCGTCAGAAAACAAGCCTCGTGTGATTCGGGCTTAAATTCATAATTTAATTTGAATTGAACATTTATGGTTTTTCAGAATATACAGTTATAAATATTTTAACTTTCTTACAAAGGTCTGTTAAGGAAAATAATGTCATTATTTTTTAATAAAAATGCCAAGTTTTTATATTAACGATATAAAAATTCAACTATTGTTTATGCAGGCACAGAATTAGAATTTGTGTGTTTAAATTAATTTTAAATTTTTCTTGAGAAAAATCTAATAACATAAAACAATAATATTATATTATTGAGTAAATTTACTTACATAACTATTAATTCTATTTGGGCATCATTAATGTCTTGTACAACTTGTGGTAAAATACTTGCATCCTCAACTTCTGAAGCAAAATTAGTAAACATTATAATTTTTTTTGCAGCTATCTTCTTATCCCTTCAAAATATTTTGTAATTAATTATCCACATTCAATTTTAATAAGATGTGAACTAAGAAATATGCAAAATAAAGAAACTGTATTTTGTCATTTTTGTAAGATGAACAAATTAAAATTGACTAAATAACTCTTTATGAAAATTATTCTGCTCACTGGATTTGTTCTTTAAGGAAATCTACTGCTACTATAATTCCTTTCAACCAATCAGCTTTAATATTTGTAGGAGTGACATCATTATTTATATAATGAAGCATTTCCCATGACGATAGTGATAAGCAAAAGGCTTCTTCAATATTTTCAAACTTTCCCTTGAATTTTGATGCAAGCATATTATTTGTGTTCGCTGAACCAAGAAGTATCAACCCCAGTTCATCTTTGGGTTTATTAAATATCTAAGATAAATAACATGTAAATTTATTAATATATTTGATATAATACTTAAATTTTAGAAATAGTGTGAGTTAGTATAGGGTCATGTTCAACTAAATCATAGCAATTCTAATCAATTAGTTATTAATTGTAATGATTTGTTTATTAGCAATGATATCTCACATATATGGAATCAAAATGTGAAAAAGAAAAATAACCTTTCTTTGAATTAATTTTGTTAAGCAAGTGCATGATCGTTCAAAGAACGTCTCTTTAAATGCATCTTCTTTGTCTAATGTTACAACATTTACACCAACATCTAAAATTATAACGGTAGCTTCCTAAAAATAAATATAAACTATTACTCAAAGAAATGTTGTAAACACAAAAATGATATAAATGTTCATACCTTTGAACTTATCGGAGCCATATTAAAATAATAATATAATAGTTTTATTCGTATCTAAAAATTCTATGTAAATTATAAATCAGAAATAGAAAGAACTTAATCAATCTTTACAGCAGGTTTTAACCAATTCTAACATGTTCTTTCGAATTTGACATTTGAATATGCAATAAAAGTCAAAACAATGTACTGTGTACAACTTCAATTCAAAGTGCTAATGTTGTTAAGGTACATTTACATGAAAATATCAAATCTCCAGCAAATTTGCAATTAATTTGCTCTACGACGACATCGAGTTATCGTTATCATTATTTTTAATTTTTGTCTTCAATGATCATAAACCCTTACACTAATTATAGAAAATGAATATATTGTGTATTATATATCTTATATATCCATGCTAATTAAATATATTCAAGATACGACACATAGAGAAAGAAGAGTTATCGACATATATAATATTATTACCAAACACCATTAATTAACAACAAAAATTTAAATAGGTATAAGCTCAAGATATTGAAATTAAATTTGATCTTAAGATATGATATTTTGTAATAGTTTTTGTTGTTATAATATTAACAGTTTTGCAGTTGAAGTTGATTTAAACGCAGCTATTAGAGAGTATTTTTTATTTTAAACCGAGGGCCATAAATAAACATTTTCATGAGTTATTCTTGCATAATTATTTTATATCTAATTCTAAAAAATTAAAATAGTTTATTTATTAATTATTAATTTGTGAATTTATCTTATTAATTATATTACTAGCGTATGGGGTTCGAGATTTACAATTTAGGCGCGAATTTTGTTCTGTTGTCAGTGACTATTGGTGGCTATATAGCGCGAAAAAGTCACTTCTTCATGGAATTGCTTTAACACATCACCTCTGAGACAGTTTGTTGAAGTGCTTTTTCGCGGTTTTTTTTTTTTACATCTTATTAATCATTAATTTTTAAACAAACTTCGAAGCACTGTATAATGGAATCAAAAATTGACGCCGGAAAAGAAAATATTATGAATTTGGAAAATATTTCTATTAAGGTAAGTGGTGTATTTTAAATGCTTTGTTTATGTTTTCAGTAATTTCAAGTATGTGTTATCTCCGCAGTCCCCTAGTAAAGGTGAAAATGTGTTGAGTCCCAGATCATTAAACATCTTAAATGATGTTCGTCAACACTCTCCTAGTAAGAAACAAGCTTTGGAAGAGAAACCTTTTGACAAGGAATTGGAGCCTCTACTTCGTGAAAATCCACGTCGTTTTGTTGTTTTTCCTATTCAGTACCCTGACATTTGGCAAATGTACAAGAAAGCCGAAGCATCTTTTTGGACAGTTGAAGAAGTTGATCTTTCGAAGGATTTAGCAGATTGGGACAAGCTGAAGGATGGCGAACGTCATTTCATTTCTCATGTTTTGGCATTCTTTGCAGCTTCTGATGGCATTGTGAATGAAAATTTAGTAGAACGATTCAGCCAAGAGGTCCAAGTTACTGAAGCCCGATTTTTCTATGGGTTTCAAATTGCTATGGAAAATGTACACTCGGAAATGTATTCTTTATTGATAGAAACTTATATCAGGGATCCCGTTGAAAGGTGATTACTATATTTTATACTGCTAATGTATTTACTTTTCAGTTAAAGCATGTTTTTATATAAATGTTTACACTCTACTTGAGATGCATATCTATTTCTTGGATTACTTGTAAAGTTTTAGTAACTTTACTTGCATAGCAATATCAGCTAAGTTTTTGTTGATATCTAACATTGAGGTTATATATTTCTCAAATTTTAGTTTCAAAAATAGCTTTATATGCTATAATATATAAATCAATAAATTTAGGAAAGTATTTGGTTCAAACTATATATTGTTAGAGAAATCATGAATTTTGAGGAAATTTTGTGCAATGATTATATAAAAATGCATGGCACTTTTCGGTATAAATATGATGCATTTTTCATGTTATATAAAATTTTCAGAGATTTTCTTTTTAATGCTATTGAAACTTTGCCCTGTGTCAAGAAAAAGGCAGACTGGGCTCTACAATGGATTGCTAGCAAGACTGCAACATTTGGTGAACGAATTATTGCTTTCGCTGCTGTGGAAGGTGAATATTAAAATTAAATATAGAACAAAATTTTAACACCTAATTTATTGAGCTTTTATGGTTGAGTCATTTATTTACTACTACTTTAGTCGGCAGTTGATACGCTTGCGTAAATTATTAAAAGAAGATTATGCTAGCTGTTAAGCAATGACTAAGTAAAATACAAAATTAATACATAATTGAAATTTTACATTAGATATAGTTTACAATGTAAATACTTTCTAATGCAACCAATAACTTCCGTTTATTTGCAGGAGTGTTTTTCAGTGGAAGTTTTGCTTCCATATTTTGGCTGAAGAAACGTGGTCTTATGCCAGGTTTGACCTTCAGCAATGAGTTGATATCAAGAGATGAAGGTCTACATTGTGACTTTGCATGCTTGATGTTCAAACATTTAGTACAAAAGCCAACAAAATCTCGAGTTATTGAAATAATAAGAGAAGCTGTGGTCATTGAACAAGAATTTCTAACTGATGCTTTACCTGTAAGGCTTTTGGGCATGAACTGCGACTTGATGTCGCAATATATAGAGTTTGTTGCTGATAGACTATTAGTGGAATTAGGATGTGATAAAGTGAGTACACAGTAGCAATCAGTAATGTTAATTTCATTTACCTCAATGTTAATTCTCTGTTTTCAGATATACAATACGAAAAATCCATTCAGTTTTATGGAATTAATTTCTTTGGAGGGGAAAACTAATTTCTTTGAAAAGAAAGTAGGAGAGTACCAAAAATGGGGTGTAATGTCCAGCCGACTTGACAATGTTTTTACGTTGGATGCTGATTTTTAATTTTATTTAATTGTATATAGCTAGTGATATATTTAAATACTATTTTTTATTATTCATTTTATTGTGATGACCTAATTGTAAGATATTTTTAAAATAAAATACATTTTAGAATATTCGCTGACTTAAAATTATTCTGTATTTCTAAAATTTAGTATTTTTTCAGGTATTTTTTCATTTATTAAAGTAACTATAATAACAATAAAAAGTGTTTTGAAAATTATGAACAAGCAAGTAATAAAACAAAAAAAAACTGTTCTGTATGAATAATTTTTCATTAACAGTTGAAAACATTAAAACCAAGCCTGCATTCCTCAGTGAAAAATAATTAACATAATAAAATTTTAGTATATTCCGAAAGGTATTAAAAATTGTCAAGGGAATATTTATGTATGTACTTTATTTTGAAATAAATACAATATATATATATATATATATATATATATATATATATAATATATGTGTGTGTGTGTGTGTATGTATTGTGTCATGTGAATTGTTAAATTAATTTATATTTCTTTTATGTGTGATGAATCGCCTGTAATTATTTTTAATGCTTTAACATGATATCATATAAGATGTGATATGATATATAACGTATTGCATAATGCAATTTTTTGGGAGCGAATGATTTCGATAAGATATTGCATAGACATGACAGTAACGCGCAGGCCCTTGTATCTCAGTGTAAAACCCGCGTTCACTAATCGTACTTAAAGTAACATAACCTAGGTGAAGATTTGGCGCTAGTGAGCCGATATCAAGTGACAGGTTTGTAATCCTCTAGCATCAAGCCGCCATTTTGATCTGAGTTGTTATTGTGATTTGCAACTATTCTGTTAACGAGTGTTGTGTGTAATTGTTTATTAAGTTTGAATAATTGTTTAAACAAAAAGTATGACTTTTAATTGCAGAGCAAGTGTAGTGAATATAATAGAAAGTGTGGAATGTATGTAATACATAGTGTATATAATGTAAGAGTCATTCGATATGACTTGATTCATTGTAAGGAATTTGCTGAAAAGAGTCAAATCTTATTTGGGATGATTATTAGTTACACAAACACTGTAATTCAGTGTTCGCTAAGTTATACTAAATCTTTATAGTACTAGAATAGAATAAACTCATAGAATAGAAGTTTTTGGTAGTTCTAATACTCACGGGGTTAATAATACCAATCTTACCGTCCATTTATTAGATCACACAAAAGGCTTGTTGTCAATAATTTTCATTCTGTCAAGTTAGAGTGCAATAAAAATTGTTATTATAAGTATGTGTGATTTGTATTTAAAGCTGTAGATATGTTTATTGTCATTTTTAATTTTATTGATGAGATACATATTATAATATATTATTGTTTGATATGTTATTATCATTGTATTTTTACAAAATATAATATTGTAATGCAAAAATTCAATTCAAATAAACTATTTTTCAAGTTATACATTTTTTATATTATTATTAATTTATTTTAAAAACTATAAAAATATTCATTTCAAATTTTGGCGCGCTAATTCGAATGCTGAGCGATACGCGATTAAAGCGCCATTTCGAAGTGTTGTACGCTACGAAAACTAACTCTCTGAACCAAAATACCGGGAGAGAGAAACGTCTATATTATTATATTGTCTAGGGTAACGCGATAGCCATGCGAACATTCGGCTAATAACTTCGCACGTCGATTCCCGTGAGATCATTATGATATTATTTGATTATTTGTCAGCCTGTCTCATCTGTCCTGTCATTCTCAGCACGCTTCGCGGAGAGGTTAGACGGTTGTATGTCGGATTGTCGGTGTTCCGTGATATTGTGCATGTTTCCATTTATAATTGTTCATTTTCGAATTGGTTGCTTATCTGAATTTTGTCATCGCATCGTATGTGATTTATATTAATTATTGTGTTTGTTGATTACGTTTATAAAAGTATTCTGTTGAAGAAGTTTGTGATATTTTGCTGAAAATGGAATGGATGTTAACAATATTCGAGGATATGTCAGGACAGACGTTGTTTTTTGCATGCAGCATTGGATATGTTATTTATTATCTATGCCAAGTTGTTAAGGTAAGTTTAATAGATAATTCTAATGTTTTTTGGTCGAAATTCAAACAACAAAACGAATTCAATACCTGTTACGATCATAATTTTTGAATTTGTTCCGAACGTTTTTATATGGCCTATAAATAAATGTTAATATAACGATTTCAATAGTTAAATTGTAAAAAAAGGTTCTTCTTTTTTAATACTATTAACTTTACGTGTTTTACAAAACAACTTTAATCTTTAATGTTATAACTCAATTTAAATATGATGCTATACAACAAAAAATAGAAATCTGCAGTCACATTGGATCAATATATACCATGTTAGGTGTAGGCATGCGGTAATATAAGCGCGTGTGAGTATTTCGGACGATGAAAGATATATAATAACTAACTAGTCGTGCATGGCATCGTGCCTTAATGGGGTATTCTACTGTAGAATTTTATTATATTTTTATATTTTCAAAGTTTAGTAATTCAAAAATATGTCATTAAAAGGATTTTTCAAAATTACTATTATTTCCTGAGTTATGTCCGTTTTAGTGACGTGGCCTCGGTTCGGGTCCGACCGAGTCTCAAAACTCTGAACGCGTTTTTCTCAGAACTACTTTTTTCGAGCTGGCGGTAAGGATATCTCGAGTTCTAATGAACCAATTTACTTCAAATTTGGAGAGGATCTTCTCTATACATTGCTTTATCGCATGGACCTTTCCCAAAACTATAACTTTTCATTTAGTATTTTTTAAAAATTCGGAATTGTTAAAAAAAAAACATGAAAAAAAATATTTATTTTTTCAAACTGCCGCCATTCAAACAAAATTTTTTTTTTAACTTATCCAAGGTTCATACGATAGCGGCATCTATAATAAGTTCAGAATCCATCTATTTTTTATGTTTCGGATCACCAGGAGGGTTGGAATCATGCACGCCAGGACACCCTCTTTGACTGCTCATAACTTTGTGAATTCTAATTTTTTTTCTTTAATAATTTTTTTTATGTAATAATAAAATATCAATAAACAAATGATAAAAAAATAGATAGTAAAAATATTATTTGTTTCCTTTATACAGCGCTTCAAAAACCGGGCAAAATTCATGCTTCTACAGTAGAATACCCCCTTAAGGCACATTGCTGAAGCTTCCCGCACCGAATATTATTATTTTTTTAAAAGTATAAAATTTTTGGCGAAACCGATTTTTTAGAATGTTTAAATTTTTAAAAAAATCTGTTTTTTTTTTAATATTCTGAAATGTTTTGGAAATTTTGAACTTTTTTTCAAAGCAATCGCGTTGCGTTAGCTGCGTAGGGAGGAAATATCGAAGCGCGTAGCGCCGCATCGCATTGCTACGGATAAATTTAGGTACGGAACTCATAGAAATGTTTTATAAAATATCTGATAATATGATCTGCATGTGTCTAATGATAATTTTTGACCGCCAAATGTGCATGTGTCTAATGATCATTTTTGACCGCATATTTTATATTGGATCTCGGAAACCGCTGGACCCTTCCCAAAAATTTTATCAGTTCTTCATTTCGCCGATACAAATAAAATGCTTTTATCATTGAAATCGGATGTTCCGTTATCTCGACCATTTACCATTTTTGTAAGGTGACCATAATTTTTTAAGTATACCATACTTTAGAAAAAATGTATGTATGTGTATGTGTGTGTGTGCGTGTGTGTATGCGTGTGCGGATACAAATTTTCGTCGACGATTTCGGGAACACGGATCAACCGTTTTGAGTAATTCAAAAAACTTTCGATTCGTATTGATAAGGAGACGTGCTGATTAGTATTTGGCGAAGGCAGATCTAGCAATTCCGAAGATATGGGGCAAAAAGTGCCAAAAACGGTACCTCAGTTTTTAAGAGAACGGAGCGTCCGATTTTAATAATTCAACAAACATTTTACTTGTATTGACAAGATGAAGAATTGATCAAATTTTCATAAGGGCAGATCTAGCGGTTTCGGAGATCTAACAAAAAAGTAAAAAAAATGCCATTTCAGATATCGTTATCAGATATTTTATAGAGATTTTAACAATAAGTATAAATTATGTTTACATTCCTATGGGTTCCGTACCAATGTTTATGCGTTAGACGGCGACGCGTACGCACTTTATATTTTGTCTCTAAGCAGTTGAAGCAGTTCGATTGCTTTGAAAAAAAGTTCAGATCTTCCAAAATATGTCAAAATAAAGAAAACATTTTTTTTTCAAAAAAAAAATAAATAAAAATTTTTAATTTTTTTTTCAAAAAAAGTAATTTTTTGTCCAATTTATAGTTTCTCAAAAATCTTATTTTTTTTAAGTAAAATTTTTTCAAAAATGTTAATTGTTTTTAAAAAAAAATAATAAATTTGGTACGGGAAGTTCCAGCAATTTGCCTTAAGGCACGATGCCTTAATTGCCTTAAGACAGAATTCCACTTACAGCTAGTTTTATTATTAAATAAGAAAAATATTCAATTTAGACTTATACTTTTCGAAAATCCGTGACAAAAGATATAAATCCGGGACAAATATTAATTTTAGAAAAACCCGGGACACAAGATGGAAATGCGGGACTGTCCCGGTCAAACCGGGACGTATGGTCACCTTAATTTTTGGCATTTTTTGCCCCGTTACTTTTAAACGGCCGGAAATTTCAGGCAGACTGTTGGGGTAATAACTATAGCAAAATCAACTTATAATTATTGAATGTAATGAATACAGTAGAACCTCGATTATCCGGACCTCGGTTATACGGATTCGCGATCATCCGGACATAATCGCATCGGAACTTGCATATCCTGATGTGCATATATACATTAATACATTCTCTGTTTTAACGTGCATATATACATTTTTAAAGGATGGTGTTATCCCTTAAAGATAAAATAAATATTATAGAATCATTAAAAAAGGCGAAACCGGCCGTAAGTTAGCTGATAGGTATGGTGTAGTGTAGATACATCCACTATAAGCGATATTAAAAAGAATGCCGCTTCAATTTTGTCGTACACTTGCAAGTTAGATAGTAAAGAGGGTAGTGAAAATCGGAAAATGGTGAAGAGACCGAAAAATAAACTCTTAGAAGAAGCTCTATATTGTTGGTTTTTACAAAAACAATCAACAAATTATTTGTAAGCAACTTTTCTTCTTCATTGATACTTTACGTACCACCTGAATATAGTTAGCTCATGTTAATATAATATGTACGAGGTCTGTTCAAAAAGTTTTCGTAATTTTCGTTTTTTCAAAAAAATATTGATTTATTCGTCTACATTAATGTGGTCCCCTTCAAAGTAGTCCCCCCCAGATATAATACACTTATGCCAGCGTTTTTTCCAATTTTCGAAGCACCCTTGATATTCACTTTTTGATATGTCCTTGAGCACTCTCGGCGATTTTCTTCAATCGAGGAAAACCGCCGTCCTTTCATGGGTCTCTTCAACTTTGGGAATAGGAAAAAGTCACACGGAGCCATATCTGGTGAATTTTTGCACTTTGCAACACTTTATTTCATTTTTTACGCCAAATTTAATACAAATTCTTTGACTTTTTCAATTCTTCCATTGTAAAAATCGCCGAGCTCAGAAAAACACGTCGAACCTTAGCGACTACCACAGACAAAGTAAACAGTGAATATAGCTGAAAATTTCATCATACTTTAGGGGCATGTATACCAACACAATAAAAAAAAATTTTTGACAATCAGACACTCCAGACCCGCGAAATTTAATTATTAGTAATTCCGGGTACTTTTTGAACAGACCATGTATAATGTAATCTAAGAAAATATGTAAGTGTTAATTTTCTAATAAACATCGATTTTTGTTGATATCTATGTATGCATTTGTTATTTTTGATAAACAAAACATTATTCTTCATAATTTGGATTATCCGGATTTTCGATTATCCGGATGCCTATCGACAACAATTAGTCCGGATAATCGAGGTTCTACTGTATATTTAATTTATTTTGTTAAAATTGACAATTGAATTTTTTATTAAATATTTTTATTTGTACGGTTGCCATTTCCAAAAATTGTTTGTATTTTAAGGTGTTTTATTAAAATTATTTACATGTATCGCATAGCAAATTAAATCAAGACCCGAAACACGTGCTAGATTATCTAGCATTGGTTTTTTATTTAACCCTTTGCGCCTCTGAGGCGACAGGGCAGTTTTTATACACGACATGAGCAACCCGCGGCACACGGGCTTCATATGAACTTTAAATATTTTTCTACGGCCCGCCAAGCATTTTTAAAATAGTACATATTTTATTTGTTTCATCAAATTTCTCTCATCAATAAATCAATTAATTTATTCTTTTTTGTTGCATTAATTTATGATTTTTTTAACTTTCCGTAGGGTAAGTTATTGTAATGGGCCGAAAATCGAAATTGAAATTTTTTACATTTCTCGACGTTTTGAAGGTTTCTGAATATTTTGGCATACCTCAGAAAAAATGGATGTGTGTGTGTGTATGTATGTATGGATACAATTTTTCAGTCACGTTTTCGGGCGCACGGATCAACCGATTTAAATGGTTCAAAAAACATTCAATTCCTATTGATAGGGAGATGTGCTGATTAGTTTTTGGCAAAGGCAGGTCCAGCAGTTACGAAGATAAAGGGCAAAGAGTGTAGAAAATAGAAATCGAGTTTTTGAGAGAACGGAGCATCCGATTTGAATGATCTAAAAAACATTTAATTAGTAATGATTGGGAGAAGTGTTTATTAGTTTTTGGCAAAGGCAGGCCCAGCCATTTCGAAGGTACGGAGCTAAATGTGCAAAAAATGGCAGTTTTTGAGAGAATTAAGCGTCCTATGTAAATGATTCAAAGAACTTTCTGCTTGCCTTAACAAAATAATAAATTTTGTATTTTTTTTTATTTTTTTTTCTTAGTTTTTTTGGATATCGAAAATAATTCAGATTTTATTTTTAATTCTGACAAAAGTTCTAATATAGATTAAACAAATAATTTTAACTTTGTAATTTAGTTTATATAATTCTTATAAATATTAGACAATGTTACAATATTTATAATAATCTAATTGAAAACATTCAGTATTCCTCGAACATTTTGTTACGGTACGGGAACTTCCAGCAATTTGCCTTAAGGCACGATGCCATGCACCCTACTAGTTTTATTTTTTTTTCTAAATATGGAACATATCGAAATTTATTTTCGCAAAGCATAATTTTCATAATAAAGGCGGAGACAGAAAAAAATATTACACTTTTTCTGTGGAATGATAAAAATGTGCCTCTTGGAAATTGCTTTGAACCTTAAGATACTGTAGAGAATTATCAAAAATAAATTTAGATATTATTGTGAATATATGTTTTTCAATGTCCACAAATTCATATAAATCAAATGGCATAACATTATACTTACTTGGTTCTAAAAATTATACACATTAAGTTCAGTTGCTGTATTGAGAACAGAACAAGTCCTGTAAGCTGTTGTGCTGAATTGCTAGTCGGTTTTACATATGGCAACCCAAACTGTTGTTTCATCTCTGTATGGAGAAATGTTTGCAATAATATTTTTTCTTTTTTGTATAATGTTAATATTTTTGGGTTATATGCGATAACTGTATTTTGGAATCAGCACCCCCGAGGGGGTGTGCCCCACATGTTGAAAACCGCTGCTCTAGGGTATTCAGAAATTAAGCGATTGCAAATTGCACGTTACCATCGACAAGTTTTTAAAAGCTCTAAGTTTTAATGATTTTAGGAACATATTAATTACCAAGCAATATTTTACTGTCTATAATTGATACTTATAAATTGGCGACACATTTTTCTTACGGAAAAACGTCATAGTCACAGTACTTCAATTTCATATAACTCAGTATTTAAATATTAATTTGACTTCAACCATTTTTTTGTAATAGTACTCAGAAGAGTTTTTAGAGAATTTTTTGTTGAATGATAACCTTGTGAGATACCGTAATCATCTGACCTTGTTAAATTAAATGATTAGTAAGTTGTATACATGATTACCATGGCAAAAATGTAACGAATTATATCAATTATGCATTGATAAAGTTTGATAAGAAATTATCATCCTAATTTTTAATATTTGTGTTGTATGAAATCAATAAACATTGAAACCAGGAAATGAATGATTAATTTAGATAGCAATTGAAGTATCCCTGATTTAATAATTTTATTCAAATAAACATAAAACACTAAAATGGATAGAATTTTTATTGTTTTTTTATTATTGTTATTATCAACATCGTTATTTAAACATACAATATCTTTTTTTATTTACATTTGTGAATTACAATCGAATTACAATCGTTCTTATACAACATTCAATATGATGTAAACATACAATATGATTATCATTAAATAATAAGAAAATCTCTTAAAGCTTATAAGGAACATATTTCTTTTTCTATGGAGACAGGAGTGTCGATTTGCCTTTATTTTAGAAAAGAATGCTTAAAACGTTATTACTTAAAAAGCTTTTTTATAAATGGAAAATACTAAGGAGTATGTGCTTGATAATACTTTAGGAAAAAGAGGTGCTCAAACGTTAACTTTTTAACTTCCCGTAGGGTAATCAACTTCCCGTAGGGTAAGTTATAGTAATCGCAAAAAAATCGAAAATGAAAATTTTTATATATCTTTACGTTTCAGAGGTTTCTGAATATTTTGGCATACCTTAGAAAAAATGGATGTATGTGTGTGTGTGTGCGTGTACGTGTGTGTGTGTGCGTGTACGTGTGTGTGTGTGTGTGTGTGTGTGCGGATATAAATTTTCGTCGACGATTTCGGGAACAGGGTTCAACCAATTTCAATTATTCAAAAAACATTCGATTGCTGTTGAAAAGGAGACGTGCTGATTAGTTTTTGGCATAGGCAGGTCTAGCCGTTTGAAAGATACGAAGCAAGAACTGTCACAAACGGGAAATCAGTTTTTAAGAGAACGGAGCGTCCGATTTTAATAATTCAAAAAACATTTTACTTGTATTGACAAGATGAAGAATTGATCAAATTGTCATGAAGGCAGGTCTAGCGGATTTGGAAATCCAGTAAAAAAGCCATTTGGCGGTCAAAATTGATCACTAGACATATGCACATCAAATTATCAGATATTTTATAGAGATTTTAACAATAAGTATAAATTTGGTTTACATTTCTATGGGTTCGAAAATGGTTACGATTGCTTCGAAAAAAAGTTTAGAATTTCCAAACTATACCAAAATAAAGAAAACTTTTTTCTTTCAAACAATTTTTTTTTTCAAAAAAAAAAAGATTTTTTTTGTCGAATTTATAGTTTCTCAAAAATCTAATTTTCTCGAACTAAATTTTTTTCAAAAATGTTAATCGCTTTTAAAAAAATAATAATTTTTGGTACGGGAAGTTCCTGCAATTTGCCTTAAGGCACGATGCCATGCCCCTACTAGTTATCTTATCCCATCTTTGGAGTTGCATAAGATATGTTAGAATTTTTTTTTTTTTTATTTTTATTTTCATATTATATAACAATCAGAGTTATTTACATACCCTATGAGTTATATGGCTAAATTACACATAATAATAATAATAATAATAATCACAAAAATAAATGAAAAAAAATAACAATAATAATAATAAATAAATAAATAAAAATAGATAAAAAAATAGAAGAAAAAAAAAATAAAGAAAGTAAAAAGAAACAAAAGAAAAAAAAATTATAGTAATTGCTCCAATAAGCAATTGACTATGGAAAACAATTTTTTTACATTAGGTCTATAGGCTGTTATATGTTAGAATGATTTTTTTTTTTTTTTCTTTTCGCGGACTCAACATGATTTGAAAAGATTGGATGGCCGATGTATCAGCAATTGCATTAGATTTATCAGCATCATTATGTAAATACTGATTGTTAACTTTAAGAATAGGAATGATTTCATTTTTTTTTTTTGAATTTTTCAGTACAATACCGAATATTATTATGACAGATATTAGAAGTTTCTAGCTTCTTTTTCCATATTTCGTTTTTGAAATTTGAAATAGCAATATTGGGGATTATTAGCTTTTTTCCATAATCTACGAATTTTATTTTTATATTTGATATCATTAATAATATTTTTTGAAGCTCTAAACAACAGTCAGTTTTTCTTTTGGGCACTGAGATATTAATGCATGTGATATCGTTGTCGAAAGATGGTTAATTGCGTCATAAATTAGTTGTGGTTTATCTAGAGATTGGTGATAATGTTTAATTGTATATGCATATATTGCATACGGGGCATCAGAATTTATTTTAGAGATGTGGTTTTTTCGGCAAAGTATCTTATTTTGATCCGTAGTATTCAAAAATCATATGTGGCTATGCGACTTTTTTACTCATACAAATCCACCCGCATATATATGCATTTATGTTATAACTTCAATGACCGAAATAGAAAACACATTAAGCTCATAAGCACAACTATTGCATTTTACATTTTGTGGACAATTGAAAAGCCATTGTTCTTTGTTCTATTGAAATCTTGCTCGTTTTTGTAAATATATCTATTATGCATACATGTTTATGCCAATGATAATGTTATTTATATTTCACGTGAACGTGGTGTTAAATTGATTGCTAACTTAATAATGTGGTGTTTAATTGATTATTGTTGAACGATTCCATGCAATTTCTTTCCATAACATTATTTCGCCATATTTTGTAATAACTGCCAAAAGGTATTATCGAGATTATAGAGCGTATGCAAAATAGAATCTTAAAACATAAAATAACTAGCTGTAAGTGGAATTCTGTCTTAAGGCAATTAAGGCATCGTGCCTTAAGGCAAATTGCTGGAACTTCCCGTACCAAAAATTATTATTTTTTTAAAAACGATTAACATTTTTGAAAAAAATTTACTTTGAAAAAATAAGATTTTTGAGAAACTATAAATTGGACAAAAAATTACTTTTTTTTGAAAAAAAAAGTTTTTTTTTAATTTTTTTTTTTTGAAAAAAAAAAATTTTTTTCTTTATTTTGACATATTGTGGAAGATCTGAACTTTTTTTTCAAAGCAATCGTACTGCTTTAACTGCATAGGGACAAAATATAAAGCGCGTAAGCGCCGCGTCGCTGTCTAACGCATAAGCATTGGTACGGAACCCATAGGAATGTTAACAAAATGTATACTTATTGTTAAAATCTCTATAAAATATCTGATAATTTGATGTGCATATGTCTAATGATCATTTTTGACCGCCAAATGGCTCATTTTTTTACTTTTTCCTCCATATCTCCGAAACCGCTAGACCTACCTTCATGAAAATTTTATCGATTTTTCATCTTGTCAATACAAGTGAAACGTTTTTTGAATTATTCAAATCGGACGCTCCGTTCTCTTAAAAACTGAGTTACCGTTTTCGGCACTTTTTGCCCCGTATCTTCGGAACGGCTAGACCTGTCTTTGCCAAAAACTAATCAGCACGTCTCCTTATCAATACGAATCGAATGTTTTTTAAATTATTCAAATCGGTTGATCCGTGTTCCCGAAATCGTCGACGAAAATTTGTATCCGCACATACATACACACACGTACATACACACACACACACACACACACACACACATACATCCATTTTTTCTAAGGTATGCCAAAATGTTCAGAAACCTCTGAAACGTAAAGATATATAAAAATTTTCATTTTCGATTTTTTTGCGATTACTATAACTTACCCTACGGGAAGTTAAATATTGTAAATTAGCGTGAAAATGATCAATAAAATTGGTTATTTTGATAAAATTGTCAACTTTTTATTTTGAAAATTAAGTTTTGCTTTCTTTAAATTCAATGCATCTATGAACTGACATCTTTCCTACAGACTTACAATATCTGTAATTGTTTATAGAAAAAAAATTTTTTTTTCTATCCTAAACTCCGAAGAGTAAATACATAGTTTCGACAACTTGTCAAGTTATCATGATTATTAGTGTGTTTTACCATTTGTGATGTTTGTGTTAAAAAATACATATCTTATCAATGTGCACATACTCATACCATGGATTAATAATGGTTTCATATGCTATATTAGGATACAAAATTTTAACTTGATTACCACTGAATGATGGCTAAGATGCTAGCCGAAACGTATGGATTTTAAATAAATAAATTTTTTAAAAAAACTCATACTATTTTTATTGATGTTACGCCCGAATATTAAACTCAAATTAAACATATATATCAACATCAAATTCAAGACTATTCAAATATATATATATATATATATATATATATATATATATATATATTACAATGACAAACTGTAAAAAATAGAGGAAATGGGACGCAAACGATAAAATGGCACGCGAGCGCTCAGGACCCTTGGACCGCTACTGTATATATAAAAATAAATTTTATGTTATTTTTTTTGCAGCGGCCTGTGCTGGCATGTTCAGATGGACCTTTCCGCCAATTCCTGTTGCGCAACGTACCCTTGCTAAGACAGAAATTCTGGCCGACCCTATGGTGCGTGGAGGCGCGGGCGCAAACTGTGCTTGCCAGTCTCTTGCGTTCGAGATTACTGCCCGTTGTGAAGTACAGACGGTTGGTAATACAATTAAAAAAACGATAAACTTTTTTTTCAAATCAAGAGATATTATATGAAAAAGTGGCATTTTTTATAAATTCTAAACCTTTAATATTTAGGTGGGTAACATTGTGAGTGAATAGCTGGAATTCCCTATTTTACAAATAAAATATTAGACTTTAGAAGAAGCAGTTTCGAGCCATCACTCAGAAATATCGTATCATTTGTTGGACTTGCCTATTACCTATAAATAACTGTCAGCATTTGTGTTATAACAATGTGAAATCATTTGCTATATTTTGTGTAACTTTTAAACTGCTAAGCCTTCTAAGTCTGCCTTTAAGAAAAACAATACTAGTTACCAATTACCAATCATATTATTATTATTATTATTATTATTATTATTATTATATTATTAGTGCTTACTTAGAAGACAGATACATAACCATTTTTTGTTCACCGCTTATAGTTACTATGTAGTTATACTCTGCAATCTATTTTTCAAATTTTGCGTCCATGCTTCTGTGTATTGCATCCTGTATCATAATTATCTTCATTTTCTCAACTTGCTCAAACCATCTGCAAGTTTGTCTAGTTATTTCAATTTGTATTTCTTTTATAAATACTTTTTCCAACCCAGTTTCTAGAAATTGTAACAGAAAAGCTTTCATGGCACTTGTATTCAGTAAAATTATATCTCTTTTCCACAAAGGGGGCGTCCATTAATCACGTGAGGTTTTTAGGGGAGTGGGGGGGTTTGTTTGACAAAAAATCACGAAATACCTCGTGGGGGAGGGAGGAGTATAATAAGATATAACGTGTATTTATTTTTTACCTGAAATTAAAAAAAAATCGAAACCAAAGATCAGAAATTTTACGATTTTTTCTCGTAACTAAAAATACACGTGATGTTTGGTGGGGAAGGGGGGGGTTAATTTTGAATATCACCGCGTATCATCAAGGAGGACGGGGTCCAAAATTCCTTAAAAAGACGATCACCTAATTAAAGGACGCCCCCAAATTACAAATTTTATCAGAATGATGAAACGTACTTCTGCATTAGCAATATTACTTATTTAATTACCGTTTTAGCTATAAATAATCTTTACAATTTCCACGTTTATTTATGATTTATATTGTTTTGATCATTTTTATCGTTTCTTGTTGATAGCGATAAAAATGTCCTAAAAGAATTCTTTCATATTTACAGCGAAAACTATAATATTCTTTCTGAATTAACACATGTTAAATATAAATTTAATGCGTTTTATTTGCTATATCTAAATATTTTTAAACATGATTTTTGTTGACTTTTATGGCCCATCCGTAATGTTGACCATCGCAATATTGTTGTAAACTATAACCCAATATTTTGGTTACATTATATTTCAGAGAAATTTTAACATTGGCTGACGGTGGCGAAATTGGGCTCGATTGGCTAGAAACAGGATGTGATCCAAAGTCGCCAGTAATATTAATCCTTCCGGGATTGACTGGAGAATCGCAGGCAGAATATATTAAATGTCTTGCGTTATCTGCTAACAGCATAGGTGTTCGCTGTGTTGTATTCAATAACCGTGGTCTAGCAGGTGTACAACTAAAGGTACTATTAAAAAGGTTTTGTTCTAATGATTTTTATTTGGGAATTATGTGCAACTATTTCTTTAAGGAATAAAAAGCAAATTTGGTAAAGTGTCTTAGACAGTGGTTGCCAACATTGTACGCTACCCCACCCAACAAGCTGTTTGATTTTTTTTACAATCTAATTTTAAAAATAAATAATCAACTGAATAATATAATTTATAAGAATATACATAAAAAATATTGGTCTATTTATTTCTTATATAATTCCAACATTTTGATTTATTTTCGAAAATAGTATTTTGAAAGCAGTTGTACATCCCACTCTTGCAACAACCTCACGGCCTCCTGAGGAGTCACGCCTTACAGGTTGGAAACCACGGAGATAAAGTTTTGCTACTTCGGTAAGGGCTAAAATATAGCATCGAACTCTACTCCGGGACCAAGCTCTGAGGGATTTCAAAGAAATTCATTTAATTGTTTAACCCCTTTCCGTGCTATTTAGCTCGATGAATCTTGGGCCCGCAGATGTTAGGCGTTAACGCTTCTTCGCGCGTAATACCGCATGTCCACCGGTGGTACACCACAACGAACTAACATTACAGAACCGCGTGGCCACCGGTAGATACACGATATGTGTGTTATCTGGAATAGACCATTTTTTGGTGCGGTCCCAACAAGTAAAGAACGATTTTCGATGCGGTCTTCAAGGTGTTAAGCTGATCTCGAGAAAGGTTATAAAGCCTGCCGAAGGCGAGGCGGTGCTTGCGCGCTTCGATATTTCGTCTCTATGTAGCTAAAGCAGTGCGCGATTGCCTTGAAAAAAATTTCAAAATTTTCAAAGTTTTCAAAAATTTTCTTTTTTTTTTTAAATTTAAAATTTCTCAAAAATCTAATTTTTTCAAAGTTTAAAAAACAAAATTAATAATTAAATTAAAAATAAGTAATTAAAATTGGTATGGAAAGTTCCAGCAATTTGTCTTAAGGTACGATGCCATACACCACTAGTTTATTTATTGTTTCAACAGCATTCAGAACTACTTAACCTTACGTGTCCTATGAGCTGTTTGTTGAAGGCGGTCTCCATATTATGCATATTTAATGCCCTTGCCATAGCGGTTGCGAGATGGATTCGGACGAACCAAACATTACTCAACTCAGCGGAGTTTCACCAAAATCCCAGACGAGTTAACCCGAGGTTCTCAGTTCATTTCATACGAAGGATGGGGTTGCATTGTCTTACAGACTCGCCTCATCCTGGTATTTGAACAATTCGTAATTTATTCTAATGGTCATTATGATTTAATCATTTTCAATTTCCTATTTCAACATTTGGGCATAGTATGATAAAATATGTGCAAGTGGTCAATTAGGTTTATTGCTCATCTGTATGGCAATTTTCCATACCTTTAGGGAATTATATAGCTATTATGTGTCAACCAAGAAGGACTTCAAAAATTCTTCTGTGCGATAAGTCGATTATACAACGGTGTCTTTAAAATTTTTTAAATGCACGTGCTATTTGTTAAATTATTTGTGTTAATTTTGTTATCATGCTTGTTGTTCAATTTTGTTCTTTAAAAATTATATTTAAAAAAAGTGCTCGTATCGTAGATAGGACAATTATATTATTAGTTGGGAATCACATTAATTAATTTTTATGAAAAATAGGTCAAATTGTTTTTACAATACCAAAAACAGGTTTCTGTTAAAACGAATTTGAAAAAATTCTGTTAAAATTTTAATATTGGCTGCAAAGAGTGCAAAGAATTACGGCTTATTTTTAAGATGCATTTTTTATTAGGTTGAGAATATTATAGTTTTACGATGTTAGCTCGTGTAAACCGTTTTTTTTTTTGTCTCATTGTTAGACACCTCGTCTATATTGCGCAGCAAACGTTGATGATCTCTCTGAAGTAGTGGAACATGTGCATACTTTAAATTCAGATGTGCAGTTAGGCGCCGTAGGAATCTCTATGGGGGCTCTTCTCATAGGAAATTATATAGCCACAAGAAGCAAAAGGGCATCTAGTGTTTTAACAGCTGCCATGATCATATCTGCTCCATGGAATGTTTTCAAAGGTTGGTTCGTATATTGATATATATGGTCGAATTTTAATTTTATTTTATTCATTTATTCATTTATATGCAAACCATAATCAGTAATAATGATATTTTAATTTAATCAACATTCATTTGTAATTATTTATTCACTGCCTTAACTTTTCCCGGGCATTATCTTATATTTTAATTTAGCGAAAACTCTATTCGCAGATGATACAGTTGGATGTAGACAAAGAATGTTTCATAGAATGAATCATTTTTACTATATGTATTCTCAATAAGTTAATTCAACTGAAAATATTTAACGATCTTTTACTCAAAATATTAAACTTTAGTGACGGTGTACTTAAAGCGCTTGCCTACATATGTAGGCAAAAATTTATCTTGCATTGTAAAGATATTTATACATTTTTTTTTCATCTTTGGATGTAATTTATTTGCATTTTATAGGTACAAAAAGTATAGAAAAGCCTTATTTGAACAGTATGCTTGGTCGCTACTTGGCATCAAATTTATGTACAACATTGAAACAGTATAAAACTCAGATGATTGGGCCATGGGACATGGATAAAGTCCTGGCAGTAAGTAATAATTGAATCGTTACGATCGAATAAACTACTTTATCACTCATTAATTTTAGAGCAAAACCATAAAGGAATTTGATGAAAATTTTACTACATTGCATTTTGGTTACAAAAATATTGATGACTATTATTCTGCTGCAACTCTACATGATAAAATAGACAAGATTACAGTACCCTTGTTATGTCTCAGTGCCGCAGATGATCCATTTCAACCTCTCGATGGTAATTCAGTTGTTTTATTTGTTTTTATGTATTGTATTTTGCATTTAGAAAATAATATAAATCAAAATATAAGTAACTACTGAGATAAAGTCATGTTAGATATTTATTTTGATGTTTTTTAAGTCCCTTGAAAATAGATTTTGCTTTCTTTGTCATAGATTTACCGGAAATTTATTATTAAATTTTTGGATGCATTCAAAGCACTTTAATTTAATTACCACACAAATTTGTTTATAGTATTTGGTTAAAAATTATACTTATATGATATTAAAATTGGCCTTAATTATTTAATATTCTAACATATTTGTTTATATGTTACAGCTATTCCCATCGAGCAAGCAGAAAATAGTAGCTATGTTGCAATTGCTGTTACAGCCCGTGGAGGGCACATTGGTTTTATGGATGGATTGTGGCCTTTAACTCAAAATCAGTATATGGCAAGACTCTTTGGCCAATATTTTTCTGCTGTTTTTAATGTCAATAATGACATTAATTCTTTAAAAAAGAAAATTCAAGTACCTTATCAATGTGATAGTGTAGATTTATATTCGGCTGTTGCAAGTACTGTTAACTTATGATTATTTAAAGTTGAGCATAAAATAGTATTATTTTAGTATCATTCTTTTTAGATATAATTAATTAATCTGACTTTTTATAATTTTGTTTTACATATAAAATAAATAATGTTATTAATGTATAATTATATAGTCTAACCAGGAAATTCTCTAAATATATTATTCCTGATGTTATTTTGTTGTTTCTTTACTAGGAATATTTTATTAATGCGAATTTAGTACTGTGTAATTTCCATAAGTAATTTTTTTTTTTTAAATTATCAGAACTTATGGATTCTATGAGCTGTTGTGATTAATATCTTACAAACTACGTTTGTTTTATTATAGATGGCAACCCAAACAGTTGTCTCATCTCTATGTGCTGAATTTTTATTATAACAATTACTGTAATAGTGATGCATTTAATTGTTGCAGCAATACCGTATTAGGGCTGTTTTCACTTGGAAACATATTGCTATCTAATTTCTAAGCAAAAATCGTTGTCACATCGTGCTGCCTGACAACAGGCTGCTCGAAGTGGGTATCGAACCAAGAACCCCTGATCCAGGTCCGGTCGTTCTAGCCACTTACCTACGAGCAAGCCCTCCATAAGTAATAACACCATTTTTTTTTTTAAATGAAATTAAGGTCTTCTTAATTTAATTTGTGGCATTGTTCTATTTCATGTGTTTTAATACATGACATAAACCACTCTCTTAAAAGGGCTTTTCACTTTAGTAAAAGAGATTACTTTGATTAAAAAATTTTATTATACAAAATTATTAATATTTAACCTAAGATGTAAATACATTGATACTTTATGCTAAAATGGAAATGAAAGCAAATTCAATTGTATTTATATTTTGCCCTTACACCCCATTAAACATAACATGCACAGCATATATAATATAAAATCTATGAATCTCTAAATGCTGTATGAATGTGAAATCTTTATTTCGTTGGTGAATATAATACACATATATATAAATACATATGTATATATATATATATATATGTAAATTAGAACAATATAAACACAGCACAAAATATTATAGATGAGAAATTTAAGACAACATTATTGAAATATTACAACTTATATATTCCTTTCCTTTCAGATCTCAGGAAGATCATTTTTTGGGTGTTTGTTTTCAAAATGCTGCTTGTATGTTTTCGGATCTGGCATTTGAGCCTGAAAAATATTATATAATGCATCATAATTTCATACTATATTTGTTCATTACAGAAATTTGAGGAAATAACATTTTTACTTAGGTACTGTTAAACCAATTCGAGGAATTTTATTTCATAATATACTACTATATGCAAAATTTAAGATCTTATTTTCACAATATATGATAGTTTAAACATATTCAAGTCAAAGATAAATGTAAATGAAAACTCTTTCCGTTTGATTATTCTAAAAGAATAATCAAGTAATACTAAAATGCAGTAATAACATGTAGAAAAGTAGCACATTTAGCACTTGATTTTGAAGAACTTTGTCCTACCTTGCATATAGCACAACGTGAACAAGAGCTTTCTGAGCTGCCTTTTTTTGTTCGTTTGCACTGTGTCCTTTTTGTTTCTTCAATTTCGCCGATTTTTCAGCGGCTTTCTGTTGCGATTGCACTTTCTGCTGACCACGCGCCATGTCTGCGAAACATATGGTTAGAATTGATATGACCTTAAAAACTACAGTGCATAAAATGTAAACTAATTTAAATAAATTAAGTATTAGAAAAATAACAAAATTTAATGTGTAACACCTTTCCAAGAGAATTGTCGGGTTTACATTAATGAAAGAATGCCAAAACGACAAAACATATTGTGACGAAACAAATTAACAAACAAGCTACAAACACTTTTTTTTTTATTACAATTATAAAAATAATATATTAATTAACAAATCCTCACCTTGCACTTATCACTTAGAATTTGCTAGAGCAAAAATTTGACAGCTATTCCCTATTCTGTAGAAAAAGGAAAAGTATTGAGAAGATTGCAGCGCCATGTAAAAATTTCAACTGGAAATAGAGGGCGCGAAAATTCGAAAGTTTGACAGTTTCCTATAGCATTACGCCTTTTGTTTAAAATTGTGATCATAACCACAAAATGCGCATGGACGTGGAGTTAACGCGTTGTGCATCAAGGCTGTTTTTCAGGCAATTTAGTAAAAAATTAGACAAGCTAAGGGTACGACAGAGACCACAAACATACCAGGTCAGTCAAATGTAATACACATAGTTTAATTGTCAAACGCACAAGTTCATTTTTTCAATATTGTGTGAATAGGTTAAATATTTAGTCTAGATATACAATATTCATATTCAAAATATTTAATGACAAACAGACAGCAGTCGAATTGTAATATTGTCTGTCCACAATCTTAGCTGATATTAACCAATTTGTTCTGTAATATTTTCTGGATTATAAATTATTTCTTTACTAAAAGATTTATGTATGAAACAGTATTTGAATACCCGGTTGCTAAAGAGAGGGACAGAAGAGTATATGCTTGGGGACTTGCTGAAACTGGCGCTTTAGGTATCAGTGAGCCAAAAACAACAAGGAAGTCATTGTCTTCTGTGGTTACTCATCCAACTAGAATTAGTTTTGCTGAAAAATATGATATCACAGATATAGCTTGCGGCTATGGCTTTACATTATTTGCTGTTAAATCTAAGACGGTTAAAAGTATTTGGAACTGGCATTAATACAGATTCTCAAATCGGTAAACATGCTGTTAAGTTAACTTATGCAAAAAATCATTTATCTTTTAAATGTCTAAAGTACATTTCCTAATTTTCGTATTGTGTTTAACTTCAAATTAGATAAAATATCAAGATTGTGAATAAAAAATTAATGATTAAAACATTGGTACTTTAATGTTGATTTCATGTTTTGCAGTAAATTTCAAGAATTAATTAATTAAATTAATATTTAAGTATGATATGCTTGAATATGATTTTAGTATGATATGCTTGATTAATTTAGTTAATTAAAATCAATTGTTCAATTTTAAAAATAAAAAGTAAAACAGTATATTAAATGCCTAAATTTAATTTTCTAGGATTGCAAACTCAAAGGAAAGATGGTATTTTGGAATTCTTAACCTACCCTGCCTCCAATCTCATTGCCTTTACTTGAGCCAGAAGTTACGAATGTGATCAGTATCAAAAGTGGCCGTGCTCACAGTATTATTCTTACTGATAGAGAGGGGAGCTTTTACTATAGGAAATAATTCTTATGGCCAATGTGGTCGCCCCCCATTGATAAAATTGCGTTATATACTGAAAGTAAAGTATTGCCTTTTTCAATTCCAAAGGTTGGAAATGAAGATATAGTATCTATTCAATGTGGTCAAGATCATAGGTAAGCAATATATAGAGTAGTTCTTTGAAATCTTAGAATTCTTGTTTGTTGTGTTTTTTATCATATTTTTTTCTTATCTTTTTGCAGTTATTTTTTTATCACATCAGCATCAATTCTTAGTTACATTATGTATTTTATTAAAATTAAATGATACATATAGTAAGACTGTAACATAAAGAGTAACACTTAATAGTAAGAAATATATTTGTTATTCAATTTCTTTATTGAAAATTGTTTAGAGTTTATTTTAACATAACTTCTATATATAATTATTTAATCAATATGAA
>NW_020538040.1:71388727-71441227 GCF_003426905.1 Ctenocephalides felis
AGCCTGTCCCATCTGTCCTGTCATTCTCAGCACGCTCGCGGAGAGGTTAGACGGTTGTATGGCGGATTGTCGGTGTTCCTTGATATTGTGCATGTTTCCATTTATAATTGTTCATTTTCGAATTGGTTACTTATCTGAATTTTGTCATCGCATCGTATGTGATTTAAATTAATTGTTGTGTTTGTTGATTACGTTTATAAAAGTATTTTGTTGAAGAAGTTTGTGATATTTTGCTGAAAATGGAATGGATGTTAACAATATTCGAGGATATGTCAGGACAGACGTTGTTTATTGCATGCAGCATTGGATATGTTATTTATTATCTATGCCAAGTTGTTAAGGTAAGTTTAATAGATAATTCTTATGTTTTATAGTCGACATTCAAACAACAAAACGAATTCAATACCTGTTACGATCATAATTTTTGAATTTGTTCCGAACGTTTTTATATGCCCTATCAATAAATGTTAATAAAACGATTTCAATAGTTGAATTGTAAAAAAAAGATTTTATTTTTTAATATCATTATCTTTACAAAACAACATTAATCTTTAATGTTATAACTCAATTTAAATATGATGCTATACAACAAAAAATAGAAATCTGCAGTCACATTGGATCAATATATACCATGTTAGGTGTAGGCATGCGGTAATATAAGCGCGTGTGAGTATTTCGGACGATGAAAGATATATAATAACTAACTAGTCGTGCATGGCATCGTGCCTTAAGGCACATTGCTGAAGCTTCCAGCACCGAATATTATTATTTTTTTAAAAGCATCAAATTTTTGGCGAAACCGATTTTTTAGAATTTTTAAATTTTTAAAAAAATCAGATTTTTTTTAATATTCTGAAATGTTTTGGTAATTTTGAACTTTTAGCGGTTAAGCGCCGCATCGCATTGCTACGGATAAATTTAGGTACGGAACTCATAGAAATGTTTTATAAAATATCTGATAATATGATCTGCATGTGTCTAATGATAATTTTTGACCGCCAAATGTGCATGTGTCTAATGATCATTTTTGACCGCATATTTTATATTGGATCTCGGAAACCGCTGGACCCTTCCCAAAAATTTTATCAGTTCTTCATTTCGCCGATACAAATAAAATGCTTTTATCATTGAAATCGGATGTTCCGTTATCTCGACCATTTACCATTTTTGTAAGGTGACCATAATTTTTTAAGTATACCATACTTTAGAAAAAATGTATGTATGTGTATGTGTGTGTGTGCGTGTGTGTATGCGTGTGCGGATACAAATTTTCGTCGACGATTTCGGGAACACGGATCAACCGTTTTGAGTAATTCAAAAAACTTTCGATTCGTATTGATAAGGAGACGTGCTGATTAGTATTTGGCGAAGGCAGATCTAGCAATTCCGAAGATATGGGGCAAAAAGTGCCAAAAACGGTACCTCAGTTTTTAAGAGAACGGAGCGTCCGATTTTAATAATTCAACAAACATTTTACTTGTATTGACAAGATGAAGAATTGATCAAATTTTCATAAGGGCAGATCTAGCGGTTTCGGAGATCTAACAAAAAAGTAAAAAAAATGCCATTTCAGATATCGTTATCAGATATTTTATAGAGATTTTAACAATAAGTATAAATTATGTTTACATTCCTATGGGTTCCGTACCAATGTTTATGCGTTAGACGGCGACGCGTACGCACTTTATATTTTGTCTCTAAGCAGTTGAAGCAGTTCGATTGCTTTGAAAAAAAGTTCAGATCTTCCAAAATATGTCAAAATAAAGAAAACATTTTTTTTTCAAAAAAAAAATAAATAAAAATTTTTAATTTTTTTTTCAAAAAAGTAATTTTTTGTCCAATTTATAGTTTCTCAAAAATCTTATTTTTTTTAAGTAAAATTTTTTCAAAAATGTTAATTGTTTTTAAAAAAAAATAATAAATTTGGTACGGGAAGTTCCAGCAATTTGCCTTAAGGCACGATGCCTTAATTGCCTTAAGACAGAATTCCATTTACAGCTAGTTTTATTATTAAATAAGAAAAATATTCAATTTAGACTTATACTTTTCGAAAATCCGTGACAAAAGATATAAATCCGGGACAAATATTAATTTTAGAAAAACCCGGGACACAAGATGGAAATGCGGGACTGTCCCGGTCAAACCGGGACGTATGGTCACCTTAATTTTTGGCATTTTTTGCCCCGTTACTTTTAAACGGCCGGAAATTTCAGGCAGACTGTTGGGGTAATAACTATAGCAAAATCAACTTATAATTATTGAATGTAATGAATACAGTAGAACCTCGATTATCCGGACCTCGGTTATACGGATTCGCGATCATCCGGACATAATCGCATCGGAACTTGCATATCCTGATGTGCATATATACATTAATACATTCTCTGTTTTAACGTGCATATATACATTTTTAAAGGATGGTGTTATCCCTTAAAGATAAAATAAATATTATAGAATCATTAAAAAAGGCGAAACCGGCCGTAAGTTAGCTGATAGGTATGGTGTAGTGTAGATACATCCACTATAAGCGATATTAAAAAGAATGCCGCTTCAATTTTGTCGTACACTTGCAAGTTAGATAGTAAAGAGGGTAGTGAAAATCGGAAAATGGTGAAGAGACCGAAAAATAAACTCTTAGAAGAAGCTCTATATTGTTGGTTTTTACAAAAACAATCAACAAATTATTTGTAAGCAACTTTTCTTCTTCATTGATACTTTACGTACCACCTGAATATAGTTAGCTCATGTTAATATAATATGTACGAGGTCTGTTCAAAAAGTTTTCGTAATTTTCGTTTTTTCAAAAAAATATTGATTTATTCGTCTACATTAATGTGGTCCCCTTCAAAGTAGTCCCCCCCAGATATAATACACTTATGCCAGCGTTTTTTCCAATTTTCGAAGCACCCTTGATATTCACTTTTTGATATGTCCTTGAGCACTCTCGGCGATTTTCTTCAATCGAGGAAAACCGCCGTCCTTTCATGGGTCTCTTCAACTTTGGGAATAGGAAAAAGTCACACGGAGCCATATCTGGTGAATTTTTGCACTTTGCAACACTTTATTTCATTTTTTACGCCAAATTTAATACAAATTCTTTGACTTTTTCAATTCTTCCATTGTAAAAATCGCCGAGCTCAGAAAAACACGTCGAACCTTAGCGACTACCACAGACAAAGTAAACAGTGAATATAGCTGAAAATTTCATCATACTTTAGGGGCATGTATACCAACACAATAAAAAAAAATTTTTGACAATCAGACACTCCAGACCCGCGAAATTTAATTATTAGTAATTCCGGGTACTTTTTGAACAGACCATGTATAATGTAATCTAAGAAAATATGTAAGTGTTAATTTTCTAATAAACATCGATTTTTGTTGATATCTATGTATGCATTTGTTATTTTTGATAAACAAAACATTATTCTTCATAATTTGGATTATCCGGATTTTCGATTATCCGGATGCCTATCGACAACAATTAGTCCGGATAATCGAGGTTCTACTGTATATTTAATTTATTTTGTTAAAATTGACAATTGAATTTTTTATTAAATATTTTTATTTGTACGGTTGCCATTTCCAAAAATTGTTTGTATTTTAAGGTGTTTTATTAAAATTATTTATATGTATCGCATAGCAAATTAAATCAAGACCCGAAACACGTGCTAGATTATCTAGCATTGGTTTTTTATTTAACCCTTTGCGCCTCTGAGGCGACAGGGCAGTTTTTATACACGACATGAGCAACCCGCGGCCCACGGGCTTCATATGACCTTTAAATATTTTTCTACGGCCCGCCAAGCATTTTTAAAATAGTACATATTTTATTTGTTTCATCAAATTTCTCTCATCAATAAATCAATTAATTTATTCTTTTTTGTTGCATTAATTTATGATTTTTTTAACTTTCCGTAGGGTAAGTTATTGTAATGGGCCGAAAATCGAAATTGAATTTTTTTACATTTCTCGACGTTTTGAAGGTTTCTGAATATTTTGGCATACCTCAGAAAAAATGGATGTGTGTGTGTGTATGTATGTATGGATACAATTTTTCAGTCACGTTTTCGGGCGCACGGATCAACCGATTTAAATGGTTCAAAAAACATTCAATTCCTATTGATAGGGAGATGTGCTGATTAGTTTTTGGCAAAGGCAGGTCCAGCAGTTACGAAGATAAAGGGCAAAGAGTGTAGAAAATAGAAATCGAGTTTTTGAGAGAACGGAGCATCCGATTTGAATGATCTAAAAAACATTTAATTAGTAATGATTGGGAGAAGTGTTTATTAGTTTTTGGCAAAGGCAGGCCCAGCCATTTCGAAGGTACGGAGCTAAATGTGCAAAAAATGGCAGTTTTTGAGAGAATTAAGCGTCCTATGTAAATGATTCAAAGAACTTTCTGCTTGCCTTAACAAAATAATAAATTTTGTATTTTTTTTTATTTTTTTTCTTAGTTTTTTTGGATATCGAAAATAATTCAGATTTTATTTTTAATTCTGACAAAAGTTCTAATATAGATTAAACAAATAATTTTAACTTTGTAATTTAGTTTATATAATTCTTATAAATATTAGACAATGTTACAATATTTATAATAATCTAATTGAAAACATTCAGTATTCCTCGAACATTTTGTTACGGTACGGGAACTTCCAGCAATTTGCCTTAAGGCACGATGCCATGCACCCTACTAGTTTTATTTTTTTTTCTAAATATGGAACATATCGAAATTTATTTTCGCAAAGCATAATTTTCATAATAAAGGCGGAGACAGAAAAAAATATTACACTTTTTCTGTGGAATGATAAAAATGTGCCTCTTGGAAATTGCTTTGAACCTTAAGATACTGTAGAGAATTATCAAAAATAAATTTAGATATTATTGTGAATATATGTTTTTCAATGTCCACAAATTCATATAAATCAAATGGCATAACATTATACTTACTTGGTTCTAAAAATTATACACATTAAGTTCAGTTGCTGTATTGAGAACAGAACAAGTCCTGTAAGCTGTTGTGCTGAATTGCTAGTCGGTTTTACATATGGCAACCCAAACTGTTGTTTCATCTCTGTATGGAGAAATGTTTGCAATAATATTTTTTCTTTTTTGTATAATGTTAATATTTTTGGTTTATATGCGATAACTGTATTTTGGAATCAGCACCCCCGAGGGGGTGTGCCCCACATGTTGAAAACCGCTGCTCTAGGGTATTCAGAAATTAAGCGATTGCAAATTGCACGTTACCATCGACAAGTTTTTAAAAGCTCTAAGTTTTAATGATTTTAGGAACATATTAATTACCAAGCAATATTTTACTGTCTATAATTGATACTTATAAATTGGCGACACATTTTTCTTACGGAAAAACGTCATAGTCACAGTACTTCAATTTCATATAACTCAGTATTTAAATATTAATTTGACTTCAACCATTTTTTTGTAATAGTACTCAGAAGAGTTTTTAGAGAATTTTTTGTTGAATGATAACCTTGTGAGATACCGTAATCATCTGACCTTGTTAAATTAAATGATTAGTAAGTTGTATACATGATTACCATGGCAAAAATGTAACGAATTATATCAATTATGCATTGATAAAGTTTGATAAGAAATTATCATCCTAATTTTTAATATTTGTGTTGTATGAAATCAATAAACATTGAAACCAGGAAATGAATGATTAATTTAGATAGCAATTGAAGTATCCCTGATTTAATAATTTTATTCAAATAAACATAAAACACTAAAATGGATAGAATTTTTATTGTTTTTTTATTATTGTTATTATCAACATCGTTATTTAAACATACAATATCTTTTTTTATTTACATTTGTGAATTACAATCGAATTACAATCGTTCTTATACAACATTCAATATGATGTAAACATACAATATGATTATCATTAAATAATAAGAAAATCTCCTAAAGCTTATAAGGAACATATTTCTTTTTCTATGGAGACAGGAGTGTCGATTTGCCTTTATTTTAGAAAAGAATGCTTAAAACGTTATTACTTAAAAAGCTTTTTTATAAATGGAAAATACTAAGGAGTATGTGCTTGATAATACTTTAGGAAAAAGAGGTGCTCAAACGTTAACTTTTTAACTTCCCGTAGGGTAATCAACTTCCCGTAGGGTAAGTTATAGTAATCGCAAAAAAATCGAAAATGAAAATTTTTATATATCTTTACGTTTCAGAGGTTTTTGAATATTTTGGCATACCTTTTTTTTTAGAAAAAATGGATGTATGTGTGTGTGTGTGCGTGTACGTGTGTGTGCGTGTACGTGTGTGTGTGTGTGTGTGTGCGGATACAAATTTTCGTCGACGATTTCGGGAACAAGGTTCAACCAATTCCAATTATTCAAAAAACATTCGATTGCTGTTGAAAAGGAGACGTGCTGATTAGTTTTTGGCATAGGCAGGTCTAGCCGTTTGAAAGATACGAAGCAAGAACTGTCACAAACGGGAAATCAGTTTTTAAGAGAACGGAGCGTCCGATTTTAATAATTCAAAAAAAACATTTTACTTGTATTGACAAGATGAAGAATTGATCAAATTGTCATGAAGGCAGGTCCAGCGGATTTGGAAATCCAGTAAAAAAGCCATTTGGCGGTCAAAAATGATCATTAGACATATGCACATCAAATTATCAGATATTTTATAGAGATTTTAACAATAAGTATACATTTGGTTTACATTTCTATGGGTTCCGTACCAATGTTTAACCGTTAGACGGCGACGCGTCGCTTACGCGCTTCGATATTTCGTTTAAAAAGTTTAGAATTTCCAAACTATGCCAAAATAAAGATTTTTTTTGTCGAATTTATAGTTTCTCAAAAATCTAATTTTTTTGAAGTAAAATTTTTTCAAAAATGTTAATGGCTTTTAAAAAAATAATAATTTTTGGTACGGGAAGTTCCTGCAATTTGCCTTAAGGCACGATGCCATGCCCCTACTAGTTATCTTATCCCATCTTTGGAGTTGCATAAGATATGTTAGAATGATTTATATTTTTTTTTCTTTTCGCGGACTCAACATGATTTGAAAAGATTGGATGGCCGATGTATCAGCAATTGCATTAGATTTATCAGCATCATTATGTAAATACTGATTGTTAACTTTAAGAATAGGAATGATTTCATATTTTTTTTTGAATTTTTCAGTATAATACCGAATATTATTATGACAGATATTAGAAGTTTCTAGCTTCTTTTTCCATATTTCGTTTTTGAAATTTGAAATAGCAATATTGGGGATTATTAGCTTTTTTCCATAATCTACGAATTTTATTTTTATATTTGATATCATTAATAATATTTTTTTGAAGCTCTAAACGACAGTCAGTTTTTCTTTTGGGCACTGAGAAATCAATGCATGTGATACCGTTGTCGAAAGATGGTTAATTGCGTCATAAATTAGTTGTGGTTTACCTAGAGATTCGTGAATGTTTAATTGTATATGCATATATTGCATACGGGGCATCAGAATTTATTTTAGAGATATGGTTTTTTCTACAAAGTATCTTATTTTGATCCGTAGTATTCAAAAATCATATGTGGCTATGCGACTTTTTTTACTCAAACAAATCCACCCGCATATATATGCATTTATGTTATAAATTCAATGACCGAAATAGAAAACACATTAAGCTCATAAGCACAACTATTGCATTTTACATTTTGTGGACAATTGAAAAGCCATTGTTCTTTGTCCTATTGAAATCTTGCTCGTTTTTGTAAATATATCTATTATGCATACATGTTTATGCCAATGATAATGCTATTTATATTTCACGTGAACGTGGTGTTAAATTGATTGCTAACTTAATAATGTGGTGTTTAATTTATTATTGTTGAACGATTCCATGCAATTTCTTTCCATAACATTATTTCGCCATATTTTGCAATAACTGCCAATCTTAAAACATAAAATAAATATTGTAAATTAGCGTGAAAATGATCAATAAAATTGGTTATTTTGATAAAATTGTCAACTTTTTATTTTGAAAATTAAGTTTTGCTTTCTTTAAAAAATTCAATGCATGTATGAACTGACATCTTTCCAACAGACTTACAATATCTGTAATTGTTTTAATTATAGTGCGCTAACACGAACTTGTATATCCTACAAGCGCGGCCCATTATTTAACCCTTTCGACTCGGATGCCGCCGCTCCGGCGGCATAGTCATTTTACCGTTGCGCTCGGATGCCGCCGCTCCGGCGGTAAATCGTGTCGGCGACGACTCGTCGCAAACTAAACTTACATTTAATTTTTTTTTATTTTTTAAAAATTAATTTACTATTACATTCATTTATTGATTGATTTATTAATTTTATAAATAAATATATAACAAAATTAATTTATTAGCTCATGATCCCCATAATTCTAATAAAGATCTGTGAAGAAATGATTTTTTAAACAATATAGCATGGTTTTGAGTGCATTTTTTTTTTAATTTTCAAAATTTTCTATTTTATTATCATAATAACTATATTTAAAAGCAATATAACCACATTTTGAAAAAATCCGATACAAAAAAAAATTCCGAGTTGAGAGATAAGTCTAGCACTATAATATTCCGAGCGCAGCGTACCGACTGGCAGTCCGACTCCCGAGTCGAAAGTGTTAAAACTTTGATGAATTTTTAAAAGTAAACTACATTTTGAAGGCCCAAATGAAGTATATAATTAACTTCCCGAATGGGTACGTTATAGTAGTCGTAAAAAAATCGAAAATGAAAATTTTTATATATCTTTACGTTTCAAAGGTTTCTGAATATTTTGGCATAGCTTAGAAAAAATTGATGTATGTGTGTGTGTGCGGATACAAATTTTCGTCGACGATTTCGGAAATCGGTTCGAATATATAAATCTATCAGTTTCTTAGATGTACAACTCTTTCGCGAAAATAATAATATAATAACTGATTGGTATCACAAACTAACATACTCAAGCCGTTATCTTAATTACCACTCTTACCGCCCCCTCTCTATCAAAATAGGCACAATCATAAACTTAATTGACCACGCATTATTATTATCACACAGTAAAGTTTTAAGAAAGAATCTCTCTCTCATTTCACAAATCCTAACCAAAAACTCCTACCCACAACACCTCATCCAATCCATAACAAAAAATAGAATCTTATATCTCCAAAACCGTCACAATAATTTAATTGATAACCCAAACCTTGAAAACTACGTCGGAACTATAAGTTTACCTTTCATTAAAGAATTACATTACCCGTGGAGAAAACTTTTCAATAAAAATAATATTAGAGTAGTTTGTACTTCCGAAAACACTTTTTCAGCTCTTTTTACAAAATTAAAATCAAAATTTAACCCAAGAATCTTAAGTTATCTAGTTTATAAGCTTAATTGTCTAGATTGTAATTGCGTCTACATAGGTGAAACTAGTCAGAACCTGCACAAAAGAACATCTCAACACAAAAACAATTCTAAAAATAAAAATCAGTATAAAACACAATTAACAGATCATATTAATCAGCTCAAACATAACATTGATTTTTCCAATCCCACGATCCTACATTTCGAAAATAATTTATTTAAAAGACGATTTAGCGAAGGATGCTTAATATCTTTACACAAGGATACAGCCATAAATTTAAGAACTGACAACAATTCGCTTTGCAATGACTATAAAATAACCCTAGACCATTTTCAATTACGCCACCATATCTGAATGAAGCGTGTATTATTATTATTATATTATTTTACAAAAAGCATATGTTTGCCGGTCTTTTTACACTTTCGCAAAAATTGTAAACACAATTCATTCAGTTTTCAGACGTTAGTCAATTTGTACACACTAGAATGTAAGCAAAAAAATTGTCAAAAAAAAAAAAAAAAATTAATTAGTTTAAATATTCCAATTATTAATAGCCTGGTTTATCACAGTGTAATAGTGTAGTGTATTTTTGTATAATTAATTTCTGTAAGTACTTATATATAAGTTATAACTTTATATTATTTTCCTCCTACATCATATAAAATCTTTTAGTTTTCCACTGAATGACGGTCTCGATGAAGACCGAAACGTGTTACTGCCCGATTCTAAATAACACATCAAAATATATATCAACACCAAACTCACATATTTCAATATATATTCAGTATATATTACAATGACAAACTGTAAAAAATAGAGGAAATGGGGCGCCAAGGATAAAATGGCATGCGGGCGCTCAGGACCCTTGGACCGCTACTGTATATATAAAAATAAATTTTATGTTATTTTTTTGCAGCGGCCTGTGCTGGCATGTTCAGATGGACCTTTCCGCCAATTCCTATTGCGCAACGTACCCTTGCTAAGACAGAAATTCTGGCCGACCCTATGGTGCGTGGAGGCGCGGGCGCAAACAGTGCTTGCCAGTCTCTTGCGTTCGAGATTATTGCCCGTTGTGAAGTACAGACGGTTGGTAATACAATTAAACAAACGATAAACTTTTTTTTTTCAAATGAAGAGATATTATATGAAAAAGTGGCATTTTTTATAAATTCTAAACCTTTAATATTTAGGTGTGGGTGACATAGTGAGTGAATAGCTGGAATTCCCTATTTTACAAATAAAATATTAGACCTTAGAAGAAGCAGTTTGGAGCCATCACTCAGAAATATCATATCATTTGTTGGACTTTCCTATTACCTATAAATAACTGCCAGCATTTGTGTTTTAACAATGTGAAATCATTTGCTATATTTTGTGTAACTTTTAAACTGCTAAGCCTTCTAAGTCTGCCTTTAAGAAAAACAATACTAGTTACCAATTACCAATCATATTATTATTATTATTATTATAATTATATTATTAGTGCTTACTTAGAAGACAGATACATAACCATTTTTTGTTCACAACAGATACATTTCTATCCTTTTTTTGTTCACCGCTTAGTTACTATGTATAGTTATACTCTCTGCAATCTATTTTTCAAATTTTGCGTCCATGCTTCTGTGTATTGCATCCTGTATCATAATTATCTCTATTTTCTCAACTTGCTCAAACCATCTGCAAGCTTGTCTAGTTATTTCAATTTTTATTTCTTTTATAAATACTTTTCCAACCCAGTTTCTAGAAATTGTAACAGAAAAGCTTTCATGGCACTTGTATTCAGTAAAATTATATCTCTTTTCCACAAAGGGGGCGTCCATTAATCACGTGAGGTTTTTAGGGGAGTGGGGGGGTTTGTTTGACAAAAAATCACGAAATACCTCGTGGGGGAGGGAGGAGTATAATAAGATATAACGTGTATTTATTTTTACCTGAAATTAAAAAAAAATCGAAACCAAAGATCAGAAATTTTACGATTTTTTCTCGTAACTAAAAATACACGTGATGTTTGGTGGGGAAGGGGGGGGTTAATTTTGAATATCACCGCGTATCATCAAGGAGGACGGGGTCCAAAATTCCTTAAAAAGACGATCACCTAATTAAAGGACGCCCCCAAATTACAAATTTTATCAGAATGATGAAACGTACTTCTGCATTAGCAATATTACTTATTTAATTACCGTTTTTAGCTATAAATAATCTTTACAATTTCCACGTTTATTTATGATTTATATTGTTTTGATCATTTTTATCGTTTCTTGTTGATAGCGATAAAAATGTCCTAAAAGAATTCTTTCATATTTACAGCGAAAACTATAATATTCTTTCTGAATTAACACATGTTAAATATAAATTTAATGCGTTTTATTTGCTATATCTAAATATTTTTAAACATGATTTTTGTTGACTTTTATGGCCCATCCGTAATGTTGACCATCGCAATATTGTTGTAAACTATAACCCAATATTTTGGTTACATTATATTTCAGAGAAATTTTAACATTGGCTGACGGTGGCGAAATTGGGCTCGATTGGCTAGAAACAGGATGTGATCCAAAGTCGCCAGTAATATTAATCCTTCCGGGATTGACTGGAGAATCGCAGGCAGAATATATTAAATGTCTTGCGTTATCTGCTAACAGCATCGGTGTTCGCTGTGTTGTATTCAATAACCGTGGTCTAGCAGGTGTACAACTAAAGGTACTATTAAAAAGGTTTTGTTCTAATGATTTTTATTTGGGAATTATGTGCAACTATTTCTTTAAGGAATAAAAAGCAAATTTGGTAAAGTGTTTTAGACAGTGGTTGCCAACATTGTACGCTACCCCCACCCAACAAGCTGTTTGATTTTTTTTACAATCTAATTTTAAAAATAAATAATCAACTGAATAATATAATTTATAAGAATATACATAAAAAATATTGGTCTATTTATTTCTTATATAATTCCAACATTTTGATTTATTTTCGAAAATAGTATTTTGAAAGCAGTTGTACATCCCACTCTTGCAACAACCTCACGGCCTCCTGAGGAGTCACGCCTTACAGGTTGGAAACCACGGAGATAAAGTTTTGCTACTTCGGTAAGGGCTAAAATATAGCATCGAACTCTACTCCGGGACCAAGCTCTGAGGGATTTCAAAGAAATTCAATTAATTGTTTACCCCCTTTCGTGCTATTTAGCTCGATGAATCTTGGGCCCGCAGATGTTAGGCGTTAACGCTTCTTCGCGCGTAATACCGCATGTCCACCGGTGGTACACCACAACGAACTAACATTACAGAACCGCGTGGCCACCGGTAGATACACGATATGTGTGTTATCTGGAATAGACCATTTTTTGGTGCGGTCCCAACAAGTAAAGAACGATTTTCGATGCGGTCTTCAAGGTGTTAAGCTGATCTCGAGAAAGGTTATAAAGCCTGCCGAAGGCGAGGCGGTGCTTGCGCGCTTCGATATTTCGTCTCTATGTAGCTAAAGCAGTGCGCGATTGCCTTGAAAAAAATTTCAAAATTTTCAAAGTTTTCAAAAATTTTCTTTTTTTTTAAATTTAAAATTTCTCAAAAATCTAATTTTTTCAAAGTTTAAAAACAAAATTAATAATTAAATTAAAAATAAGTAATTAAAATTGGTATGGAAAGTTCCAGCAATTTGTCTTAAGGTACGATGCCATACACCACTAGTTTATTTATTGTTTCAACAGCATTCAGAACTACTTAACCTTACGTGTCCTATGAGCTGTTTGTTGAAGGCGGTCTCCATATTATGCATATTTAATGCCCTTGCCATAGCGGTTGCGAGATGGATTCGGACGAACCAAACATTACTCAACTCAGCGGAGTTTTCACCAAAATCCAGACGAGTTAACACCCGAGGTTCTCAGTTCATTTCATACGAAGGATGGGGTTGCAGCATTGTCTTACAGACTCGCCTCATCCTGGTTTTGAACAATTCGTAATTTATTCTAATGGTCATTATGATTTAATCATTTTCAATTTCCTATTTCAACATTTGGGCATAGTATGATAAAATATGTGCAAGTGGTCAATTAGGTTTATTGCTCATCTGTATGGCAATTTTCCATACCTTTAGGGAATTATATAGCTATTATGTGTCAACCAAGAAGGACTTCAAAAATTCTTCTGTGCGATAAGTCGATTATACAACGGTGTCTTTAAAATTTTTTAAATGCACGTGCTATTTGTTAAATTATTTGTGTTAATTTTGTTATCATGCTTGTTGTTCAATTTTGTTCTTTAAAAATTATATTTAAAAAAGTGCTCGTATCGTAGATAGGACAATTATATTATTAGTTGGGAATCACATTAATTAATTTTTATGAAAAATAGGTCAAATTGTTTTTACAATACCAAAAACAGGTTTCTGTTAAAACGAATTTGAAAAAATTCTGTTAAAATTTTAATATTGGCTGCAAAGAGTGCAAAGAATTACGGCTTATTTTTAAGATGCATTTTTTATTAGGTTGAGAATATTATAGTTTTACGATGTTAGCTCGTGTAAACCGTTTTTTTTTTTTGTCTCATTGTTAGACACCTCGTCTATATTGCGCAGCAAACGTTGATGATCTCTCTGAAGTAGTGGAACATGTGCATACTTTAAATTCAGATGTGCAGTTAGGCGCCGTAGGAATCTCTATGGGGGCTCTTCTCATAGGAAATTATATAGCCACAAGAAGCAAAAGGGCATCTAGTGTTTTAACAGCTGCCATGATCATATCTGCTCCATGGAATGTTTTCAAAGGTTGGTTCGTATATTGATATATATGGTCGAATTTTAATTTTATTTTATTCATTTATTCATTTATATGCAAACCATAATCAGTAATAATGATATTTTAATTTATCAACATTCATTTGTAATTATTTATTCACTGCCTTAACTTTTCCCGGGCATTATCTTATATTTTAATTTAGCGAAAACTCTATTCGCAGATGATACAGTTGGATGTAGACAAAGAATGTTTCATAGAATGAATCATTTTTACTATATGTATTCTCAATAAGTTAATTCAACTGAAAATATTTAACGATCTTTTACTCAAAATATTAAACTTTAGTGACGGTGTACTTAAAGCGCTTGCCTACATATGTAGGCAAAAATTTATCTTGCATTGTAAAGATATTTATACATTTTTTTTTCATCTTTGGATGTAATTTATTTGCATTTTATAGGTACAAAAAGTATAGAAAAGCCTTATTTGAACAGTATGCTTGGTCGCTACTTGGCATCAAATTTATGTACAACATTGAAACAGTATAAAACTCAGATGATTGGGCCATGGGACATGGATAAAGTCCTGGCAGTAAGTAATAATTGAATCGTTACGATCGAATAAACTACTTTATCACTCATTAATTTTAGAGCAAAACCATAAAGGAATTTGATGAAAATTTTACTACATTGCATTTTGGTTACAAAAATATTGATGACTATTATTCTGCTGCAACTCTACATGATAAAATAGACAAGATTACAGTACCCTTGTTATGTCTCAGTGCCGCAGATGATCCATTTCAACCTCTCGATGGTAATTCAGTTGTTTTATTTGTTTTTATGTATTGTATTTTGCATTTAGAAAATAATATAAATCAAAATATAAGTAACTACTGAGATAAAGTCATGTTAGATATTTATTTTGATGTTTTTTAAGTCCCTTGAAAATAGATTTTGCTTTCTTTGTCATAGATTTACCGGAAATTTATTATTAAATTTTTGGATGCATTCAAAGCACTTTAATTTAATTACCACACAAATTTGTTTATAGTATTTGGTTAAAAATTATACTTATATGATATTAAAATTGGCCTTAATTATTTAATATTCTAACATATTTGTTTATATGTTACAGCTATTCCCATCGAGCAAGCAGAAAATAGTAGCTATGTTGCAATTGCTGTTACAGCCCGTGGAGGGCACATTGGTTTTATGGATGGATTGTGGCCTTTAACTCAAAATCAGTATATGGCAAGACTCTTTGGCCAATATTTTTCTGCTGTTTTTAATGTCAATAATGACATTAATTCTTTAAAAAAGAAAATTCAAGTACCTTATCAATGTGATAGTGTAGATTTATATTCGGCTGTTGCAAGTACTGTTAACTTATGATTATTTAAAGTTGAGCATAAAATAGTATTATTTTAGTATCATTCTTTTTAGATATAATTAATTAATCTGACTTTTTATAATTTTGTTTTACATATAAAATAAATAATGTTATTAATGTATAATTATATAGTCTAACCAGGAAATTCTCTAAATATATTATTCCTGATGTTATTTTGTTGTTTCTTTACTAGGAATATTTTATTAATGCGAATTTAGTACTGTGTAATTTCCATAAGTAATTTTTTTTTTTTAAATTTATCAGAACTTATGGATTCTATGAGCTGTTGTGATTAATATCTTACAAACTACGTTTGTTTTTATTATAGATGGCAACCCAAACAGTTGTCTCATCTCTATGTGCTGAATTTTTATTATAACAATTACTGTAATAGTGATGCATTTAATTGTTGCAGCAATACCGTATTAGGGCTGTTTTCACTTGGAAACATATTGCTATCTATATTTCTAAGCAAAAATCGTTGTCACTGCTGCCTGACAACAGGCTGCTCGAAGTGGGTATCGAACCAAGAACCCCTGATCCAGGTCCGGTCGTTCTAGCCACTTACCTACGAGCAAGCCCTCCATAAGTAATAACACCATTTTTTTTTTAAATGAAATTAAGGTCTTCTTAATTTAATTTGTGGCATTGTTCTATTTCATGTGTTTTTAATACATGACATAAACCACTCTTAAAAGGGCTTTTCACTTTAGTAAAAGAGATTACTTTGATTAAAAAATTTTATTATACAAAATTATTAATATTTAACCTAAGATGTAAATACATTGATACTTTATGCTAAAATGGAAATGAAAGCAAATTCAATTGTATTTTATATTTTGCCCTTACACCCCATTAAACATAACATGCACAGCATATATAATATAAAATCTATGAATCTCTAAATGCTGTATGAATGTGAAATCTTTATTTCGTTGGTGAATATATACACATATATATATAAATACATATGTATATATATATATATATAAATTAGAACAATATAAAACACAGCACAAAATATTATAGATGAGAAATTTTAAGACAACATTATTGAAATATTACAACTTCATATTATATTCCTTTCAGATCCTCAGGAAGATCATTTTTTGGGTGTTTGTTTTCAAAATGCTGCTTGTATGTTTTCGGATCTGGCATTTGAGCCTGAAAAATATTATATAATGCATCATAATTTCATACTATATTTGTTCATTACAGAAATTTGAGGAAATAACATTTTTACTTAGGTACTGTTAAACCAATTCGAGGAATTTTATTTCATAATATACTATTATATGCAAAATTTAAGATCTTATTTTCACAATATTATGATAGTTTAAACATATTCAAGTCAAAGATAAATGTAAATGAAAACTCTTTCCGTTTGATTATTCTAAAAGAATAATCAAGTAATACTAAAATGCAGTAATAACATGTAGAAAAGTAGCACATTTAGCACTTGATTTTGAAGAACTTTGTCCTACCTTGCATATAGCACAAACGTGAACAAGAGCTTTCTGAGCTGCCTTTTTTTGTTCGTTTGCACTGTGTCCTTGTTGTTTCTTCAATTTCGCCGATTTTTCAGCGGCTTTCTGTTGCGATTGCACTTTCTGCTGACCACGCGCCATGTCTGCGAAACATATTGGTTAGAATTGATATGACCTTAAAAACTACAGTGCATAAAATGTAAACTAATTTAAATAAATTAAGTATTAGAAAAATAACAAAATTTAATGTGTAACACCTTTCCAAGAGAATTGTCGGGTTTACAATTAATGAAAGAATGCCAAAACGACAAAACATATTGTGACGAAACAAATTAACAAACAAGCTACAAACACTTTTTTATTTTATTACAATTATAAAAATAATATATTAATTAACAAATCCTCACCTTGCACTTATCACTTAGAATTTGCTAGAGCAAAAATTTGACAGCTATTCCCTATTCTGTAGAAAAAGGAAAATGTATTGAGAAGATTGCAGCGCCATGTAAAAATTTCAACTGGAAATAGAGGGCGCGAAAATTCGAAAGTTTGACAGTTTCCTAATAGCATTACGCCTTTTGTTTAAAATTGTGATCATAACCACAAAATGCGCATGGACGTGGAGTTAACGCGTTGTGCATCAAGGCTGTTTTTCAGGCAATTTAGTAAAAAAATTAGACAAGCTAAGGGTACGACAGAGACCACAAACATACCAGGTCAGTCAAATGTAATACACATAGTTTAATTGTCTAACCGCACAAGTTCATTTTTTCAATATTGTGTGAATAGGTTAAATATTTAGTCTAGATATACAATATTCATATTCAAAATATTTAATGACAAACAGACAGCAGTCGAATTGTAATATTGTCTGTCCACAATCTTAGCTGATATTAACCAATTTGTTCTGTAATATTTTCTGGATTATAAATTATTTCTTTACTAAAAGATTTTATGTATGAAACAGTATTTGAATACCCGGTTGCTAAAGAGAGGGACAGAAGAGTATATGCTTGGGGACTTGCTGAAACTGGCGCTTTAGGTATCAGTGAGCCAAAAACAACAAGGAAGTCATTGTCTTCTGTGGTTACTCATCCAACTAGAATTAGTTTTGCTGAAAAATATGATATCACAGATATAGCTTGCGGCTATGGCTTTACATTATTTGCTGTTAAATCTAAGACGGTTAAAGTATTTGGAACTGGCATTAATACAGATTCTCAAATCGGTAAACATGTTGTTAAGTTTAACTTATGCAAAAAATCATTTATCTTTTAAATGTCTAAAGTACATTTCCTAATTTTCGTATTGTGTTTAACTTCCAAATTAGATAAAATATCAAGATATGTGAATAAAAAATTAATGATTAAAACATTGGTACTTTAATGTTGATTTCATGTTTTGCAGTAAATTTCAAGAATTAATTAAATTAAATTTAAGTATGATATGCTTGAATATGATTTTAGTATGATATGCTTGATTAATTTAGTTAATTAAAATCAATTGTTCAATTTTAAAAATGTAAAACAGTATATTAAATGCCTAAATTTAATTTTCTAGGATTGCAAACTCAAAGGAAAGATGGTATTTTGGAATTCTTAACCTACCCTGCTCCAATCTCATTGCCTTTACTTGAGCCAGAAGTTACGAATGTGATCAGTATCAAAAGTGGCCGTGCTCACAGTATTATTCTTACTGATAGAGAGGGAGCTTTTACTATAGGAAATAATTCTTATGGCCAATGTGGTCGCCCTATTGATAAAATTGAGTTATATACTGAAAGTAAAGTATTGCCTTTTTCAATTCCAAAGGTTGGAAATGAAGATATAGTATCTATTCAATGTGGTCAAGATCATAGGTAAGCAATATATAGAGTAGTTCTTTGAAATCTTTAGAATTCTTGTTGTTGTGTTTTTTATCATATTTTATTTCTTATCTTTTTGCAGTTATTTTTTTATCACATCAGCATCAATTCTTAGTTACATTATGTATTTTATATAAAATTAAATGATACATATAGTAAGACTGTAACATAAAGAGTAACACTTAATAGTAAGAAATATATTTGTTATTCAATTTCTTTATTGAAAATTGTTTAGAGTTTATTTTAACATAACTTCTATATATAATTATTTAATCAATATGAAAGTTTTTTTTTTCTTTTAAAGATCTTTTTTCATCTGTATTATAAAGAATATTTGATCTTATAATTAGTTTATATTACTAATATCATATTTGCCTCATAATTTATCATGGCATGTGAAAAATCTATATATTTGATTTGATTAGATTTGAATATTTGATCTTATAATTAGTTTATATTACTAATATCATATTTGTCTCATAATTTATCATGGCATGATTGAAGTATATCCAGGGTTTGTTTATATTAAATACAATTTTTTATTCAGTATATTTATTAACAAATGTGGACAAGTGTTTGCTTGTGGCTGGGGAGCAGATGGTCAGACTGGTTTGGGACATTACCGGAATGAATATGTTCCTACTCAACTTCTGGGAGATATTGCATCAGAACATATTATTAAAACTGCTGGTACAGCTGACTGCGTTCTGGCTCTGAATGGTATAGTTAGAACTCCATTTAAATGATTGTACTCAATGTTGATATTTGAATATTATTACTTATATAGAGAGATATAGATAGATAGATATAGATAGAGATATAGAGATAGATCAGATATATATATAGAGAGAGATAGATAGAGATAGATATAGAGAGAGATATATATAGATATCAGAGAGATATAGATATAGAGATAGATCATATATATATCATATATATATATATATATATATATATATATATATATATATATATATCATATATATATATATATATATATATATATATATATATATATATATATATCATATATATATATATATCATATATATATATATATCATATATATATATATACAGGGCCGGTCCTGCCTTGCATGCGATGCATGCAAAAAATGCGGGCGCACGCCTTAGGGGGCGCCAAAACGAGTTTCGAAAATTAAAATTTTAATATATTATTTATATTTTTTATTATTTATATAAAATCTAGAATACTTAATAAATTATAATAAACAATCACACTTAACTAGGGATACGGAGACACAAAAAGCATATTTATTTTGCAACGTGATATCAGTACCGATTAATAACTCTGTAAATTAGTAAATAACTGCTCTGTTTATTGCTCAATCTACTTATTCAATTTTTTATTTGTTTGAAGTTGCTGTGAAATTGAAAAAGGAATTATATGTGATGCAAAGAATTATATGTGAGCGCAAACCTACGAAAGATTAAATTATTTGGCATTATAGAAGAAAAATTGCGATATGATTTAGTTAAAACGGAACTTGTTAATAAAAGTAGATACAAATTATAATAGAGAAAAATTAAAAATAGGAAAAATGGATAATTTATTTCGATTGATTCCGAGTTGTAATTTTTGTTTTTGTTGCAAATGTTTCGCATCTGATAAATTTTGAACGTTGAAGACATTCGTGGTTAGGGTTAAGGAAATGGAACAAATATGAGAAATGAAAGCAAGAGTTACTTTGGAACGAAAATCTTAAGGCTTTTTTTTACCTAGTGGTGTCCATACTCTAAATTTAATATTTATTAACTATGCAGGAAATAATATATATCAAATATAATTAGTTTTTTTCCAAAATAGTTCAAGAAATTACTTCTTTGCATTTTTACTAATTTTTGAACAATACTTTTAAAATACGTTAAAAATTTTAAAATACCTTAAAACTACAATCTGATACTCTGAATATGACGAGAAAGCAAGGACTATTACAGTTCAGCTCTTACGATATCAATAAGGAAAAGTTTACGACGTCATTTTGGATATTGTAAATAATAAAAAATTAAATTAAATTAAAATTTAAAAATCCAGCATGAAATACGAGTATTACGATTGAAAATGGAAAGCTAGTTTTTTTTAGCTCTGTTGACATGATTTGGAAAAATAAATCGCAGAATAAATAAGTAAAATGTGTCAAAACCCAAATATTAATATTGTACATACGTTAAAATAATTGAAAATTTAGAAATATTTGATTATAACCAACCCGCGAATCGCCTCGATTTTCTAAATAAATTTGAAATCAATGTATTTTATACACTTTTAGATTATATCTAATTTTTTACTATATCCAGAATAATCAAAAATAAATTAAAAAAAAATCTGTAAATATTTATACTATATAAATGATAAACTGTTAAAACATTTAAAATTAATAGGGGGGGGGCGCTAGAAAAAAAGTTGCATGCGGGCGCTAAGGACCCCAGGACCGGCCCTGTATATATATATATATATATATATATATATATCATATATATATATATCATATATATATATATACACCGCGATTTCCATTTTCAATTGAAAGTATAAATCAAAAATATGTTGCCAATTGAAAATAAGTCCATCACGTGCACTGCGGTGTGAAATAGAAATGGGAAAAGCTCTCACACTACTTCTACCCTGAATCGAGTTTGATTTTAACTCAGCTCACAGACCTACCTGAGGGCAGTACTACCCATTATTATATATATATATATATATATATATTAGGGTGGTCCTTAAAATGGTCATTTTCGAATTTCCTTGCTCCCAGGGGCTCAAATGGTTCCAAATAGATAAAAAACAATTCTCTGAAAGTTTTAGCTCTTAATATTAACGTTTAGATAGAGCGCAATTCAATCAAAGTTTGTATGAGGAGAGCATGTAAAAAAATTTGAAAATTAAAAAAAAATGTTTTAGGTCTAACTTAGCGACAAATGAATGAGTTTTATTCATTCATTTGTTCGCTAAATTACATCTAAAAAACATTTTTTAAATTTTTGAAAATTTTGTCATGCTGTTTCCATACAAAACTTTAATTGAATTGCGCTCTATCTAAACGATAATATCAAGAGCTAAAACTTTCAGAGAATTGTTTTTTATCTATTTGGAACCATTTGAGCCCCTGGGAGCAAGGAAATTCGAAAATGACCATTTTAAGGACCACCCTAATATATATATATATATATATATATGATTTGGGATCATTATTTCATTAATATTATGTGTTGACATAAAAAAAATGTGAATTGATTATATAAGTATTTTTTTTATTATGTTAATACATGTTTATATGCATTAAGCTACATTTCAGATAAAGGTGATGTTTTTGGATGGGGAAATAGTGAATATGGGCAATTATGCCAGGGAAATGAAGTACAACAAGTAAATACTCCTCGGCATTTACCATTCTGCCGAAAACTAGGTAAAATTGTTGACATTGCAGCAGGAGGATCAATGTGTGGTGTAGTTACTGGTAAGTCTTCATTTTCATTATGCAAATGATTTTAATATTTTACTTAATACAGTTACATCAAGGTGCAAAAGTTGCATTTCAACATCTGCGTAAGGGGGTGTCCATTGAATGCCTTTTTCTTTAAACTGTTTTCTCTTTCAATACAATGTACATGATTTCTCGAGTTCTACTACGCCAGTTTACTTCAAATTTTCAGAGAATCTTTCTTATAGACTTTTCTTCAGTATATACTAGCCTCATCCTCGAATTTCAATTTCTACTACTTTTAAATAAATTGATAGTCAAAAATGTGGTAAGAAAATGGTTTTCTTTTTTCAAACAGTCGCCATTTTGTCAAAAAAAATTAACTTAATCCTATATTATATCATAGTGACATCACTCTAAATGAATAATCTTTTTTTATTCTCATTTTGGATCAATTTTTTGAGACACCTCACTTTCATACACTGCTAATTTTTAAAAATATTTTTTTTTGTTTTAATTTTTTTTCTGTACTTTTGTAATGTTGATAAATACTATAAAAAAATAACAGTGAAATTGATTGCCTTTTTTATGATTTAAAAGTAACCTAAAATCATACCTCTACACAAGAAAACTCTCTTAAATATAAAATACAATACACTCTTCTGCATGCAATAGTAAAAATGTAGTAACTTAGTTCTAAAAACAAAAACAAAAAGTTTTTTTTTTCATTATATAGAACCTTTTATATTTTATTATTTTAAACATTTTTGACTTCCTATGGAATGTATGCCTACTGTACATCGATAAAAGTAATTTTTGTCTTCAAAGTATCATTTTCATAGAATTTTTTATTTTAATTCAATTTAATTCTGCAATCTATAAATATAATTACATTTAGCAGAGAATGCTGACAAGTTGTTTACAATTGATTGTTTACAAATTAGTAGATACCCCCAATGGCGTATCTACTATAGCTAATATAATAATAAAAAAAAAAAAAAAAAAAAAACTAAAGAGTATTTTTAAATGTTATTTTTTGCATTAAGTTTGTATGCAATGTTTTGTAAATTCTGCATATGCTAATTCAAGCAATTTTTGTTTTATATTTTATCTTAGAACAAGGAGATGTGTTCGTATGGGGCTTTGGAATATTGGGAAAAGGTCCTGAAGTTGAACATTCTTTTATTCCAACGCAAATACCAACTACTGTATTTGGTAAAAATGATTATAGTCCTAATGTCTTTGTCACAAGTATAAACTGTGGTCTAAGCCATTTTGCAGCTGTGACAAACCAAGGAGATGTATATACTTGGGGTAGAAACAGACATGCCTGCTTAGGATTAGGGCATTACAATAACCAATACTTTCCATTCAAGGTGGCTATTGGTGCACGAGTTTTAAAAGTTAGTTGTGGCATAGATCATAATGTAGTTTTATGTAAACCACATATTTAGTTTTATTATATATACTGTGTAATGAATTATAAATTTTAAATTTAATATATAGCTTTATAACACCTTCTAGTTTTGTTTAAGATGTGCAATTTATAATGTCTTGCAAAAAAAAAGACAAAATTATACAGAGTGCCACAAAATATTTATCCAGAGTACCACAAATGAAAAATGATTATAATCAAATTCTTTATTATATATACCATAAATTAAAAAAATTCTAATATGCTTACAAATATATATACACACACATACATACACACACATATATATATATATATATATATATATATATATATATGACTTAAATTTTTTTGTTCGACATTGTTTGAGTTGAGTTATTGTTTATTTAAAAAATTGGCTGCAAATTAACATCCAAAAATATTATATATATATATATATATATATATATATATTTATTTGAATAGTCTTGAATTTGATGTTGATATATATGTTTAATTTGAGTTTAATATTCGGGCGTAACATCAATAAAAATAGTATGAGAGTTTTTTTAAAAGTTTATTTATTTAAAATCCATACGTTTCGGCTAGCATCTTAGCCATCATTCAGTGGTAATCAAATTAAAATTTTGTGTCCTAATATAGTATATGAAACCATTATTAATCCATGGTATAAGTATGTGCACATTGATAAGATATATGGTTTTTGACATCACTTCGGAGTTTAAGATAGGAATATTCCTCCGAAGAGTAAATACATAGTTTCGACAGCTCTATCTAAACGTTAATATTAAGAGCTAAAACTTTCATAGAATTGTTTTTTATCAATTTGGAACCATTTGAGCCCCTGGGAGCAAGGAAATTCGAAAATGACCATTTTAAGGATCATCCTAATACATACATATATATATATATATATATATATATATATATATATATATATATATATAGCTCATATAGTTCTGTGGAGGTGCTTATGGCATAATATTACAAATATAATTTTATTCTAATGAAAATATTATATTAGTGGCTTTGCTTCATTTGTAGGTGATATGCATTTAGGTAAATTTTCTGAAACTATAGAAACATATAATATAGTCTTAGATAAAAGAAGAGTATAGTGTATTCAGGGCCGTGTCTGGGCATGTGGCCGCCTGCGTGCGAGCATTTTTTAGCCGCCCTTGAAAATAATATAGTAGGAAAATATCAAATATGTTCTCAACTTGTAAATTTTTATGTTTTCTCTACGTTTTTAGTCATTTTGAATCGTTCGAGACCAAATTTGTAAGAAAAGTATGTATATGAGCCGATTTTAAATTTTTTGTCAACGTTTTCTCTGAAAACCGGGGTAAATCGATTTCAAAAATGTAAGTCATTTGATGTAACTAGATAAAACAGAAAAGTCTACAAATTTTCGTACATGTTTTAGCCAAAAATCCTGCATCGTTTTTAAACATTCAGAAACTGTTTGAAAGATATATTTGGGAATTGTGCTGATTAGTTTAAGGGGGTATTCTACTGTAGAATTTTGAAAAAATCTAAAATTTTTTTTTCATATTTTCAAAGTTTAGTTATTCAAAAATATGTCATTAAAATAATTTTTCAAAATTACTATTATTTCCTGAGTTATAGCCGTTTTAGTGACGTGGCCTCGGTTCGGGTCCGACCAAGTCTCAAAACTTTGAACGCGTTTTTCTCGGAACTACTTTTTTCGAGTTGGCGGTAAGGATATCTCGAGTTCTAATGAACCGATTTACTTCAAATTTGGTGAGGATCTTCTCTATACATCGCTTTATCGCATGGACCTTACCCAAAACTATAACTTTTCATTTAGTATTTTTAAAAAATTCGGAATTGTTAAAAAAAATCTGAAAAAAAAATTTTTTTTCAAACTGCCGCCATTCAAACAAAAATTTTTTTTAAACTTATCCAAGGGTCATACGATAGCGGCATCTATAATAATTAAGAATCCATCTATTTTTTATGTTTCGGATCACCAGGAGGGTTGGAATCATGCACGCCAGGACACCCTCTTTTTTTTTTGAGCTCCCACTTTGACTGCTCATAACTTTGTGAATTTTATTTTTTTTTTAATATTCTATTTATGTAATAATAAAATATCAATAAACAAATGATAAAAAAATCGATAGTAAAAATATTATTTGTTTCCTTTATACAGCGCTTCAAAAACCGGGCGAAATTCATGCCTCTACAGTAGAATACCCCCTTAAGAGATCGTTCAGATCGTTTCTTCACATTTAATTGTTAAATATTTTTTTATGATGATATTTATAAAACTTTTTTGGCGAAAGAGATCATGATTTCAAATATAACTTAATATTTCGACCTTACGACAAGTCGTTTCAATTTTCAAAATGTTATTAAAGTTTGAAAAAATGAGCAGCTCTATTTTACGTGAGGCAAAATTTCATCTTTAGTCGACGTTTTCTCAGAAATGCGCAATCCTATTTGAAAATTTGATAAGTTCTCGTGGGGTTGATTTTGCCTCACGATCGGCCGAGCCGTTTTTCGTCCACGTTTATAGCCAAAATTCGCGAATCAATTTTGAAAATTCAAAACCATTACAAAGGTACTATTTAAGAATCGGGCTGATTAGTTTTTGTCAATGATCGGTCGAGTCGTTTCTCAGTTATAGATTAACACATTTTTTGGCGTGTACAAAATTGAAGATACAATAGTTTTTGACATTGGGTTGCACTCATGAATTAATATATTTTTTATAGTTTAGTCGATTATTCACACAAGTTGAAAAATTAATGCATCGTGCTTTAAGGCAAAGTTGCCACTTACACTAAGTTTATACACTTATTAATCATTCGGAAACGAAGCTTCCAATAGCCGCTTTTTGATTCGATCTCGCTTTCAAAACGGCCGCCTTCGGCCTTCGTCTTTTAACTCAGCGGATTTTCAATACGGGCGCGAATGAATTCAGCGGACTTTTAGTTTGGCCGCCTCTTAATCTAGCGGTCTTTCAATTTGGCCGCCTTTTAATTCAGTGGACTTTCAATGCGACCGCTTTTTATTACGGCCGCTATTCGTTATGGCCGCTTTTTGTGTATGGACGCCTTTAAATTTGTTTTTTTTTTGGTTTGGCCGCTCCAAAAGGCGTGCGGCCCTGAGTGTATTGTTTTGAAGTAATTAGATTAAGATTCTGTACTTGCTTCAAAGATCAGTTTTTTCTTATTTGTGGGTTAGTTCATCAGCAATTTCGCTCTGCACAGGCACCGAAGTATAGCAACTACAAGTTTTATAAATTTTATGTTAATGAAGATGAAAACTCAGATATTTTCAGTGCTACGCTTCGCCACCTGGTCAGGACAATAGAATAATTCAATGTTCTTCATCTTCATTTTCTCAATCATCTGCGCTTATTTATCTATGGTGGGTGTGACGTTTCGTGGATAGTAGGCGCACTATGGTTAACTTCCAGTAAGTCGAAGTCATAGATAAGTAAACATAAAATCGAAAGAATCCAAAAAACGGAAATTAACTTTTTTGCACATCTTTATGTTTCAAAGTTTCTGAACATTTTGGCATACCTTAAGCCGGCCACAGACGTAACTGTATGCATGTGCAACTGAATGAATGCGCAACCAGGCGTATTTTCACAGTGCTCACAGACGACTCAAGTTTATGTTCAAGTATTTGCGCAAGCATATCACAAATGTCAACTATGGAACGTCAAGACATAACCTAAAAATATATCTTTTTTATTAATTTATATATTTACAGCATCAGAAGAGAATTCAAAGTGTTCAGAAGGCTAATTTAATAATTTTAAGCAAACTTGTATTATGAATTCGCTATAAAGTAAAATAAAAACAGAACATGTGCTGCCACAAGCGGCCAACGAATAAACTTGCCGACTTGAATGATTGCGCAAATTAAAAAGTGCTCATGTCTACTCGCTTGCACCAGTCTGTCAAGTTGCGCAAAAAACACCCCACAGACGATACAGAATACATGTGCAAGTCGCAGGTTGCGCAAGTATACAGTTATGTCTGGAGCCGGCTTTATAATTAGAAAAAATGGGTGTGTATATGCATGCATTTTACAATTTTTACAATTTTTTGTCCACGTTTTCGGGAGCACGGATTAATTGATTGGAATGTTTCGTTACGAAAACATTCGATTCGTATTGACGAGGAGACGTGCTGATTAGTTTTTGAAGCAGATTTGAGTGATTCAAAAAACATTTTACTTGCGTTGACGACATGAAAAATCGACTGAAGTTTTGGGAAGAAGAGTTCTAACGATTTCGGAGATATAGATGAAAAAGTTAAAAATAAGGTATTTGACGGTCAAAAATGTTCATTATACATATACCTATATACTCTTCTTTTATCTATGTATGCAGGCATATATCACATTATAAGATATTTCTTAGAGATTTTAATAATAAGTACAAATCGTAGATAAATAAACATGGTACAAATTTTATTTTAATTTCCATGGGTTCCGTAAGATTTATAATGATTAACCTATAATAAATAAGTATAGCCGTGGCTTTACCGGTTCAAGTAACAAACGTAACAGGCCCCTGTGTTAATATTTATTTATCAATGCCTGTGTCCCTGCTATCTGCTAATATGTATTTGTTTTCTGTCAGTTGTCAAGCGGTAAGGTTATGTTTTATAAATCTCGACAACAAGAATTTGTATTAAATATGCAGTTTATTGGTGATCGCTTAAACTTTTAATAACAAAAAATACTCTGTGTGTATATATTCTTACATATAAATGGCTGGGCAAGGACATCAATTTCCCGGAAGTTTTGCTAATTCTGCGAGTGGGATGAAAATTAATTTTGTCCCTAATGCAATGGGTACTCCAATGCAAAGTTCTAATATCAATCATATGTCAGGACAAATGGTTTCGAACATGGCAAGTATTATGAACCAAGCTTACAATCAAAATATGCAAGGCCAAAACAGCATGCAACAAATCCAACAGCAAACTCACCAGCATTCAATGCAACAAAACACTGTTCAAGCGATGCCACCGGCACCTTCTCCTGTAGCTTCTTCAATAAATAATAATAGTCAAGTAGTTGGAAATACATCAGCAGTTGCGCAGCCGACTACACCAAATAAAGAATTTAATACAGCTACTCTGTGTAAATTTGGCCAAGAAACAGTTCAGGATATTGTCAGTAGAATTCAAGAAGTATTTCAAACTCTCAAGTCAATACAGCCACCTAATGGAACTGTTCAAGGCTCAACATCAAGCAATGAGAAAAAAGCAAAAGTTCAAGAACAGTTACGCACCATCAGATTGTTATTCAAAAGACTTCGACTTATTTTTGAAAAATGTAATGAAAACTGTCAAGGTATGGAATATACACATATTGAGAGTTTGATACCATTAAAAGAAGATTTGGATCAAAAGTCTGATGAAAGGATGAATTCAGAAGGATTTAAAAATGTTATCGATGAATATAAAGAATTAACTGAACAAGTAGCACTTAAAAATAGGCAACTGAAGGAAGTTATAGATCATCTCAGAAGAATTATTTGGGAAATAAATACCATGTTAACAATGCGCAGATCATAGTTTTTTTCAAACCCTGGTTGAGTAGTTGTATTATGTATATATATATATATATATATATATATATATATATATATATATATATATATATATATATATATATATATGGTTAGAATAAGATGTTATATTTATGTACTGTATATTAATTATATATCATAATTATATTATGCTCATTATTCCTATTATTTGCATTTAATTATGTTTTCATTTATTTGTTTTAAGAAATATCTCAGTTATTTTCTGTATAATTTAAATATATATTTATAGATTATAACTATGTATAGTTACTATAAATCATAAGGTCTTCATGTTTTATTGTATATCTTTTATGTGAAATTGTACAAAAATATATGAAATAAAACTCCATTTTTTATTTTGGCACTTAGATTGATGTGATCAAGTAGTTCGATTCAATTTGTTGGATGTTAAATATAATTGAATGTTTTCCAAAGGCAGGCCTAGCGGTTTTGGAAATCTAGTAAAAAAAGTAAAAAAAAATGCCAGTTGTTGGTCAAAAATGATCATTAGACATATGAACATCAAATTATCAAATATTTTATGGAGATTTTAATCATGAGTATCAATTTTGTTTACATTTCTATGGGTTCCGTAACATCGTCTGTTCGTAAGACGGCGACGCGGCGCTTACGCGCTTCTATAATTAGTCTCTATGCAGCTAAAGCAGTGCGATTGCTTTGGAAAAAAGTTCAAAATTTTCAAGACATTTCAAAATAAAAAAAAAACATTTTTTTCCAAAAGTCAATTTTTTTCAAAAATTTAAAATTTCTCAAAAATCAAATTTCTCAGATTAAAAAAAAATTTAATCTTTAAAAAAAAAAACTTGGTACCAAAAGTTTCAGCAATTTGCCTTAAGGTGATGCCACACACCACCAGTTAAATGTTTTCAATAGTAAGCATATATACTTTAATTGTTTTGGATTTGTACATAAACTTTAAACTTTAAACTTAAAATCTAAGATTCACAAAAGAAGACAAATTTCGATTATATTTTATAATTTAAAAGAAAATCAAAATCTTGTAGTTAATAATAATTTTATGTGCAGGTTTCCAAAATTGCTTTTGCGCTTCATCTCATTTTTAAAAATCATTCGATTCTTCTATTTATGTATTATGAATATGCATACTGTCTAGGCATATTTATATTTGCAGTACGCTATCTGATCATAGATGGCTGTTGATACATAACCTGACAATTGCATGTGCCAGTTTTATTATCAAAATGTATTGACTTTTATATGCAATTCTTTTAAAATTTGTAATTGGAACATAATAAAAAAAAAGGAAGCATGGAGCTGTTAGAGCAAACCTATCAAAAAGTATATTGTCAATTATTCTTAAAATCACATATTTTGTTGAGGGTAATCAATGTTTTCTTATTTGCAGGCTTTATCAGTAAATGAGCAAATGATAGACAAATGGCAAAGATGTATATCAGAATATTTGTGTGTAAAAGAACGCCTAGAAACATTTAGAACGGAACTTAGTTTAAAAATCATGGTACCTTTAGGTTCGAAGGCTCTGATGAGAGGCAAACTATATCATACTAATGAAATATTGGTTCATTTGGGGGACGGTTGGTTTACTAAACGAAGTGCTCAACAAGCTTTAGATATTTGTAATCGAAGAATTCAAAGTAAGAATTATTTTATATTTAAATAAGTAATTATAAATGCTTGTAGAAAACGTATTGCTTGTTTCAAGTTACTAATATATTAGAGTAATGTATTAAATGATGGCAATTGTGTATTCTATGTTTGTGAGTTCACAGTAAATTATAACATTTGAGTTAATAGTGTTATGAATATTTAAATTTAAAATAGTATAATATAGTAGTAAAATGTAAGGAAGTAAGTTTTTAAATATAAAAACGTAGTAATTAATAATGTAACGTAAGTTTTTAAATATAAAGTGTTTCTCAACATATTATCTAATATTCTATTTATTATTTAATTTTAATCTTGCTAGAGTATTCAAATTCACTCAAATAATTCTTGAAAATAATCAACTACATTAATAAAAATCTTTTATACTGCGCTTAGATGTCTTAGCTTTTGATGCATTTGCTTGATTGCCTCCTTTTTCAAGAAGCTTAAGACTATCATTTAAGGAAATAAAACGGTTTCACAGAAAAGGAAACTCAACTCTATAATCTAAACAACAATAAAATGTCAAATAAGTGAATGAATTGTTTTTTGTTATAGACGCTGAAGATATGCTTAAACAATTTCAGCAAGAAAAATCTTGGTTGACAAGTAAAAGAAATATTCCAAAAATGTTTGATGTGTTTGCTGATCATGATCGTCAAGAAATAATTGAAGATTATGATGAAGAAAAGGAGAAAATATGGAGAGAAAGGCATAAACAAAAAGTAAAAGAATATCGTCAAAACTTAAAGAAACAGGAACAAGCTGATGATGACAAAATAACAGATGAAGAATATTGGCAAAAACTGGAAGAACTTGAAATTCAAGAAGAATTTGAAAGAGAAATTGAGAAATCTGGAACTACTTCCTTCATGAGTGAAATATCGAAAAATATAAACCTATTTGGTGACAAAAATATTTCTAATAATGATTTTTCACATTCTATTCAGTCTAAAATATATGACGACCTCAATAATTTGGATGCCTCTATTGAAGGTCATGTAGATACTTTCTCAAAATCAGATTCAACACCACACGATGTTGATGAAATATCTAATGTTGTTCTGTTAGAAAGAAAATCGAAGATTTGTGAAAACATACCTCTTGATATGAAACTGAGTTATGATTTCATTGGGGCTTTTGATGAGGATGAAATTAAACAGGATTCTTTGACCATAGGCTTTGCCAATACTGATACTTCACTTCAGGGAATTAAAATTGATGATCATAAAAGTATTAACACAGAAACAGAAGATGAATGTGCTAAACCAAGGTTGCTTGAAGATCCTCAAAAAATTTCCAATGTTATATTGCTTAATAGACAAGTGAATATGAATAACGATATGAACATAAATATTCAGAAGGAGAACAAATCGCAAGGGGAAGTATTAAATTGTGATAATAGTAAAGAATCAAAGAATGATGGATGTGCAAAAATTCATTTGAAGGATAGTGCCAATGATAAACACGCAGAAAAGTCAAAATATATACTTTTACAGGATTACAAAAAACAGTTAATCGAATTAAGAAACGAAATTCATGGAGCTGTATTGAAAACACATGATGAACTATGCCAGCAACTAGATAAATATGACTTGAAGGAAGAATTAGAACATAAAATAATGTTATTACAAGATGAATTAAATATAGAGGATGACAATATTTTTGACAGCGATTGCTCAGATGAACAGATTTATAAACCAACATCCATAGGATCAGAAAAAAGTCTGAAAAAGGTGTCTTTTACTGAGAAAGATCACACAAAATATCTAGATGACCATGCTCCTGACCCTCCACTAGTACTGCATTTTAAGCATTCTACATATGTGCCTCAAATATTAGAATCCAAAAATTCAGATCAAATTGATGGGCCACATGATATATATAGAGTATATAAAAATTGTTTTGTGCAAAATACTAAACCCTTTAAATCAATTTTAAAGAAAACAACATCAAGCATCTTGAAACCCGTAAATGAAGTGTCAAATACTGAAGCTCCTGGATTTGGTGATACTGCAAAACAACAAATTCAGAAACAAAAGAAAACAAGTTGCCCCATCGTAAGTATATAGAAATGATTTATTATTTTCCTTTCATATTATTTTTTATAAAATGCAACATTAACTCAACAGGTTATTGGAGATGTATTTGAGCATAAAACTCCGACGACAATGCATGATACAAACATGAAAAATGTAGATGTTGTAACTGGCCCAATAAGCCGATTTAAATCTAAAAGATTATATCCAAAATAAACTCAGTTTGTTATAATATTATTTATATTTTCATGTGAATTGTATAAAAGTAACTCATTCTCACACTATTGGTTTAAATTTACACACATTAAATAAATTTATTAAAACATAAGTTCGAAGATACAACTGATCGTTTGTTATATTTGATAACATGATCAATGTGGATATAATTCAACATTTTCTTTTTTACTTTCTTTGCTGTGCTATCGTTCTAAGTAATCTGTGACCACAAATAAATGTTACAAGACTCAGGACAGAGAGATATCTTAACGTTTCGAACATGTTCAGTTTCAGCCAAAAAATCACAAATAAGCCCAATATCGCTGAAATGAATAAATTATTTTTAAGATTAAATACAATATTGATTGACAATCGATTACTCACCTCCAAAACCAGAATGAAAACCTAAAGCAGAGAGAGACAATGGGAAATTAGAAACATTAATTTTCAATTTAACCCATAAAACGAATAAAATCACTAATGGAGTTAAACATAATCCAGTGAACAAATCAGACACTAATCGAGACGGCCTGCGATCTGGTTCTCTGAATTTGTGAACAATTTCTGGTTTTGGCAATCTTGATGCACTGTGTTCTGGTCAAATAAAGAACCATTTTATAATTAAACCCTTAAGGTTTAGAATGCAAATATATTCTTACAGAAAAATAATTGACACTACATATACCTGCAGAGATAGCTTCTTGAGAGAATTTCAAATTGATGTCTGCAATATGCCATTTGAAGGAATTGCTAAGCAAAGCATCTCCAACTATCAATTCCATGTGGTACAAACCAGATTTATGATTGAAATCTATAGATTTGCTTCCTACATCCTGCATGAATAGTACTTATGTAAACACTAATAAGTAACGAAAAGAGTAAAGAGCTTGCATATACACACACTCACCCATATTGGAATATGTATGTATATAAAAATATGGATTAACAATTTCAAATTGGGTAATTAAACCACTATAACTATTCATTTATTTGATACCGTTAAATACCAAATTTTAGCTCATTCACAATAATTATCTCTTGTAAGATTGCACTTACCATTTCAAATTTATATGTTTGAGTACTATCCTGCTCAGCAACAAAGATAATTTCTTGCTTGTTGTTAGAATTTGATAGTTTAACAAAACATTGATGTACTGTCATAGGTTTTCCATCTGACTCATCAGCAAGTAAGACCTTCAGCAGAACTCTTTGTAATGAGTCTGCTTCAAGCACAGTTGTCATCTTCTTAGGGTATGGGACTGTTTGTTTCTTTGCAGGAGCAGCCTGATCAGCGTCTCCAATACTGACTTCCAAAGATTTCACTGATATTCTTCCTAAGACCTGCAAAAGCCAAGTATGTGTATACAAACAGATTGGCATATATAAGGTTAATAACTCATAGTTAAACATTTTCATCATATTTATGTAAAAATTATGATTAATTTTATTTATATGTAGGAATTATGCTTTTGATTATTTCTGTACTAAATATTTTGCATATATTTATATATTCTATATGCTATAATTTTTTACCATTCAAATTATTCATATATATATATATATATATATATATATATATATATATATATTATATATATTATATATATATATATATATATATATATATAAATTTCATTATTACCTTAACCACGATGTTGCCAGTATGTGAGCCAGCACTCAAAACTAATTTATATACACCTTTTTCCGGTTTGATTTTCATGAGATCAAGTTTGTATAGAGTTTTATCTCCTTGAACAGGAGTTAATTTTTGTTTAGACAAAACTACTTGGCCTTGTCTTGTGCCAGATTGTGCAATTACTGAATCAGAAGGTATATCCAAAGGTTGTCCTAAGAGGTTGCAAACTCTCAAATTTACTTGTGGATTTTCGGAAGATATTTGAGGAGACCCAACTAAAGATATAACTGTTGGAGAGATTGCCTAAAATTTAAGTAATAAAAATTAAAATTTTGATTTAAGTTGTAATTTCTTCAACAACTTTCGTAAATGTAATGATGAAAACTCACTTTGTCGTTAGATATTAGTGTTAAAGCGTTTAGAAGCAAAGTGCAACCTTTAGCTGTTTGAACAGACCTCCTTGATAGCAAGTATGTTGAAAATTTTACACTTTGATCTGCAGTAATATATGCAGGTTTTCCTAAAGAATTTGACAGCCTGTATATCAAGAAATAAATTTATTAGCAGATAGTAGTTACGGTAATCATTGATGTATTTCATACATAATATTACTTTACCTTATTATTCCTGTTAATATCAATGATGTCAAACTAAGACCACCTTCGAACTGCAACATCTTCCCATCAACTTCATCAGCTTGTGCAAGAGCATCCTCAATTCGATCACTTACAAATTGTCCATTTATTCCAAGTTCAGCCGCAATATGGAACGCATGGGCCAAACTATATCATGAGATGTATATATATATATATATATATATATATATATATATATATATATATATATATATATGAATTTGAATGGTAAAAATTATGGCATATAGAATATATAAATATATGCAAAATATATGCCAATCTGTTCTGTATACACACACAACACATTCGGTTTATAATAAATAGTATATTCAGCAAAATATTAAATTGTTGGCTTAAGACATAATACCAAATACTCAGCAACTATTTGTCAGGCTTTTAGTGCCTAAACTCGTTGGTAATGCAATCATTATTCAAGGTTGTTGCACTACATGTATATTCAAGTTTTATACATGGGCTTGCAATAACTATTGAGTTACTCTTTGGAATCATTTATATTATTCGTCCAAAGAGGGAATACTAAAATGATCTTATGAATATTTAAGTAATCATCTCTAAATATTCAATTTATATATTAAACGCCGGTGGCAAATAAGGGGTGACAAATATTTGATCCAAGTATGTATATATATATATATATATATATATACACATATATATTTGGTACACCAAACATCTTCTGCACACATTTTTCTGCTCTACATCAAATTTAAAATAACTGTTAAAAGCATTAGATGCAAAGCTAATAGATAATTTAAAAACAAATTATTAAAGGATTAAAAACCTTTGCCTTTCTACTAACTACACTACGCTTATAGGGTTTAGATATTTGATTTCACCTTTGAGTTAGCTACTTTTAATTAACCATTATTGTCAAAAATAATAAACAAATATTTGAATACTCTTTTTATAAAAATATTGATAGATATACCTTAATAATGTATCTTCCCGTTTCAGTAATCCCTGTAATAATTTGGCCAATTTGCTTTTATTAGCCTCAGAAAGTGTTTGTCCTGAATTTTTTAGTCCTAAAACTGCATAATATAATTCAGTCACAGTTGCAGTGTCACTTGAAAAAATATCTTGCAGAGATTTCACGGCGGATGTAGTGGAAATATGACTACAGGTGAGATATTTTGAGGTAGAAATCAAATAGAATAACTCTTCTGGGCTCTTAGCTTTCGTTGAAAAATTATCTAGTACCTGCAATTATCACTTTATTGAAATAATTGAACATTTTTAAATTACTTTATATAATATTGGTTTCTGTCTGTATTCAGCCCCAATTAAAGATGAATATTTAGCTAAATCACAATACATAAATATACAGAGCAGCTAGTACATGTCAAACTTTGTTTTACAATGCAATTATTACTCATTTATAGTTTCCATCAAAAACACTAACTTTGCATGATTCTTTCGTAGATGCTGGAACTTCATTTAGCAACCTGTATCCTTCAATAGCATAATACATCTGTGCCACATCTGTTGACAACATTGCATCTGCAAAAACATTTTTAAACTTTTCTCTCTCGGGTATCCCAAAATGACTAGAAACACTACTTGCTGAATGTGCTTCGTAAAAGAATAGAATCGCCACGAGAGCAAATGCTGAAAATTTAATTAACAGAATTATTGCGAAGAAATAAATTATCATGTATTAATACAATAGCCGGTTAATGAGGTATAACCAAAAACTTTTTGTAGTTTAGAATTTCATTCTTTGTATGGCGAAAACTTATTTCAAAAGTTAAATATAAATATACTCACAAGTATACATGTTAATATGTCTGAATTAATCGCATTAGAGACACAATATAATTTTTAGTAAATTAAAATCAAAATAATGCCGACACGTCAGCCATAGATAACTCGACAGTGGTTTACTACGAGATGAGTGCGCTGCAATCAAATTTACAAACTGTAGCAAATATCCATTCCATCGAACAAAGAAGATCTGTCCGTTATTTTGACTGGTAAATTATATTATAACAATTTTTGGTTTTATAGAAGTCACTAGGAGTATCATGGACTAATTGTCCGATATTTGTCATAAAATTCAGTTTTTAAACATAAATTTATGTCTATTAGCTTTTATGTTTATTAACTTTCCATAGGGTAGTTATAGCATAGATAAACAAGTATAGTTACAAGGTTATGCTTATTTATCTAGGCTCAATATCATAATTTCCACTTTAGAATCGTTCATATTGTTTTTGAAGCCATTTTATTTCTTTTCTGAGCACTATGTTTTGCGTTGCTAGCCTGAAAGCTTGCTGCTTTCGAAGCTTTCTTCGCTTTAGCCTCCATTCTGAAATTCTATCGAGAAGGTTGTTTAATATAAGAATATTTTATAAAGGGAAAAAATATAATTATAGTATTTTTACAGATTAGTCTCACACCAACACTGGAAACAAAATAATATATACATAATCAGTGGCGGATCCAGCTTTGGCGTCAGGGGGGGTCACATTTTTTACAAGAGATAAATTAAATAAATATTTATTCCAGCTCTGCTCATGAATATTTTGGACGAAATATCAAATCAAGGTTATATACAGAGGTACCTCTGTAATAAATGCACCCATAAAATTTATATTTTGCATTGGTTGAATAATGTAGTTATTATTTCGTTAAATCTCTTCAAAGTTAAAAATAATACATTGAATTGTTTGTCCTCTGGCCGTCTTATTTTACCCCCCAATACGATTAGAAAATCCTTAAATTTTAGTCTTTGACTCCGCAGTTCGTCTATACTAAGTTACATATTAAAGTTATAAAATGCGTTTGGTAACAAAATATGTACATAAATAAAATCATCATAAAGGAATTTTATTGCTGAATTAGCGTTCTATCTAAGTCTTAAGACAAGCTCAGGGGTGGTCATGACCCCCGTGGCCCACCCCCTGGATCCGCCACTGCTTACATAATTACAATTCCTATTCGCTTTCTACATACTGATAAAAGTGTAAATCGTGTCGGTTTGGAACATTCGTTTGAGGCATTCGCAGTTCAAACTAGAAAAAAAAACAAAAATTATGTGGTGCATGATATTATGCCTTAAGACAAATTGCTGGAGCTTACCGTACTATAATTTAAAATTTTTAAAAACCTTGAAATAAATAGAAAATTTTGAATAATTTTTTTGAAGCGATCGCGCTGCGCAGCTATTCTACAGGCAAATTTGGAGCACCCGGTTGCAGTCTAACGGTTAAACATTGCAAATCTTGGTACCCATAGAAATGTTAAAATTTGTACTTATTGTTGAAACTTTCATAAAATATCTGATAATTAGATGTGCATATGTCTATAATGATGATTTTGCCCGCCAAATGGCGTTTTCTTAACTTTTTTTGTTGGATTTTCGAAACCACTGGACTTATGCCTGACATTAATAGAGTATGTATTGCAATAATGACTTGAAGACAAGATAGTTTGTTTAAGGCATAACATTTAGTATGTTATACTATTAAGAATCTATCTATCAAGATAGATTCTTCTGTCTATGAAATATCCGTTTCGTAATTTTTTTAAAGTCCCAAATCAGAAAAATAATAATTAAGAGTAATTTCAAGAACAGAATAAAGTATAAAAATTCTTTTAATCATAAAAAACTTGGTGAGAAAATGTTAAAATAATCTGGAAGTGAAAATTAGGAGAAATTGGAAAAAAAGAAAAACTAATTGGTACTGTCGAGAGAAAACTATATTGATAGCATTTGTGGGCATTACATTTGCAAAATATTGTTTGATATTGGAACTGAAAAATTCAGAAATATCGTAGAAACTTTGGGCTTTAAAAAATTTAACGATGGTGCTATGAAATTGACGATCACTTAATTTTCTAACTTGCAGTGGTATTAAAAAGCTGTACTCCTAGGTCGTGTATGGAATTGAGAGAAGTTGCAAGTTTAAACATAGGACTCTTTATAGTCAATTTTTTTGTTTTGTAATAAGAATTTGATATTGAGACTAGGTTAAAGCGTTCAGAATTATTCTATATGAATGACAACGTGACTAGCAAAAGTATACACGGGGCAGTGAGAATGTTAATTTTTTTATTATTATTTTAATAATTTTTACAACTGTCTTCAATCGGACAACAAATAAAATATTTGACATAAAACTGAAATCGTTGGCAAAATATAAATCATCTGACCATTGCCAGTGATTTGTCGAAGGGGTTATCTATTGTTGATTAATGCAGAAGAAATTTTTTTTTCAATCGGGCCCTGGTAGAGTTGTTCTGAAGTTTTCTGACGAGCGAGTTCGGGTGATCAGCTAGACGATTTCTATATTTGCGTAAGTAAGCAATTATTTCATCCTTAACTGTGCTAGTGCCTGTGCCTTTGTGTATTAACCAATTTGGAACATGCTTTGGTGCTTTCATTTGTTTCATTTCTTTGGTGCGTTGATCCCCATAGCTGTATCCCGTATGTCCAAATTGGTTTAATGATGGCTTTATAGAGGTAAATTTTATTATGGGTGTCAAGTTTTGATTTTCGTTCGAGGAGCCAATACAATCTTCTTCTGGCTTCTTCAAGCTGCTTCCTCTTTTTCTTAATGTTATTTCTTTTTCTTTCCAGGTTAGTCTCTTATCCAAGTGTAAACCTAGATATTTGACTGTATCTGTTTGATGAGAATGTTTAATTGTCGGAAAAGATTCTCACATGTGGAAACTAAGGGAAAAATTATTCTTAACGCTCTTTTCTGTAATTTGAATATATTCTTTGAAGATGACGAGAATCCTCAGAAATGTATCCTGTATGTGAAATGCGAATAGAAATTAAAACTAGCTGTAAGTGGAATTCTGTCTTAAGGCAATTAAGGCATCGTGCCTTAAGGCAAATTGCTGGAACTTCCCGTACCAAAAATTATTAATTTTTTAAAAACGATTAACATTTTTGAAAAAAATTTACTTTGAAAAAATAAGATTTTTGAGAAACTATAAATTGGACAAAAAATTACTTTTTTCTGAAAAAAAAGTTTTTTTTTTAATTTTTTTTTTTTGAAAAAAAATTTTTTTTTCTTTATTTTGACATATTGTGGAAGATCTGAACTTTTTTTTCAAAGCAATCGTACTGCTTTAACTGCATAGGGACAAAATGTAAAGCGCGTAAGCGCCGCGTCGCTGTCTAACGCATAAGCATTGGTACGGAACCCATAGGAATGTAAACCAAAATTATACTTATTGTTGAAATCTCTATAAAATATCTGATAATTAGATGTGCATATGTCTAATGATCATTTTTGACCCCCAAATGGCTCATTTTTTTACTTTTTCCTCCATATCTCCGAAACCGCTAGACCTACCTTCATGAAAATTTTATCGATTTTTTATCTTGTCAATACAAGTGAAACGTTTTCTGAATTATTCAAATCGGACGCTCCGTTCTCTTAAAAACTGAGTTACCGTTTTCGGCACTTTTTGCCCCGTATCTTCGGAACGGCTAGACCTGCCTTTGCCAAAAACTAATCAGCACGTCTCCTTATCAATACGAATCGAATGTTTTTTAAATTATTCAAATCGGTTGATCCGTGTTCCCGAAATCGTCGACGAAAATTTGTATCCGCACATACATACACACACGTACATACACACACACACACACACACACACACACACATACATCCATTTTTTCTAAGGTATGCCAAAATGTTCAGAAACCTCTGAAACGTAAAGATATATAAAAATTTTCATTTTCGATTTTTTTGCGATTACTATAACTTACCCTACGGGAAGTTAATAATAAATCGAACACAATTTTTTTATAGTTCTTATAGTTTTCGCGGAAAATAAAACGTGGAAAACTAGAATTTTGTACCTCTGACCTTGAATATAAAAAAATCGCAGAGGTCGGATCGATGGGGATTTTGACATTTCATTTATAATGGCCTATTTCACAACTACACCCATTTTCAACTCTATGCGAATTATTCTCAACTGAAATTCTAATTTGACTGGGATATTTGTGATGATTTAACTTAAATACGTCGCCTTTCAGAAGACAACCCCGAGGTTGGCCGATCCCTAATTAATTAATTTATTTATTATTTTAATTTCCATAATGGCTATTTACACTTGAAAACATATTCCTATATAAAATTTCTGTCCGAATCGGGTATCGGACAGGACTTACTGGCACTTCTGATTGAAAGCCCATTGCTCTAACTACTAATCTATAGGGGAGTCTAATAAGAATTTTATAAAATTTATTAATTAATTAATTAACTAATTTTATGTAATTATATAATACTTTATGATAAGTTATTAACTCTCCGTAGGGTAAGTTATAGCAATCGTCTAAAAACGAAAGGAAAATTTTTGCATATCTTTATCTTTACGTTTGAAGACCGCCTGAACGTTTTGGCATACCTCAGAAAAAACGATCTGTGTGTGTAGTATGTGTTCTATAGGTAAGGCTCGAAATAATTACAATTCGGTTTATATAATTATGTTTTATTTATCCACGTTTCATGTAAACATGTACGGGCTCGCCCGTAGGTAAGCGGTTAAGAGCGACGGGACCTGAATCAGAGGTCCCGGGTTCGATACCCACTTCGAGCAGCATGTTGTCAGGCAGCAGTGACAACGATTTTCACTTGGAAATATAGATAGTAATATGTTTCCAAGTGAAAATAGCCTTGCCCGGCATTGCTGCACCAATAAAAAGTCAGCCCTATTAGATTAATTCTAATAACAAAATCATCAAATTTGGATGGATTAACCATTGGGTTACCATCTAAAAAATAAGAAGTAAAGAGAAGTTTCAGCCCAACAGCTCATAGGACGTAAGGTTCTGGTTTCTGTTTAAAAAAATGTATAGACCTTATATTTTGTCTATAAAATACGAATAATGAAAGTTACAGTATTTATATACAGTATTAGCAATTTGCCTCAAGGGATGATGCCGTGCACCACTAGTTTGATTGATGAACTATGATATAAATTGCGCTTTTTATGTAAATCGTGGCTGACTTGTTAAAAGAATTATTTTCAAGGCGATAATTCGCGTTATAGCGAGCGAGCGCCTGTCATATGCCGTGTTTACATGTGCAATACGTAGCACACACCGAGCGTGCGGAACGCACAGAATCGACACACCGTTATGAGTATGACCAACCATTGCTCCTGGAGTGGGGTATCAAACGAATACGAACTGACTGAGCTTGATCAGTCACGCGAGGTCGGACGGGAAGAATTATACTTGTGTGCGTTGCGCTTTGTGTATTGGCTGTGTGCCAGTGACGGCGTAAATTTTATTATGGAAATCGAATGAAAAATTTATTTTAATTCGAGGAAGTGTTTATAACGTTTGATAAACTAAATTAATATAAGATTTGTAAGCATAAGGTTTACATAACGCACTTAATATTGTCTTATGTATATTTACTAAATTTTAATTATCTTTTTACAAAAGGAACAAGGTTTTTAATATTTTTTATGTGCATCATTAGAATTCAGTATGTTTTATATTAGGTTGTCAAATATCTCCCTTCCGCTTTTTTGCTCTTGGTTTATAATACAAAAAGGCGGAAGGGAGATATTTGACAACCTATTATTAATAAAATGTTTTTTATTTATTGTATTATATGTATATATGTAATATGTATTTAAAATACAAATACCAATTGTTGTCACTTATTATTAGTCATCTATATGCAGTGACTAATAATAAGTGACAACATTTGGTAGTTTATTGCCGTTGCACAAGAATCTATAAATTTTGTGGAATATTGTGGAGATTTGAATATCTTGGCAATAGCATAAATAAAATAAAGGCTGAAAATATTATTAAGATATCATTGATTACTACTACATTTATAGAAGTATATGTTTCGGTAAAGTTCATTTTCTTGAGTTTATTTGTTGTGGTTATTTAAATGTGCTTTTTTACTCTTGCTACAAGAAATAGATGCTAAAAACTCGTATGTAAATAAATACAATTTATAATTTTAGATTAACTAAACAAATTATCGCTATTATTATTTTGAGAAAATATTCAATTAGCAACCGTTTAATTACATACATTTATATATGTATATATATATATATATATATATATATATATACATAAATTATAGAGGGATCTTTTTTAACTATTTATAACAATAAGACAATAAATAAACGAAATGAACTCAACACGCTGTGCGACACAAATCTCTTCTATTTAGATAACATTTCCAAATTTCTTACAAAACAATAAAAGCGTTCGCGCAAAGGATTCACAATTCGTTCCACACATGTGTAGAATCTTGGTAAAAATACTTTTTAAAAAATGTCTTTCTCCATTACATCTCCAACCAGTCTACGAATAACACACTATCCATTTGTGATTTTTTAAAATCAGTATTTTGTGAAAATATTGTGTAATTTCAATTTAATGTTTATAATACATAGTGTAGTGCATTATCATATCCTAATACCATGGATTATTAAAATTTTCCAATTTAACACTAAGATCAACTAATTGTAAGTACTAATTACTATTTTATTTTTTCTTTTCACTGCAATTCAATTGTTTTAGTTTTTAATTTTATTTTTAGTTTCCACTGAATGAAGGCTAGGATTATAGCCGAAACGTATGGATTTAAAATAAATTTTTGAAAGAAATTCATGTTTTTTATTGATGTTATGCCCGATTATTAGACTTTGTTAATACATATGTCAACATCAAATTCAGAATCATACAAAATATATATATATATATATATATATATATATATTATGTATATGTATATAAATGATTAAAATAAAGATTCAGCCCCCACTGGTAAATGTACGAGAGTTTACGTTTACTATTCCCCACGCGCGTGACGCGGTTGGCAGTCAGTCGTCTTCAGTCGCGATCGCACGTTGTTGCTGCGCGTTTGTGTTCATTGCGAGTTAAAATTGTGACTATTTGTTTTATGCGTATATATGAAGTGAAAATTTAATTGTTTGTTAATAAAATCAACGCTTATTGCGTCCCAAACCGTTAGTGATGTGTATTTATTTCTTTGATGCAATGTTAACATTGAGCAGTTTGTGTCGTGTGAATATTGTGAATGGTTGACAAGATATATGAATAATAAATTGTGGGATATCCCTTTGAGCGGGAGCTTGAATGCCGTGCGCATGGTAATCGCAGCGGATAAATATAGATAGTTGACAACATGGCACGGAGAAAAGGAATCTCCAATAAGTCGAGTGAGTCAAACTTAAATCATACCAATGTTGAAAAAAAAACTTATAAAGCACGTCATTTTCGTGTATCAGCTATTGAACGAAATACTCCCGCGTATCGCGAATATAACTAATGACAGCATGAGACAATGGTATCAAACATATTCCTTGTCACGTAATCCAAAGAGAAATGAAAAGTAGATCGAGGTTTGCTTAGTTAAATCGCAATTTGCTATCTCTTTGCCCTTGCGTTGCGTTTTGCGGGCGTTAGTTTGTGGTCGTCGGCTCGTTAGTTCTCTTTCTCTCTCTCTTCTGTCTCTTCCTTTATTTTAAGATGACGCACGTGTTATGTTCAAGCAAAGCAACCAAACACAAGCACAACGATATCATCTTATCTCCCTCTCGCATGAGTAAAACTTGTGCTAGGTGCATGTACTTGATGTCGTCTTTTAATGCAAGTTCAGAGGGCGCCCTGCCGTGTTAAACAAACACATGCATAAAACAACCGGCTACTCATCGAATCATCGAATTTGCATTCAAAATCTTACTTCTGCGGATGATAGCGCGCTACATCAAATGGAGCAGAATTTTGTTTATTTTTGCGATATAATGTTAAACTCAACTTGTAATTATTGAGGTAAAGCTGCATCATCATACCAATATAAGATATCACACAATCGAATAACATTATTCAGATTCTTAATGCATTGTTGGACTTTATTTTAGGTAAAGTAATTTTAACAAACTTGGACCAAGTGAATGCACAATTGTAACAGCATGCTTTTGGTGTTCAATTTTTTATCATTTATTGTGATTTATATACCAATATATCTTTATTATTTTGAGAATTTTGATCATTTTCAGCCGAAATTGAAACATTAGTGTGCCAAAATACTGTTCTTGCATGCAAATACTGTTCTTGATTAAATAAACATGCAAATATATAGTATAAATATTTTTAGAAATTTGTTTAAAATTCATACGTTTCGGCTAGCATCTTAGCCTTCATTCAGTGGCAATCAATATAATTATAAAAATTAAAACTAAGTAAATAATATGTAAGAAATTTTAAAGAAAAACAATCTTTTTTTATTAATTTATAATCTTGGTATTTGGAAAAAACCATAATAATGATGTAAAAACACTTACAAATTGGGATCCTTATATAACAGATGGTACAATTGTAACACTGTGCACATACCTATATCATGGAGTAATAATGTTTTCATCTGTTATATAAGGATACCAAATTGTATTTTTTGATCACTATTGTATTTCTTTAAAATTTCTTACATATTATTTACTTAGTTCTAATTTCTACAGTTTATTGATTGCCACTGAATGAAGGCTAAGATGCTGGTCGAAACGTATGGATTTAGAATAAATTTCTAAAAACTTTTATTAAAATTTTTTTATGGATGTAACGCCCGATTCTTAACTCATATATATATATATATATATATATATATATATATGAAATAAAAATCTAAATACAATTAACCCTTTTCACTCGGATGCCTCCGGCGGCAAAATACATATAAATCTCGCAATTCGCGAGTGGAAAGATTTAATACTAATAATAAAAGATAATAGAACGGATTGAGTTTAATGTGTAATATTTGCGAAATGTTACTACAGTATTTCTTACTGAATAAAAGCAATCTAGAAATTTAGTCGAAACGCATGATTTAAAAAGCTTATAAAATGTGTTCATACTCAATAATATATGAATAAGACAAATATTTCGAAGTTTATTTTAAAAATCATTTCCAATCGAGGTATCGCGTTCACCTCACATCGAGGTATCACCTGTAAGTGAAGCAACCGGTTTCAGTTTGTCAACCATTACACCTTCAGTTGTTTGCATTATAGACAAAAGTCCTCTCAGGTCGTCGTTCGCACGCGGCTTTCGACTATTGTTGTCTATTCTTTCAAAAAATATTTGTTAAGCTGAATAAATAAATCATTTCCTAACTGTTTTGATTTATCTAGCTTAAATATAATAATTATTATAAGATTTAGATTTTTTTGTTCGACGTTTAGACATATTCTTGAATGTTGTATTTGCAGCCAATCGTCGAAATGAAAGAACAATAAATAATGAACTATTTATTTATTCGTTTCGACACGGTATGTCTCATCATTCAGCAATTTTTTTATATTTATACAGTATTACACCAGGAAATACAATAACAAAAATTAAAAATAACATTAATTGAAAATAAAACATAATAAAGTAAATTTTGTTTGATTTAAAGTTAAACTCAACTTCGTGTTAATATAATATAATAATTATGCTATTCTATGATAATATCTATAGTCTATTAATAATTAATTCAAATATAATACTCTTCTCCGTTTATGATGCTTACAATTGGTTTTATATTGTTTATTTTTGTAAGAAAAGCTTTTTTGATAAAGATAAACTAATTTCATTAATTATGATTTATTTATTTGTTATTTGTTGTTTGTGTATAACCCTATTTGCAACACGAACAATTGTATGAAATAGTTTATTTTTTAAGGATACACCTAAGTCTGTTTTTACACGATAGATTGGTTCCAGAAGAAGCCGTGTAAAAAAAAAACGTGTAAAAAAGACATTGATCTTATACAAAAATGGGTGATTTGTTTCTAATCTCTAAAACCTATTAAAATTAGTGAAAAACAAGAATTTTCAAGAACAAGAATTCATGTTCATTTTAATAATAATTCCCCTAAATTAGTGCTATTCACATTTGCTTTGACCAGTAAAAATTGTTTGTACGCGCTAAAGGGGAATTCACTTAAATCTTTAAGCTAGTGTTCGCAAACTATCGATGGTTTCAGACTTTTTTCTTTCATAAATACTTTTTTGTGATATGAACATACTTCGCAAAAATTAAATTTGACAAAAAAATTAAGTACATAAAATTTCAAATCGTGCTAAATGGAATAAAATCGTTTAAAAAATTAAAAATATTCAATTTTCGAACCGTGTAAAAACAGACTTAGGTGTATTTCGATAAATCAAAATAAGGTCTTTTTTGGTCGGCTTTGCGCATCAGCAACGTACGTATGTGTAACGCGTCGCGCGGCTTCGCCATACAGAGGCAGGTTGGGGAATCCTTATGGCGCCAGACCGTCAGCCAGTGCCTATGGAAATACATAGTACAAAGTATAACGTTTTAGTTCCGTCCATCATATCAGGCGTCTTGTTCTCGTCACGATGACGCGGCACGATTCGTTTACAGAATCACCCACAAAATCATATGCCTTACATTACATACCACTTAGTTCTCTTTAGTGTAACTGAATAATAAATTTTACTTATTATTTTCTACGCGTGTATCATAAGATACAAGTAACGCAGGCGAAATAAATGTCCTTATATAGTCGATATCTCAGTTTCTGATAATAAATTTATTTGTTCAAGTATATAAATAAATTACCAATATAGATAATTATTTATTACACTTTCATTATTTTAATGTGTTTGTTTGAAGAAGTGAGGAATTAATTACTATATAAATAAGTACATGAATTAGTCAATTATGAGTTTATAAAAATTGTCTTGCTTGTGATGACGATAAAAGATCTATTAATGAAGACCGTTACATCATTGCAAATTATATAAATAAACTTACCTAGGAGAAATGGTTGTAGGATTTACTGCAATAATAAATGAAACTAGTGGTGATCATGGGTTTCAATTTTTCGAAATTAAAAAAAAAAAAATTTGAAATTTAGAAATAAAGAAAAGCACTTTCCTCAAAAACAATCATTTTGTCAACACAAGATTTTTGAATCATTCAAATCGGAAGCTTTGTTCTCTCAAGAACTGAGTTTCCATTTCCTGCACTATTTGCTCCGTATATTCGAAACGGCTGAACGTGAATTATTCAAATCGGTTGATCCGTACGCCCGAAATCGTGGACGAAAAATTGTATTCATATAAAACACGCACGCATACACGCTCACACATATCCATTATTTTCTAAGGTATAATAAAAATTAGTGAAAATATGAATAATATCGACAAGTGCATGATAGATGATTTATGTTTCATTTTATTATTAGTCCAGTCATTTGGTCGTTTTGCTGGTACAGTACTCCGGGAATTCTGAAAATTGGTAAACTTATAGATTTCGAGGTGCTCTTTGCGAAAATCAACTTTGCCACCTCAAATTTGAACGGCAAGTTGCCGCCATATTGAAAAAATAGCGTCAAAAAATAGCTTTTTCAAAATATCTCTTTTCTGGCTTATTCTACGATAAAAGTATCTATGTACGAATTAAACTAGATAAAATTTCCTATAATTCTTTAGAAAACCGTTTTTTTGTAAAATTGATAGTTTGAGAGTACGGCCGCCTCAAAGTCTTTGCTGCTCTCGCCGTAGTACCAAATCTCTCCATATATGACAGCACTTCGAACTTGATCAAATTCTCTCTAATAAATAAATATTTTCAATGTTAAATTAAGCGAATAAGGTCTAGAAATAAAATAATTCAAATATTTTTCGTTTTTTTGCTGATTTGTTAACACTTCAAGCTACTTACTTATAGCTACTTTGCCATTGACCGGCAACAGCCTTTTTTTGCACCAAATGACTGGACTATATCGGCAATGCATGAAATAAAGCGTGCCGTTTAAAGTCGTCCGCTGTGTCAGCCTTACAGTACGAGATCTGAAGGTTGCTTGAGTATTTGTGCTTCTGAGAATCCGTGCGGCTCATTCGACGAATTGTTGGGAGTCGTTTGGTACGAAACAACAAACGCCATGTGGAAAAAGTTGAGCGGCATTGGCACCATGACAATATATATGTATTGCTATTATAGTCACACGTGTTGAAGAGATTCAACGGGAATCACGGGAATTTGCATGCACATTGCGTGTTTCAATTATTAATTTTATTAATTGATATAAACCACGATGTACACATAGAATGAGAATTTATTGAATACTAAGTTATTTAATTAACATCATGAATAAGTATAAATTGAATTACTGTAACAGAACGGAAAAAAATCATTTATTAATCATTACAAAAATAAATTTTTTAGTAAATTGTATTTAATAAGCTTATACAAATTAGAAAAAATTGAGAGAGTATATATATATATATATATACTAGCAAACCCGACGAACTCCGTTTCGCCACCAGATGGTTTCGTGAGAAACATGAAGAATTTTTTTGTTTGTTTTATATTTGAAAAGGAATTTTTTTTTATTACACAACAGGAATGAATTTATTTCGATTACAAAAATGAAGTGTTTTTTAGTTGAACTTCTCTAAGTGAATAAAAGTAAATCCGCAAATTATCCGTTTCATGGAAGTGGTCTTTGGTAAACCACATTTTTTGTTTTTGGTCTGACGTTAACACAAATAAAGCGGATGGTTTTCCAACTCGTGAACAGGCAACGTATAACTGCCCATATGAAAAACAATGATTTTCTAAATAATCTGTTTGAAATTCATCCCGCAAACCCTAAGCGATTGGCCTTGCGGCTTGTTAGTTGTCATTGCGAACGCAAGGCGAACTGGAAATTGCAATCTCGCATTAAGGCACGATGCCATGCACACTTATTTTCTTAGCTATAAACCTTGCGGAGCTCGAGACTTTTCCAACGAATGCAAAATTGTCGAAATCGGTTCGTGCGTTCTGGAGTTATTTCGTCAGGAAGGAAAACCCGACTTATTTTTATATATATATATATATATATATATATATATATATATTAATGATTTATCAAATATGATTAACTCAATCAAGCGTGAATGCTGCTTTATGATTAATGTAACTCGTTCATCTAATAAATAGTTACAATATTTATCTAAAACTATCTGCGATTGTAATTAAATTTTAGAACAAATATTTTGCTACACCGCCTATTATTTTCAATTTATTAGTGGTTAGATCTCTGAGAATTTCGATCAGAAACCTCAGATTTGATACTACTTCGGACAACTTGATGTGAAGGAGTAGTGACCGACCTCGGTTTTCACTTGCGAAATAGTCACCAATGTGTTTGAACATATTGAAGCGAACATAGTCTTACTCGGCATTGCTGCATCCATCAAAATATCACTTCTTATTACAGAAATTGTATTAAGAAACAGCTGCAAACATAGGACTCATGAAGGTCTGAATGTCGTTAAAAAATGCTAGAGTACTTACACTTTACATAAAAGTTAATTATCGAAAATAAATATAACTATATTACTTGGAATACATTATATGCTACAATTATTATTTTCGCAAATATTTGACTGGTATGTTTTGATTTTTCAGTTTGTGTAACGCTTCTAATTACTATCTAAATTCATTATGATATTCGAACATATGATGTTCAATTTCTTGCATTGTTATAGTGGGTGAGTTTGTGTAGTGAATGTAGGCGTTCTTTACGGACAAATTTACTAGAGCCTAACATTTAATATTAAAATAATGAGGTAAGCCGTTGTCGTTTATGAAACAGAAAAAAAACTTATCCGATATCCAATATATTTCATCTCGCAAAATTTATTTATTTCCATTGTTTTTCATAGAAAAATTTCAAAACATTTGCATGATCTGGATATCGTCTGCATTATTCCAATAACAGTGATAAAGATTTTGTAATTATTAACGTTTTTAATTAAATGACAATGCTAATTAAAATGACAAACACAAATGTGATTCATTCGCGTAGGCAGCTGTTTTCATGTTTCAGAAAAAAAAAATGTTCATGACACGTTGAACCAGACGCACTTTCTCTTTGTATGCGATCGCTGCGCTCATGTTTATAACACTTGTTCGAGTCTGACTATGAAACGTAATATTAAGTTAGCGCTCGCATGTGTATTGTAAATCTGGTGTATTCATACATATATCGACTATTGTGTGCTGCGCGCATATACGCTTTTAAAAGCATATCCACAAATACCGTATATATCATATACATATACATTGTAGAACCCAGTTAAGACGATCATGCTCAATACTATTTCTCGCATAATACGCCATTTTATTCATACAATTTCAAACATATTGTGCATAGAACGTTTTTTTCGCTTTTTATATCATTTTAACAGGAAGAACCAAGAAACTTTGGTTGGAACTATGTTAGAGAAGCCCTAATTTTCGAATTTTATATAAAAAATCTATTTTTGCTCCAATAATTCTGTAATAACAAAAAAAAATATCGGCAAATTTAGTGTGATTTAAAACAGTTTCTGACTGAATTTATTTAATGTTCAATTTTATGAATAATAAACAAATTTATTTTAATTTTAATTAGTAGAACAAAAAAATAATAGCTGAAAATGATTATTCGTTATTCATGCATCATTTTCACATATGAGCATATAAATATTTTTATCATAGTGAAAGAAAAGAATTTGAATAAATTAAAATAATACATTTTTAAATAAAAAACTGAACTTTTAATTGAATAAATAAAATTAATATTCTATCACTTGCAATCGAACTAGACTTAATCGTTTTCAAAGCGTGATATAATATCTGAAAATTTTGTTCTTTTATTTGAGGCTTCTCTAGGGCTAAAAACTCTTTTTTTAAAGTTTCTAAGTTTTCTGTGTTTCTGAAGAGTAGAGCAATTCACACCTTCAACAAGAAGTCACATTGATCTAAATTAATATATACATTGATATAATGATCTAAATTATATAATATATACATTAGAAAAAGATAACAGAGAACCTTTCTGGGAACTATAACAGACTAATATGATTCTAAATTTTATCGAACCGATCTAATTCCAAGTATCAAAACGCTTGCTTTTTCATCTAGTATATTTGTAATTTTACATTTATACAGTAAAAACCGATTTTTCCGTTAAAAAAACGGTTTTCGAATTTCATAATTTTCGTCACAAAGCCGGTTTTTG
>NW_020538040.1:71446227-71460345 GCF_003426905.1 Ctenocephalides felis
CAACTCTCCCAGACATCACTGCAATCGCGAATCGATTGCAGTTATTGAAGATAAGCTTCACGTCTAGATCATACGTTTTTGCTGAAGTTCATTATTAGTTAGTCTGCAATTTCAAGGTTTGATTTCAACCTTTTAGGAAATTCCATTTTAGTTTTTTGCATTGAATCAGTTAATTGGATTTCTGTTCGCTGTAAACTTACGTTTATGTGAATATTATTCTTACTGCACTTCGAACACAATCCGAAATTTCAATAAACTTAAAAATGAAAAATGAAAATAAGCTATAATATAGTAGCGGATTAAGCTTTCTGCCGCCCTATGCCCTATCCGTTGAGGCGCCCTTTCTATTAAGACAAAATTTTACTTTTTTAATTTAACAATTTATTTTAAATTATTTAGATATAGTTTTTAACTTTGCGTTGGGTAAATTATAATAATCGCAAAAGAATCGAAAATGTTTTTTTTTTATCTTTACGTTTCAAGGTCCTCTGAACATTTTGGTATACTTCAAAATGTGTATGTGTGTATGTATGTATGTGTGTTCGATTCCGATTGATACGAAAACGTTCTGATTAGGTTTTCGCTAAGACTGGTCTAGCCGTTTTGGAGATACCAAGCAAAAAGTGCAAATAGAAATCAGAACCTTACACTCAAAATCTTTTCCTTATGTCGTATTTTTGTAAAAAGTAAGCTGACTCTTGATCCATTCATAATTTATTACTTCATTGTTAGAAATTATCTACTAGGGCTGTCCTATTACAAACTTTTCGAAGGAGCAGTTTGTTTGAAAATTTAGAGTTTTTTGCAAAGCAATGTTAACAAAATGTGTACTTATTATCAATATTCTTGTAAAGCAGCTGATATGACTTGATGTGCGTATGTTCATGTTCATTTTTCACGATCAAGTGAAAAAAAATTGGCTTCCCAAAAATTGGCTAATTCGACATTTCTTCAATATGATGATATGATGTTTTTTGAATCATTCATATCGGACACTCCGTTTCCTCAAAAACCGAATTTCTATTTTTGGCATTTTTTGCCCCGCATCCTCGAAACGGCTAAACCTGCCTTTGCCAAAAACTAATCAGCACGTCTCTCTATCAGTAGGAATCGAATGCTTTTTGAATCATGCAAATCGGTTGATCCGTGCTCTCGAAATCGTGGACGAAAATTAGTATTTGTCCTAATTGTATACATACATATTACTTACATCCAAACACATGCACACACAAACATCTATCTTTCTAAGGCATACACGTTTAGGAACCTTCGAAACGTAAAGATATGCAAAAAAATATTTTCGTTTTTTTTTGCGACTATTATAATTCACCCCGCGAGAAGTTAAAAATGAAAACAAAATTTGTACTGATTATTAAAATTTATGTAAAAAAACTGATAATTTGATATGCAAATCTGCATTGAGCATTTTTGACCACCAAATGGCACTTTTTTGGCTCACCAAAAACGCTGACTCTGCCATCGCAAGAATTTAGTCAATTCTTCATTTCGTCGCAAAAATAAAATGTTTTGAATTTATCAATCCGATAGAGAATGGGCCTCTATAAAATTGAATAGATATTTTTTATCATTTTGCCCCCTATTCCGAAATGGGTAAAACTGTCTTTACCAAAAACTAATCAGCACATCTTCCCGACAATTGAATTATTTAATCGGTTGATTCGTCTGAAAAACGCCAACAAAAAAGTGTATCCGCAAATGCAGAATCATACATTTATTTTTCTTAAGATATACCAAAATGTTCAGAAGGTTTTGAAACGTAAATATTTATAAACAATTTCATTTACGTTTCGTTTTTCGAATTACTATGACTTACCCGTGAAGGGAATGCCAAATGGTGGTCAAAAATGATCAATGAACATAAGCACACCAAATTGGCAAATATTTTAGTTTAGGTTCACTTTTATCTTATTGATGTCATTTTAAAGAAAAAAAAAACGAACAACGAAATAATTAAATTATCATAAAATAACAATTAATATATTATGTTAATTTCAGAAATAAATAATAAATCATTTAAAACGTTTTGTATGTATAGTAAGATTCACCTTAACAAAGTTGCAAGAAATGAATAAAGCTTCAATATTTCTCTCAAAAAAGCTTATCAATTTGATAATTTTTATTTTAAACAAAATACATCAATAAAAATATTAATGAGGCGCCCTTGAATAAGTTTTTAAAAAAACGAATAACATTCTATTGCATAGAAAATTATCTAGATCAGGATTCTTCAAATAAATAGCAGTGAAAATTTTTTCGGTTTAAAATTTTGACATTCGGAAAAATTTGCCGCCCCCCAAATTGTGGCGCCCTAGGCCCGGGTCTCACAGACCTATGGGGTAATTCAGCACTGCTTTATATATATATATATATATATATATATGTGTGTGTGTGTGTGTGTGTGTGTGTAGGTACTTGCGTGCCTTTGTAGATAAAATAATCCATTTAACTTTCGACAGATTATTTTTACATGCGCATATAAAAAACATTCTAAATTATTTATTATTATTTTTTTATATATATTTTTTTTCTTAATCAAGACTTTTATGACTGTTATTCGCGTTAATATCAAGGGAAACTTTTTTTTTTTTTTTTTTTTTTTTTTTATTAACTTTCAAAAATAGCAATCAGAACGGGTTACAATTCTATAAGCTATTGGGATATATGTAACTCAAATACAGTATTTGAGTTCAAAACAAAAATATAAATAATGATATGTAAAAATAAAGTTATTTAGAAAACTCCCCAGTGGGAGTTTCTAAAGTGATCATTCAAATTAAGTCAGCTGGTTGCTTTTTCTTTAGTCTTCTCACATCCGCGGTGACGAGCAGTGGAGAAATAGTAGCGTTCTTGTGCTTGTGAAGTCTGGCAAAGTGGGATGTACTTCTAGCTTTTACAACTTCTTGGACCTTTTCTATATTTAAATCATTATGAATTATCTCGTTAGAAACGAACCATGGTGCATTGGTGATTAGTCTAAGAATTTTGCTCTGTTTCCTTTGAATGGCAGATATACGCGTTTTGCTGGCGCATCCCCAGAGTTCAACCCCGTAGCACCATATAGGTTTGATCACCGTTCTGTATATTAGCACTTTATTATCAAGGGACAATTTAGATTTTGGGCCTAACATCCAATATAGGGATTTTACTTTTCTCTCTAATTGTTTACATTTGTTGCTGATATGTGGAATCCAATTCAATTTTTTGTCTAGGTGCAAGCCTAGATACTTTACAGTATCTAATTGAGGTATCGTTTTATCATTGATAATAACTGCCGGACACTTGTCTCTCTTTAGGGTGAAGGTGACTTGGCAAGACTTTGATTCATTAATTTTAATTCTCCACTTCTGGGCCCATGCTTCTATTTTGTTTAAATGGTGCTGTAGTTTTGTGCTAGCTATAACAGGATTAATATGGGATGTTGCTATTACTGTGTCATCAGCAAATGTACCTAACATTGCATTTTCTGATTGTGGTAAATCATGTGTAAAAATAATATAAAGGATTGGACCCAAGCAACTACCTTGTGGGACGCCGGCTTTTATGAATCGATAACTGGATAAATCTGTACCAACTTTGGTTCTGAACTGTCTTTTCTCCAAGTAGGATTGAAAGAATTTGTGATAATCGGGAACTATATTCTTGATTTTAATAAGCAATCCTTCATGCCACACCTTGTCGAAGGCCTGTTTCACGTCCAAAAAAGCTGCTGTGCAGTATTCTCCATCTTCGAAAGATTTGTGGATTTTGTTTACTAACCTATGACACTGCTGTATTGTTGAATGCATCGGCCTAAATCCATACTGGTGGTCTGGAAATAGATTGTAGCGGTTAGAAATATCAGATAGTATTAGTTTTTCAAAAACTTTGGCTATATTGGACAGAAGCGAGATCGGTCTGTAAGAATCTACTAAATCAGGATTTTTCTCTGGCTTAGGAATTAATATTATTTCACACTGTTTGAGCGACATTGGCCAATAGTTCAGACGAATAATAGCGTTAATGATGTAAGTTAAAAGAACGTATCCCTTTTTTGGTAGTTCTTTCAGCATCTTTGTTGTAACTAAATCTATGCCTGGAGCCTTTCTGTTCCGCAAAGTTTGACAGCAAGAGTGTAGTTGACCCGGTGTAAACCTAGGCACACGGGATTCAGTTGTCGAATATGAAGGTTGAGGGTTGAGTACGTCAGGGCTATTGCAACTGTTAATGTTTGGTTTAAATACTGTTTCTAGGTAGTCCGCGAAGCAATCAGCTTTCTCCTTGTTACTTCTGGCCCAAGTGAATCCGTCTGAAGTTGATACTTTTATGGGGTTGTTTATTATATTCTTCCTTTTGTTGCTCCTTATAGGGCGCCAGATAGAATTATCGCTAGTGTTTAAGTTTGAAACATACCTGTCGAAGTTTTCTTGGTTAAATTCTCTTAACTTGTACTTGAGCTTGTTACTTAAATTATTTAATAAAGTTTTAGTATGAGGATCATGATATTTCTGCCAAAGCCTTCTAATTCTCCTTTTTTCAGCTATGAGATTTCTGATCTCAAAGCTGTAGGAAAAATTATTTTTACGCTCAATGATAGGAGTTGAAAATCTAGCTGCATCTTTAAGAATGTTTGTCAAATTGTCTAAAGTTTTCTCTATTTCTGTAGATGTTTTCAGCCTTATACCCAAGTCGATTTTCTGTGATAAATAGTCTCTATACAGTTCCCAGTTTGTATAACTGTTGTGTAATTGAGTCGTTGAAGAATATTTGATGGCAGTAGATCCAAGAGTTAATAACAATGGAGAATGATCTGAGGATAGATCATGGCAGTTTGTTATTGAGATATTAGAAATGCTAATACCTTTAATTATGGCAAAGTCCAACAAGTCCGGACGCTTATTTGGATCTGATGGCCAGTACGTTGGTGACCATGGTGAAATAAATGCATATTTGTTAGCTTTTATTACCTTTTCAAGCTCTCGACCTTTCGTTGTTGTGATTCTGGAACCCCATAACGTATTTTTACAATTGAAATCGCCACCGACGAGAAATCTGGGGCCAAGAGTTTTGAAAAATTCTTGCAGATGTTCAAACTTTATGTTGTGTCTTGGAGGACAATAAGTGGCGGAGATACAAATATCAAATGGTAATGCACTTACTACAATTGTGGTAGCCTGTAAGTAAGCAGTATTGAATTTAGTCGATTCATAATGTTTTATATTAGACTTAATTAGAATTGCGCTTCCAGCGTGGCAGGAACCATCGGGGTGTGGTGTGTGATAAGTTGTATAGTTAAGTATTTTAAATTTTGCGTTATCCGGAAGATGTGATTCGCTAACTAGTAAAATGTCGATATTTCTCTCTTTCAGAAAATATGTGAGTTCGTACTTGTGTTGGTGAATGCCATTAGCATTCCATATTGCTATTGTGAGTGTGTTGGCCATTATTTAAGTTTATTTACAATTAATGAAAGCATGTTCATCATCATAATGTTTTGTTGGGTCATTTGCTTCATTACATCTTTGAATTCATTAATTATAGAAGTTAGTGCTGAAAGCTCTTGAGACTGGTTATTATTTACTTGAGGTTTTAATACTTGGGAATAGCTCATGTTCTGTGGATTATAAGTTGTTGGTGATGTACGTACCCTGGGAGATGACGGTAACGAATTAATGTTCTCATGGTGTTTTGGATATTGGATTCTCGTAGTGGCGGTAGTTGGCTGGTTTTGTATGGTTTGATGGTTGGATTTTCTTCTGTTTTTGTCAAGGTTGTGAAAAAATTCGCAACCTTTATAGTTTGCAGGATGTGCTCCGCCACACAAGAAGCAGCACGCTGGGGTGTCCTTGGTTTTTTTACACTTCGATGTAGGATGAGGGTCACCACATTTTACGCAGGCGTAAGGGCGATTGCAATACGTCCTTGAGTGGCCATAAAGCTGACATCTATGACACTGGATGATATCTCTTGATCTCCTTGGAGGTTCGAAGTTTACTATCTGATTCATCAATTTGTTGATCTTATAAATAGTGGAGTTGCTGGGTGCAGGTTCTAAATCAACAAAGAAAATGTTTAAGGGTTTTTTTGTTATACGATGCTTCAGGTTATTAATGCTTCTGACTTTATGTCCATATTTTTCGATAGCAACTTTAATGTCATTGACATCTGTCGTAAAATGAATATATTTGAGCACTACTCGGTACGACCTCTCAGTACTAAGTTGGTATGTGTGAAATACGACTTTACTTTCCTGCATAAACTTTACTGCATCCTTATATACATCCGGTTTGAACACATTAATCTTGATCATATTGTTGGCTAAGGTTTTTGAAATATATTGGTCTGATTTTAATACAACACTGAGTGATCTCATCATGTCCGGATAGTCGACGACGTTATAAATGTAGATTGGTGGAGGCCTCACAGTTTTAGCAACCGAGCTGTCAGGTAAAACCGTATTGTCGTTAGTGGTATTGCGTGATCTTTCGGGAGTATTATTTGATAATATACTGTATCTATTTGATAGTTGTATCTCGGTGTAACCAGTATTATCGGCGTTAACTTTACGCTTCTTATTGTTTGATGGTGAAACTACTACTTGCCACTTGTTAGGATTGACCAGAATGTCATTGTATGAACTGTCAAAACTGTCGTTGATACTCATATTAGTCTCGCTTGATATGTTGTTTAAATTTTCCAGCGTACTTGTTGATTCGTAAGATTTTTCTGACGAACATTCACTATCCATTACTGTATGATTCATTTCACTTGCATTTGTATTGTCACTATCACCGTACAATATATTCATCGCGGTAGCAACTGTATTACCGATAACACCACAGGTAGTCGGATTATTGTTCGTCGATTGATCTATGACCTGTCCTCGGGTCGTACAGGTACTCGGATTAGCGTCCGGCGGTCGGACTCTGACCTGTCCACTGGTTGAACAGGTACTCGTACTAGGGTCCGGCGGTCGGCCTAAGGCCTGCCCGTAGGCCCTCGATTGCATAACTCGGATTAATATTAAACGATGTGCTCACTACGGTGTCTGGCACAAGACTCAAGGGAAACTTATAAACGCTTTAGAATACTCGATATGATGACAGTAGCTTACGCTTAAGCTCGATGTAAACAAAATATCTACAAGTGGTAAGACTCTTCCGATAAACGCTATAACTTATAGGCAACGAAACTTGCACCAAAGACGCAGAACAAAATGATTTTAAAAGTCGTCGAAATGTTATATTGTCAAGATCGGAAAATAACATTGCTCACAAAACGATGTTGGAAATTTCAGCGTATACGCAGTTTTGATATGTTTGTATGAACATGTAGTATTTGATATTTCTGCTGAACATTTTATAGTTTTCTATCTATTCTACAGTTCTACACTTAACCACATAGTTCTAATTGCTTATGATATTATATAGTGATTATTTATTTTCATTATATCTTGCCGCTGATCCTGACACGGTGATAGACTGTATAGATCCGACATGATCAAGTTTACATAGTACCTACTGTCAGCCATTTCTATTATGAGCGCAATACGTTTCTGGGAAATCCCATTATAACATCGTACTGAGTGGGATCCTTTATTCGAAACGTCATGACAGATATACAAGGTAAAATATCGTACTAAAGAGTGCGATAGAGTATATTGCGACGCGGCCTTTTTCTAATACTAATAAATTATGAGTTGAAATGGTCGAGCGGCAGTTTGTACCTAATAAGAGGACTTGCCCTTTTCTGTTGCATTTCTCATAGTCAGATGACATTGTTTATCTTAATCCTTTTATAAGTGTTCCTATCCAACATATATCTATTGAAACAACATATTTATCATTTTTTGTTTGTTATAAGTAAATCTTTTATACAGTCTGCATCGAGCATTCGTGCGATACACATCGGTAAATAAATTTACATAATCTGATAAGAGCGAGTGAGTCAGTAAGTGAACAATGGAATCTGGCCAGTACGGCCAGGAAAGTGACGACGATGACAGTGGTCATCATGATTTTGAGGATTGTGAATTGAATCCAGTTGATAACAGAATTACGTCAATAGAAGAGTTTGAATACGAAATGGATGACATTAGTGATTATGAAATAAATGATTTGGATAATAATATTAATGAAACAAAAGTTAGTGAAATTAATTTAGTTAAAAATTGTGAATATAAAAAAGGTAATAAGAAAAGTATTAAAAAGGGAGTAATAGATTTTAGAAAGAAAAGAAGATTGTTAAGTAATAAAATATTTGATAAGAATCGCGAAAAGTTAAGTGTGATAAGGAAAAAAGGTGACATTAAAGTACAAGTTAACAAAACACGTTTAGAGAAAACTAATAATGATGGAATTAATGAAAACGATGTAAATATCGATTGGGCAAGTGAAGTAAATGAAGAAATGGATATTAATTTAAATAAAAAAACCTATGAAGAGGAGTTTTTCTATTATGATGAAAGGAACGAAGGTCCATTTGTTATATATGCAGAATCAAAAGATAAAAATTTGGGTAGACTACATCCAATGGCGTTAGGAAGAATTTTACATACAAAAGTGTCAAGTGTTAGTAATAAGATAAGTAATGTTGCAGCTATAGGTATAAATAAAATAAAAATATGTTTTAATGATTGGAAGAGTGCTAATACAGTGGTAAAACAGAAATTACTGGACGAGTATAATATTAAAACTTATATTCCGAAGCATAAAACTACGAGAATAGGTATTATATTTAATGTAGACCCAGAGATTGAAGAAGATGAAATCATGAGTTGCATTAAAACGGATGTTGAAATTATTAAAGTGAAGTGTATTAAAAATAAAAAGGCATATAATAGCAGCTATAAAACACAAAGAGTGAAGATTTGGTTCAGGGGCAGTTATCTTCCAGAAAATGTATTTATTCATTCAGTAGCTTGCGAGGTTCAACCTTTTATTGAAAATGTTATACAGTGCCACAAATGCTGGAGGTTCGGCCATATTCGTCTTCAGTGCCAGGGCAGGCAAAGATGTAGAAAATGTTCGGATGAACATGATGTAAAAGAATGTGTGAGCCAAATAGAAATATGTGCTTTATGCCGAAATAATCATCAAGCGAATGATAGAAATTGTCAAACGTATTTATATAATAAAAAATTAAAGGAGTTGAAAGCATATCAGAATATTTCTATAAGTGAAGCTAAGCAAATATTGCGTAAGAGAACATATGCAGATATAGTACAGACCAAATTTTATAACAGAGATTATCAAAATGTATTTCCTTCATTAATTAAACAATCAGATAATCAATTAAAAAGATTTAATAATAACAAGTTTGAAATGTTAAATCATATTAAAGAAAAAGAAGTAGAAATTAATGAAGAAAATATATTGAAAATTAGAAAACCTAAGCACACGACATTAAGATTGAAGGAAGACAAAAAAGAATAAATGCAGAAGAATACAAGGAAAGGAGAAAGGAAGTAACGAAATACAATAGTGAAGAAAATAACCCAAATAAAAATGAAGATGAAAAAGAAAAAAAAAAGGAAGATGAAGCAACAATTCAAAGAAATTTTTAACAAAATAAGGCACAGATTAAGTTATAAAACAGAGATAAACACAGAGAATATATGGACAGCCCTGGAAGAAGAAATAGAATCATTGTGTACTGAAAAAGCAGTGATGGAAACTAATAAAATAGGCAATGTTATTGAAGATACAGGTACGGAATAATAGTTTAAAATATAATAAATTCAACAACAAAACAATTATGGCAAGTAGAGTTATTATGGAAAAAAATAAAACTAATATTTTAAATATGAAAAAATTTAAAAATAAAAATATTAAAATTATGCAATGGAATGCAAGATCTTTACCGTCAAATAGAGAAAGTTTAGAGAATTTTATTTATGAAGAAAACATTGATGTTATTTTGATATCTGAGACTTGGTTTAAAATAACTCAGGAATACAAGTTTAAAAATTTTATTATAATTAGAGAAGACAGATTAGATGGAAAAGGAGGAACTGCTATATTGATTAATAAAAATATGAAGTTTAAAGAATATAAAATCAATAGGGAATACATTAATATGGATTTGTGTCAAATGTGTGCTGCAGAAATATTATTAGGAAGTAAGAAAATAGTATGTGTATCATTATATGTTTCACCAAAGGCTAATATTTCAGAAGGGCAATGGAATAGTTTACTGAATGGAATTAAAAAACCCTGTATAATTGGAGGAGATTTTAATGTCCATAGTCAAGCTTGGGGTTGTGACTATGAAGATACAAAAGGACGTAGACTACTGGAAGCGATAGAGGAGAACCAACTTTATATATTAAACGATAATAATAAAGTAATTAGTAATAGAATATGTAAATCAATAGTTGATATTACTATCTGCTCTTCAGACATAGCACATAAAATAGTATGGGATATGTATAATGATGATCTAGGCTCAGATCATTATCCAATAATAATGGAATTAAATGAAAAAAAGATCTTTGATGAAACTACATCTAATAGAAAATGGAGGTGTAGTAAGGCTAATTGGGAGCAATATAGAAAAGAAATTGAAGAGAAAATTGAAACAATTAAGATTTCAAAAAAAGAAATAAATTATGACACTTTTGTGGATATTGTTAATGAAGCAGCAATGAAGAGTATCCCAAAAACTGAAGGAATAGTAAAAAAAAGGATAATAAAACAAATTTGGTGGGATGAAGAATGTAACACCTTAATTAAAAAAAGGAGAGAAGCAGAAAAAAAATATAGGAAAAATATGAACTTAGAAAACTATTTACAATGTAATCTTGTTAAAAATGAGGTAAGAGCAAAGTTAAAGCAAAAGAAAAAAGAAAGCTGGGATAACTACATTAAAACTCTGAACCCAAACACACCAACCAAGCAAATATATAGTATGATTAAAAGATTGAAAAATATTGGAGAAGATACTGAAAAAGAAAATAAAAGATGCGACAACAATTGGATAGATATGTTATTGAATAAAATAGCCCCAATGGGAGTAAAGGATAGTTGTATGAGATTGCAATACTTGAAAGATAAAAACTATATCAAAGAAGTCATGAAACCGTTTAATATATGGGAGATGGACGTCGCAATGAATAGGAGAAAAGACACTGCACCAGGAATAGATAATATTCATTACGTTATGTTATCTGAATTACCAAATATAGGTAAGGAAGTGCTATTAAAATTAATCAATAAGTACTGGTTGGATACACAAATAGTTAGAGACTGGAATAAATATAATATAATTCTCTTTAAAAAGACAAATGGAAATGCAGATAATACAGATAATTACAGACCTATATCACTAGCATCGTGTGTTGCTAAAACCAAAGATTTAATGATAAAGAGAAGATTGGAGTGGTTTGTAGAGAAAAATAAAATATTATCTAAAAGTCAATACGGATTCAGAAGAGGGCTGAGTACGAAGGATAATTTATGTAAATTAATGGTTGATATTAATTTGGCATTTTCAAGAAATAATTATGTGGTGGCACTCTTTTGCGATATTAAAGGGGCATATGATAATGTCGTCCCAAGTATAATGTTCCAAGAATTAATTAAAATAGGATTACCATTCCGATTGGTGTCAGCCTTAACATTTAATATATATGAAAGGAATATAATAGTTAAGAAAGATAACAAAATAATTGGTGAAAGAGTAGTGAATAAAGGACTACCACAAGGAGGTATACTTAGCCCATTATTGTATGCTATATATGTAAGAGATATAGATAATATTTGGGTAAGAGGTACGAATATTATACAATATGCAGATGACATACTCATTTATGTAGAACAAAGGGATTTAAATCTAGCGTTTAATATTATGAAGGAAAATATTAAAAAACTTCATGGATGGTTGAGGGATAAAGGCTTGGAACTGTCGGATGAGAAAAGCTCGATAGGGGTATTCACAAGACATAGGTTGAATGATTTACCAACTCATATTAGTACGGAAGAGCATTCAATAGCGGTTAAAAATAGTAATAAATTTTTAGGAGTCAAGTTGGATCAAAAATTGAAATTTAAAGAATGTATACAAGATATTAAAAAGAAAATAGAAAAAAGGATAAACCTATTAAGAGTGGTGAACAAAACATGGTGGGGTGCTCATCCACAAACGAGTTTAGAGCTATATAAAACTTTGATTAGACCAATTTTAGATTATGGTAGCATTGCTTATCACAGTAGTCCACATGTAAAGGTGTTGGATAAAGTACAATATAGATGTATCAGAATATGTATTGGCGCAATGAAATCCACGCCAATAAATGCAATGTTAGTTGAAAGTGGAGAATTACCTCTAAAACTAAGATGGAAATATTTAATCCATAAATATATTTATAAGAAGATATTAAGAAGAGAGCCAAATATTATTAGTGGATTAGAAGAATTGGAAAAATTAATGGAGAATAATAAATTTTGGGATAATAAGCAAAATATTATGGTAGACAGTTTGAATTTCATGAAGAAAACTAATGTTTATAAGATATATGAAAACAACGTTAATCTTAAAAAATTATGGTTTGATGAAGGTAAACAATTTTTTGTCAATATTAATAATGAAGAGACAAATATTATAAACAGTAGAGGATATGAGGAAATCTACACAGATGGCTCTAAAGTAAATAATGAAGTAGGGTGTGCCATGATCCATGAGAAGAAAGAATTTCAAAAATTGATAAAACTACCAGATTTTGTTTCAGTATATACTGCGGAATTAGTAGCTATAGGAGAAGCGGTAAAATATATTAAAAACTTGAACATAAGAAGAGCAATTGTATATACCGATTGTAAAAGTTGTGTAGAAAAATTAATAAGCATAAACAAAAAAAATCTTTTTGAGGAAGCAATTTATACAGAAATTCGAAGCGAGTTAGAAAATATAAAATTGATAGGAAATGAGATAAAAATTACGTGGATCAGAGGACATAATGGAATAGAGGGAAATGAAAAGGTGGATAAATTAGCAAAATTAGCAACGAAACAAGGAGAAAAAATGGACATTATGCTGAAAAGTGATGTGGAAAACATAAGTAAAAGAAATGTGGAAGAGGAATGGCAAAAAATTTGGGATGACACGGTAAAGGGAAAAACATATAAGACTATAGAGAATAAAATTAGAAAAAAACTTGGTTTAAAAGTCTTAAAAATGAAGATAGAAAATTTGTAACTACGTTAAGTAGAATCAGATTAAACCATGGCAATTTTCCAAGTCACTTATATAAAATTGGTATTAGGTCTTCAGCTATCTGTGAATGTGGAGAAGAAGACGGAAATATAGAACATATTATTATGAAATGTAGCAGGTATATAAAACAACGAGAAGAAATGCTGGACAAATATTATGACGACAAAAGTATAATAAAACCAATTGCATGGATTTGCATAATAAGAAATGAAAGAAATTATAAAATATTATATGAATTTATTGTAAAATCTAAATTAGTTATATAATTTTAATTTAGTAATAAGATGTTATGTATTTATTCTTAATGTATATTCATTATGTTTGTATATGACCAAATGTTATATAACGAAGTCAAATATAAAAAAAAAAAAAAAAAAAAAAAAAAAAAAAAAAAAAAATCTTGTATAATAGTGCCATATCTATGGTTGATTTATTTGTGGTATGAATAGAGCGTTATCTCGATTGATACCACAAATCAGCCATTCATCGATAATTTCATGTACTCAAGTAAAGCCGAGTTTGTTTATCTACCTTATAAGTGTTTTTCATTAGAAGGTGAATCCTGCATTGTCCGGAACAGTGAAAACACGAGTAGTCTAGCGAGAAATCTGATGTCTACCGGAATTGAGGACTTGGTAACTCTTTGCATGCGCATGTCAATATTAATACCTGTCGAGTTTGATGTTTATATATTGCATAATGTTGGATTATATATTTGATAAGTTTCTCTGAAGTGTGTTAGGGAAATTTTAAGAATGTAAATAATAATAAAAATATAGCAATATGTTAAAATAAATGAACAAAAATGCTAAAAAACGACATTCCAATGAGAAATGTCATACGCCAAAACTTCAATTCACTTATGAGCCTAGACAATATTAAAATATAATATATTCATGATTATGAATA
>NW_020538040.1:71461345-71475413 GCF_003426905.1 Ctenocephalides felis
AATCTGGTGTATTCATACATATATCGACTATTGTGTGCTGCGCGCATATACGCTTTTAAAAGCATATCCACAAATACCGTATATATCATATACATATACATTGTAGAACCCAGTTAAGACGATCATGCTCAATACTATTTCTCGCATAATACGCCATTTTATTCATACAATTTCAAACATATTGTGCATAGAACGTTTTTTTCGCTTTTTATATCATTTTAACAGGAAGAACCAAGAAACTTTGGTTGGAACTATGTTAGAGAAGCCCTAATTTTCGAATTTTATATAAAAAATCTATTTTTGCTCCAATAATTCTGTAATAACAAAAAAAAATATCGGCAAATTTAGTGTGATTTAAAACAGTTTCTGACTGAATTTATTTAATGTTCAATTTTATGAATAATAAACAAATTTATTTTAATTTTAATTAGTAGAACAAAAAAATAATAGCTGAAAATGATTATTCGTTATTCATGCATCATTTTCACATATGAGCATATAAATATTTTTATCATAGTGAAAGAAAAGAATTTGAATAAATTAAAATAATACATTTTTAAATAAAAAACTGAACTTTTAATTGAATAAATAAAATTAATATTCTATCACTTGCAATCGAACTAGACTTAATCGTTTTCAAAGCGTGATATAATATCTGAAAATTTTGTTCTTTTATTTGAGGCTTCTCTAGGGCTAAAAACTCTTTTTTAAAGTTTCTAAGTTTTCTGTGTTTCTGAAGAGTAGAGCAATTCACACCTTCAACAAGAAGTCACATTGATCTAAATTAATATATACATTGATATAATGATCTAAATTATATAATATATACATTAGAAAAAGATAACAGAGAACCTTTCTGGGAACTATAACAGACTAATATGATTCTAAATTTTATCGAACCGATCTAATTCCAAGTATCAAAACGCTTGCTTTTTCATCTAGTATATTTGTAATTTTACATTTATACAGTAAAAACCGATTTTTCCGTTAAAAAAACGGTTTTCGAATTTCATAATTTTCGTCACAAAGCCGGTTTTTGAAAACCGACAAACCCTAGTATTAACATTATTACTATATATTGGATTAGCGTTTACATTAATATTTTTAATTATTATAATTAATGCTGTTGACGATGGACAATATTATAGATTCTAGATCGGGTGGTTTAAATGATTTACGTTCAAATCTTGACTGTTTCATGCATTACATATTTGTTTATTTCTCACTATTCTGTTCTTTTTCCAATCAATTAATTTTTCATAGTTTTTCTAAAAAGAAATTTACAAGGTATCTAGTACCGCCTGCGATCAGAGCTTATACTATAAAATTATATATATAATTGGTATAAAAACTTAGATGGACTCAGTGCTACACCAACATTTTCCATCCTTTGTCAGAGACCAAATGAAAGTTTATTAAATAACGGTTATCAATGAATAGATTATGAAACCGCCGATGTGGCGGGAATATCCGCCGTTACATCTTATTTTTACAGCCGCTTAAATGCAAAAAAAAATTACAAAATTATTCCAAATTTTAGTATGATAGTTATTTAAATTATTTAAAATTTTAGTTTACTGTGTATATTTTACATGGCAGACAATAAATAAATAAAGTAAATCTTACCGGCACTAATTAATGCAATCAATTAGAATTTAATTGAAGCTAAATTGTTTTATTTGTTTATAATACTATTTATAGTCTATAGTAAAAAGTAAAAACATTGATTGTACATTTTATTTGTTCCGTCGAAAAGCTTAAAATATAAATCAGTTTTTTAATTAAATATTGTATGGGAAACGTTCTGAAAAGCTTAAGTTTTTTATAATAAAACGAAAATTAATTAGTAACTGTGTTCTTTGCACATTTGAATCTTGGGATTCGAACTCCGAACCTCCGGTGTGTGAGTCGGAAACGCTACTCATGAGCTAATCCCGCCACTATGAATTAGTCTTATCATATGCAATTGAAATTATCATAGTAAAAAATTTATTTTGAATTCATCTGTATTGAGCAGCATAATATCATAACGTAATGATCGGAACATTAGCCTTAATTCATCTGAACCTTCTTCTTTCTTGTTTATGAATCTCGTTCGGCGCGTATTATTGGCATGAAAGGTTTCCGATCGCTGACGCAGAACGACAGAACGACAGAACGTGGCCAGAACACACTGTATTTCGTATTATCACAGGATTGGCTGTACTGCTAGTTTCGCGGGGTGCGGGGTGCGGGGTGCGGGTCGCGGGGCTAGGAAAGTCCACGGTGAATGTGTTTGTGCGTGATATGTAGCAGCTATATTCGACGTGTTCGATTCCCGGTAAAGCGTCTGATGAGTTGTTCTTGGGATACTCCGTTCTTTACTTCGTTTATTATGTCGAGCGCTCAAATGAATCACGATTCACGATGCGCTGTTGCCAAAGAGGAAACAACCTCATTCTTATTTTAGCCGGCAGATTATTTATTATTCAGGCATTCGATGATAAATAATAATTCAGCTCAACCTTGTCTTATCACTAGTCTTCAGTGGTGTAGTTAAAATTACTCGTATCTTCAATTAATTCTTGAAAATTGCAACTTTTCAAATACTGAAAAGCGAGATGTATCGATTAATAATGTTCTTACTACATGGCGAATATTTTAAAAATACTAGATATATACAGTCAGTGGCGGATCCAGCGTTGGCGTCTGGGGGGGGGGGTCACATTTTTTACAAGAGATAAATTAAATAAATATTTATTCCAACTTTGCTCATGAATATTTTGGACGAAATATCAAATCGAGGTTATATGCAGAGGTACCTCAGTAATAAATGCACCCATAAAATTTATATTTTGCATTGGTTGAATAATGTAGTTATTATTTCGTTAAATCTCTTCAAAGTTAAAAATAATACATTGAATTGTTTGTCCTCTGGCCGTCTTATTTTACCCCCCAATACGATTAGAAAATCCTTAAATTTTAGTCTTTGACTCCGCAGTTCGTCTATAATAAGTTACATATTAAAGTTATAAAATGCGTTTGGTAACAAAATATGTACATAAATAAAATCATCATAAAGGAATTTTATTGCTGAATTAGCGTTCTATCTAAGTCTTAAGACAAGCTCAGGGGGGGTCATGACCCCCGTGACCCACCCCCTGGATCCGCCACTGTATACAGTACTTGCCTTTGCCATTGCTCTTTTAGCTCATTTTGCATTTTTATTAATAATTTGTTTATTGTTTAAACCTTGTCAGTGCAAAAGTTTGGATGGTCCTTTTCACCCCAATCGCAAATAATCTATTCTAGAGGTTAACTAAATAAAACTGTTGAATCGAACTTAAAAATAACAACATATCTTGAATAAATAACGTATACTTAAAAATTAAATATTCAGGTATTGTAAACTATAAACTGTGCTCAAAACAAAAAGAAAATCATTAAAAAATTGACAACATTAGGGCTGATTACAACTTTCGAAAACTGTTAAAAATCTTTAGATTTTTATTTGAGATAATGATGGTGAACCTTTTTGCCCTGCTCTACCCTATATAAAAATAAGAGAAAATAAGATTTTATACATATCTCAAGTATGTAGTAATTAAATATTGTATAATTTTGAATTATGGCATAACTAACAATAAAAATTTAAAAATCAAAATGAGATTTATGATGATGTGTATTTATTTCTTCTACGTTGAGAAATTTAATTTCATATATATTTGTTATTAACTTCCCACAGGATAGTTATAGTAATGGGCCGAATATCGAAAATGAAAATTTTTGCATTTCTCGACGTTTTGAAGGTTTTTGAACGTTTTGGCATACCTCAGAAAAAATGGATGTGTGTGTGTGTGTTTTATATGTCCGCATTTTTTCGCCCACCGATCAACCGATTTGAATGGTTTAAAAAACATTCGATCCCTATTGATAGGGAGATGTGCTGATTAGTTTTTGGCAAAGGCAGGTCTATCCGTTACGGAGATACAGAGCAAAGAGTGCAGAAAATACAAATCGAGTTTTTGAGAGAACGGAGTATCGGATTTGAATTATCTAAAAAACATTGAATTTGTAATGATTGAGACAAGAGGTGATTAGTTTTTGGCAAAGACAAGTCCCGCCATTTCGAAGTCACCAATTTTGTGAAAACAATTGAAAAATGTGAATATGCCGCCAAGCTAAACACAGTATAAGTGAAAATGTCGCACAGAATTATTTACAAATGCGTTTAAACTGTGACTATTTCACTTTTTCAATTTTGTGTAAATTAGGCAACTATTTTTTTGAAATTGAACTCGAAATGAAAAGAGGATTGTTAATGTTCTGGAGATAAATTGATTTATGATTTACATTACAAATAATGAAAGTTACAGTATTTGTAATAATATATTTGAAAACGTTTAAAATTTCTCGAATATTTCATTGCGGTACGGGAAGTTCCAGCAATTTGCCTTAAGGCACTATGCCATACACCACTAGTTTTTTATACATATTATGAACCACTGAAACTTGTACCTACTTTCATTTAGTTAACCATTATTAACTTTCTGTAGTGTGTTATAGTAATCGCAAAAAATCGAATTTTTTTTTTTTATATCTTCACATTTCTTAGACGGAGACGTAGTTTATATTGACAAAGTAAAATGCAGAACTGATTAAATTTTTGGGAGGGCAGGTCTAGCGGTTTCGGAGATGGAGTAAAAAAAGTGAAAAAAATGGCGGTCAAAATGATCATTAGGCATATGCACATCAAATTATCACATATTTTATAAAGATTTTAATAATAGGTATAAATTTTGTTTACATTTTTATGAGCTCCATACCAATGTTAATCCGGTAACAACGTCGCGGCAATTGCGCGCTTTGATATTTCTTCTCTAAAACAGTCACGCAGCACGATTGCTTTGAAAAAAGTTCAAAATTTTAATTTTTTCAAAAATCTCATCATTTTAAAGTTTTTAAGAATTTTAATTTTCGGAACGAATGTCATGCACCACTTTTTCTTCATTACGTTGCGTATATGTATACACATATGTGCATACAAAATTCAAATTAGTACTATGCCAAATGAGTAAGTGAACTTCCCAAATTCAACTCTCCCAGACATCACTGCAATCGCGAATCGATTGCAGTTATTGAAGATAAGTTTCACACGTCTAGATCATACGTTTTTGCTGAAGTTCATGATTAGTTAGTCTATAATTTCAAGGTTTGATTTTAACCTTTTAGGAAATTCCATTTTAGTTTTTTGCATTGAATCAGTTAATTGGATTTCTGTTCGCTGTGAACTTACGTTTATGTGAATATTATTCTTACTGCACTTCGAACACAATCCGAAATTTCAATAAACTTAAAAATGAAAAATGAAAATAAGCTATAATATAGTAGCGGATTAAGCTTTCTGCCGCCCTATGCCCTATCCGTGCAGGCGCCCTTTCTATTAGGGTAGGGCGGGGCTAGTTGAGCATAGGGGCAAGTTGAGCAATCGAAATATCCCGAAAACTATTCACCATCCGTTTAGGCATTATATGGCGGAAAGATAGAGGTTTGGGAGAAATAAACATCCCGCGATCGCTAGTAGCCGCTGGACAAATGAGTGAGGCTCACGGACGTTTGGTTTATTTTGAGACCAAAAAGTAAAAAAGTCATTCATCACGAGTTTTCGTCTGGTTTAGTCAAATGTTATTTATTTTTAACCAGGTAAATTTTATTCTTCCATATAATTATAGTACTTTTAATATGCACAGAGATTCTGGGTATAATTCTAACGATTTTTTTAAAAACTCACTTTTATTTTGAAATTCCGAGTTGGGGTTAGTTGAGCATAGTTGCTAAACTTGTTCTGTCACTAAGACAATTACCATTAACTTCCAGAAATTGATTATTATTTTTAAGATTTAAGCTAAGTTTATGAATAATGATATAAAGAAATAATGATTTTAAACCAAAATACTGAATATAATGGAAAATAATTCCTAACTTAATTAATCGTTAATTTTTCAAAGCAAATTACTATAAGTTTTGTTTTCTCTGTCAATAAAGACTATAAATATAGAACTGGTTATTAAAAGCTTATTTTATTTCATCACTAATCGACATTGAACCTATAATTTTATTATACTTCTTTACTGCTCAACTTGCCCCACCTATGGGGTACATTGAGCATACTTGACTTTTTGTATTTAAACAGCTGTAGCGTTTAAATTTTACTTATTACCAAAAACTAGTATTGACACTTTTGTTAAGCGATAAACAACAAATCCTTTAAGCCGTATAGCAATTTATTGAGACTTTTCATTGAGGAGCTACATCCGTTTAAGTAAAAATTTGCTCAACTAGCCCCGCCCTACCCTAAGACAAAATTTTACTTTTTTAATTTAACAATTTATTTTAAATTATTTAGATATAGTTTTTAACTTTGCGTTGGGTAAATTATAGTAATCGCAAAAGAATCGAAAATGTTTTTTTTATCTTCACGTTTCAAGGGCCTCTGAACATTTTGGTATACTTTAAAATGTGTATGTGTGTATGTATGTATGTGTGTTCGATTCCGATTGATACGAAAACGTTCTGATTAGGTTTTCGCTAAGATTGGTCTAGCCGTTTCGGAGATACCAAGCAAGAAGTGCAAATAGAAATCAGAACCTTACACTCTAAATCTTTTCCTTATGTCGTATTTTTGTAAAACGTAAGCTGACTGTTGATCCATTCATAATTCATTACTTCATTGTTAGAAATTATCACTAGGGCTGTCTTATTACAAACTTTTCGAAGGAGCAGTTTGTTTGAAAATTTAGAGTTTTTTGCAAAGCAATGTTAAAAAGATATGTACTTATTATCAATATTCTTGTAAAGCAGCTGATATGACTTGATGTTTGTATGTTCATGTTGATTTTTCACGATCAAGTGAAAAAAAATTGGCTTTCCAAAAATTGGCTAATTCGACATTTTTTCAATATGATGATATGATGTTTTTTGAATCATTCATATCGGACACTCCGTTTCCTCAAAAACCGAATTTCTGAATTTTTGGCATTTTTTGCCCCGCATTCTCGAAACGGCTAAACCTGCCTTTGCCAAAAACTAATCAGCACGTCTCTCTATCAGTAGGAATCGAATGCTTTTTGAATCATGCAAATCGGTTGATCCGTGCTCTCGAAATCGTGGACGAAAATTAGTATTCGTCCTAATTGTATACATACACATTACTTACATCCAAACACATGCACACACAAACATCTATCTTTCTAAGGCATACACGTTTAGGAACTTTCGAAACGTAAAGATATGCAAAAAAATATTTTCGTTTTTTTTTGCGACTATTATAATTCACCCCGCGAGAAGTGAAAAATGAAAACAAAATTTGTACTGATTATTAACATTTATGTAAAAAAACTGATAATTTGATATGCAAATCTGCATTGAGCATTTTTGACCACCAAATGGCACTTTTTTGGCTCACCAAAAACGCTGACTCTGCCATCGCAAGAATTTAGTCAATTCTTCATTTCGTCGCAAAAATAAAATGTTTTGAATTTATCAATCCGATAGAGAATGGGCCTCTATAAAATTGAATAGATATTTTTTATCATTTTGCCCCCTATTCCGAAATGGGTAAAACTGTCTTTACCAAAAACTAATCAGCACATCTTCCCGACAATTGAATCATTTAATCGGTTGATTCGTCTGAAAAACGCCAACAAAAAAGTGTATCCGCAAATGCAGAATCATACATTTATTTTTCTTAAGATATACCAAAATGTTCAGAAGGTTTTGAAACGTAAATATTTATAAACAATTTCATTTACGTTTCGTTTTTTGAATTACTATGACTTACCCGTGAAGGGAATGCCAAATGGTGGTCAAAAATGATCAATGAACATAAGCACACCAAATTGGCAAATATTTTAGTTTAGGTTCACTTTTATCTTATTGATGTCATTTTAAAGAAAAAAAAACGAACAACGAAATAATTAAATTATCATAAAATAACAATTAATATATTATGTTAATTTCCGAAATAAATAATAAATCATTTAAAACGTTTTGTATGTAAGATTCACCTTAACAAAGTTGCAAGAAATGAATAAAGCTTCAATATTTTTCTCAAAAAAGCTTATCAATTTGATAATTTTTATTTTAAACAAAATACATCAATAAAAATATTAATGAGGCGCCCTTGAATAAGTTTTTAAAAAACGAATAACATTCTATTGCATAGAAAATTATCTAGATCAGGATTCTTCAAATAAATAGCAGTGAAAATTTTTTCGATTTAAAATTTTGACATTCGGAAAAATTTGCCGCCCCCCAAATTGTGGCGCCCTGCATTATATATATATATATATATATATATATATATATATGTGTGTGTGTGTGTGTGTGTGTGTGTGTGTGTAGGTACTTGCGTGCCTTTGTAGATAAAATAATCCATTTAACTTTCGACAGATTATTTTTACATGCGCATATAAAAAACATTCTAAATTATTTATTATTATTTTTTTATATATATTTTTTTTCTTAATCAAGACTTTTATGACTGTTATTCGCGTTAATATCAAGGGAAACTTATATACGCTTTAAAATACTCGATATGATGACAGTAGCTTACGCTTAAGCTCGATGTAAACAAAATATCTACAAGTGACTCTTCCGATAAACGCTATAACTTATAGGCAACGAAACTTGCACCAAAGACGCAGAACAAAATGATTTTAAAAGTCGTCGAAATGTTATATTGTCAAGATCGGAAAATAACATTGCTCACAAAACGATGTTGGAAATTTCAGCGTATACGCAGTTTTGATATGTTTGTATGAACATGTAGTATTTGATATTTCTGCTGAACATTTTATAGTTTTCTATCTATTCTACAGTTCTACACTTAATCACATAGTTCCAATTGCTTATGATATTATATAGTGATTATTTATTTTCATTATATCTTGCCGCTGATCCTGACACGGTGATAGACTGTATAGATCCGACATGATCAAGTTTACATAGTACCTACTGTCAGCCGTTTCTATTATGAGCGCAATACGTTTCTGGGAAATCCCATTATAACATCGTACTGAGTGGGATCCTTTATTCGAAACGTCATGACAGATATACAAGGTAAAATATCGTACTAAAGAGTGCGATAGAGTATATTGCGACGCGGCCTTTTTCTAATACTAATAAATTATGAGTTGAAATGGTCGAGCGGCAGTTTATACCTAATAAGAGGACTTGCCCTTTTCTGTTGCATTTCTCATAATCAGATGACATTGTTTATCTTCATCCTTTTATAAGTGTTCCTATCCAACATATATCTACTGAAACAACATATTTATCATTTTTTGTTTGTTATAATTAAATCTTTTGTAATAGTGTCTATCTATAGTATGATTTATTTGTGGTATGACTTAGAGCGTTATCTCGATTGATACCACAAATCATGCCATTCAATCGATAATTTTCATGCACTCAAGTGAAAGCCGCAGTTTGTTTATCTACCTTATAGTAAGTGTTTTTCATTAGAAGGTGAATCCTGCATTGTCCGGAACAGGTGAAAACACGAGTAGTCTAGCGAGAAATCTGAAATGTCTACCTGGAATTGAGGACTATTGGTAACTTCTTTGCAATGCGCATTCAATATTAATACCTGTCGAGCTTTGATGTTTGATATATTGCATAATGTTGGATTTATATTTGATAAGTTCCTCTGAAGTTTGTTAAGGGAAATTTTAAATATGTAAATAATAATAAAAATATAGAAATATTGTAAAAATAAATGAACAAAAATGCAAAAAACGACATTCCAATGAGAACTGTCATTCGCCAGAAACTTCAATTCACTTATGAGCCTAGACAATATTAAAATATAATATATTCATGATTATGAATAAGAATGTAATGTCTACATTATTTTTGACAAAAAGCAGCTGAGATGTGCCAAAAATTAAAATAATACAATAATCTTAATATATAATATAATATATATATATATATATATATATATATATATATATATATATATATATATATATATATATATATACATATATGTTTATATGCATATATTTACATGTTTATATACATATATGTTTGTTTGTTTATGTGTATTGAATTTTGTGCCTGGCTGAACAGTATGTTTAGTGAAGTTAAAATAAGCTAATGAGTAATTTTATCATTTAACATATTTTTATATTAAATATTATTGATATTAGTAACCACGTACATTATAGGTCTTAAAGTAGTTTTAAAATTAGAACTAAATTTTGTAACTTAAATAATATAATAAATTATTATGGACGTTTTTTCATACAAAATTGGCTCTACTTTGGTATTTAAACAATTTACCAATATTCATTTTCTGAACTCATCATTTGTCGGAGATATCAATAAAAATATGCGAATTCATGATATACTATTGTTAATACTAATTACTAAGGTAATATATAAACTATTTTTTTTGCATTCAATAATAATAAATTAATTAGATAAAATTCATTTATACTATTAATAATAAAGATATTATTTACATTTATGCTATTCAGATGTAGGAACACCTAGCCACGGTTTACTTCTTGCATAGCGTCTTATTTTTATAATTTTTTCAAATTTTTTTAAATGAAACCATTTTTCTTCCAACTGACAGGTGAGTCAATTCGCTGTTAAAAAAATGATGTAACTATTAACAAAATTCTTAGAAGACTTTCGTATTTTGTTGAGAATTTACCAAAAAAAGTTTTTCAGCTAATTTAGGGTTGGTATAAAATTACAAGAAATATTAGCACGTAAAATTAAAATTAGGAGACAAATGATTCTATGTTCCAGGCTTTAATTTTATATAATATGAATTATTTTATTTTGGTTATAAAATCTAGAGTTTTTTATCATAAAAAGCGAATATATATTCATTATCTATACTCATTTTATTTATAAGCTTTATTATATATATATATATATATATATATATATATATTTTGCTTAAGCAATACTTTTCCTTTTTTTGTAAATTACCAATACAAGAGCCACAAAAAATTTTTTTTGCCTAAATTCCGTACATATCCCGACAGAACTCCATATCAGTGTGTTAAAGTCTTGTGTAGTCGCAACATTTACAAATATCCTCGGAAAAAATCGAGTGTTTTTAGCAAAAATTATTAGTGATATGGATATATAAATTATTACAGGTAAATAATTTTTGCTTCTCAATTTTATATAAAACCTTTTTTAGTTAATTAACTTCCCGTAGGGTAAGTTATTGTAATGGGCCGAAAATCGGAATTGAAAATTTTTACATTTCTCGACGTTTTGAAGGTTTCTGAACGTTTTGGCATACCTCAGAAAAAATGGATGTGTGTGTGTGTGTGTGTGTGTGTGTGTGTGTGTGTATGTATGTATGGATACAAATTTTCGCCCACGTTTTCGGGCGTACGGATTAACCGATTTGAATAATTTAAAAAACATTCGATTCCTATTGATAAGGAGAAGAGCTGATTAGTTTTTGGCAAAGGCAGGTCCAGCAGTTACGGAGATAAGGAGCAAAGAGTGCAGAAAATAGAAATCGAGTTTTTGAGAGAACGGAGCATCCGATTTGAATGATCTAAAAAACATTCAATTAGTAATGATTGGGAGAAGGGGTTATTAGTTTTTCGCAAAGGCAGGCCCAGCCATTTCAGAGATACAGAGCTAAATGTACAAAAAATGGCAGTTTTTGAGAGAATTAAGCGTCCGATTCAATTGATTCAAAGAACTTTCTGCTTGTCTTAACAAAATAATTGATTTTGGAAAAAAAAATTGTACCAATTTTTTTTTTTTTTTTTTTAAATTTTTAAATTTTTTTATATCGAAAATAATTCAGATTTTATTTTTAATTTTGATTATAGTTCTAATATACTTTAAACAAATAATTTCAACTCTGCAATTCAGTTTATATAATTCTTATAAATATTAGACAATGTTACAATATTTATAATAATCTATTTGAAAACATTCAATATTCCTCGAACATTTCGTTACGGTACGGGAAGTTCCAGCAATTTGCCTTAAGGCACGATGCCACCCACCCCACTAGTTTTTTTAATTTTTTGTATATCGAAAATAATTCAGATTTTATTTTTAATTCTGACTATAGTTCTAATATACTTTAAACAAATAATTTCAACTCTGCAATTCAGTTTATATAATTCTTATAAATATTAGACAATGTTACAATATTTATAATAATCTATTTGAAAACATTCAATATTCCTCGAACATTTCGTTACGGTACGGGAAGTTCCAGCAATTTGCCTTAAGGCACGATGCCACCCACCCCACTAGTTTTTTTACTCTTTACACTGGTACATAATCCATTCTTTTATAATTTTTCTAAATAATCTGTAATGGCCATTATTAATTAATGTTAATCAATAGTTTTAAAAAACATTGTCTTTGACAGAATAAACCTGATGATGGAACGTATGTAGTTCCGAAACGTCGTTATTAAACATCTTCAAAAAACAAATTGTTTTTTATTATTGGATTTACAGTTCGGAAAAGAAAAAAACCAATATATTGAAAAAATCCAGGACTTATCTATTGAATATATATATATATATATATATATATATATATATATATATATATATATTATTCTTATTCTTTTGCTTTTTTATAAAAGGCACTATTTTACCTAACACTAGTTAATCGTTACAAAAAATACAATAATATAATCTACAAACGCAACCATGAAATTCATGAAAATTTTCTCTTGGAAACACATTCCTTTCTATGTTTCACGTGAAAACCGATGCTTGATATCAAGCTGTCCGAGGCGTGTATCGAAACCGGAACTTCTGAGCGAAGTCGGTAGTTCTAACCGCTGATTGCGTGGAATTGAAACAATTTCGTTTAATGGAACATGATACATAGAGCACTATTTGAAACATTTGGTCACAGATTTGTAGTACTATGTTTCTCTGACAATGAGATCACTCTTTCAATTTCTCTTGAAATAAAAATGATTTAAATCAATACAAATTGCGTTAAATACAATTATTTAACATGACAATAACCACAAAATATATTTCATGGTCTTTCTTTGGTCATATTATAAATTTATCTTCATATTCGAAATAATAATTTGAAAAACAATAATGTTAATCGCGTCACTGATAACAAGCAAGTTTAACGATATTAGTCAATAAGATCAACAGCTGTGTTACATTTCTCAATTGTTTTTATATCCACGGAGGACTATGATAAAAATAAGAGTGATGACAATAGAAGTTGCACTTGCCGTAGTTATGTCAGATAAATTATAAATCAATTTGCTAGTTAGGCTTGTTTAAGTAATAAATATTTTACATCATCATTCATGACTTAATGTATAAACTATTGGTGCATGGATGCTGCCTTAAGGCAAATTGCTGGAACTTGAAGACAAAATATCAGAGTTTATGAATTGTTTATATGAAAAGTAAATAAACAAAACTGAATCAAGCGGAGTTAGAATAAAGTAACTTATCTCATATTTTTAAGAATTATATATTCTGAATTGCAAAGTTGAAATTATTTATTTGAAGTATATAAGAGAGTTTTAGAATATAAATTGAAAATTTTTTTTGCCTTCCTACACTAATCGTTTCTTCATAGCAAATTTCTCAGTCATTTGAATCGGAAGCTTTGTTCACTCGAAAAACTGCCATTTTTTACACTTGTAGCTTATTATCTCTGAAACGGCTTCACCAATCACCACGTCTTCTCATCATTGCAAATTGAATGTTTTTTGAATCATTCAAATCGGATGCTCTGTACTCCCAAGAACTCAAACCATTTTCTGCACTCTTTGCTTCGTATCTCCGAAACTGCTGGATCGACTTTTGCCAAAAACTAATCAGCACGGCTCCATATCAATAAGAATTTGAATATTTCAAATCTGTCGATTCATGCTCCCGAAAACGTGGATGAAACATGTTACTACATACATAGGCGCGCGCGTGCACACATACACACATACATACACACATACATACATTTTTTAGGCAAAAATTTTTATTTCTCGATTTTAGGACGTTACAATACTTACCATACGGGAAGTTAAAAATATTTACTT
>NW_020538040.1:71476413-71502843 GCF_003426905.1 Ctenocephalides felis
AAAAAAGTGAAAAAAATGGCGGTCAAAATGATCATTAGGATATGCACATCAAATTATCACATATTTTATAAATGATTTTAATAATAGGTATAAATTTTATTTTGTTTAATTTTTATGAGCTCCTACCAATGTTAATCCATGTATCCGGTAACAACGTCGCGGCAATTGCGCGCTTTGATATTTCTTCTCTAAAACAGTCACGCAGCACGATTGCTTTGAAAAAAGTTCAAATTTTAATTTTTTCAAAAATCTCATCATTTTAAAGTTTTTAAGAATTTTAATTTTCGGAACGAATGTCATGCACCACTTTTTCTTCATTACGTTGCGTATATGTATACACATATGTGCATACAAAATTCAAATTAGTACTATGCCAAATGAGTAAGTGAACTTCCCAAATTCAACTCTCCCAGACATCACTGCAATCGCGAATCGATTGCAGTTATTGAAGATAAGTTTCACACGTCTAGATCATACGTTTTTGCTGAAGTTCATGATTAGTTAGTCTATAATTTCAAGGTTTGATTTTAACCTTTTAGGAAATTCCATTTTAGTTTTTTGCATTGAATCAGTTAATTGGATTTCTGTTCGCTGTGAACTTACGTTTATGTGAATATTATTCTTACTGCACTTCGAACACAATCCGAAATTTCAATAAACTTAAAATGAAAAATGAAAATAAGCTATAATATAGTAGCGGATTAAGCTTTCTGCCGCCCTATGCCCTATCCGTGCAGGCGCCCTTTCTATTAGGGTAGGGCGGGGCTAGTTGAGCATAGGGGCAAGTTGAGCAATCGAAATATCCCGAAAACTATTCACCATCCGTTTAGGCATTATATGGCGGAAAGATAGAGGTTTGGGAGAAATAAACATCCCGCGATCGCTAGTAGCCGCTGGACAAATGAGTGAGGCTCACGGACGTTTGGTTTATTTTGAGACCAAAAAGTAAAAAAGTCATTCATCACGAGTTTCGTCTGGTTTAGTCAAATGTTATTTATTTTTAACCAGGTAAATTTTATTCTTCCATATAATTATAGTACTTTTAATATGCACAGAGATTCTGGGTATAATTCTAACGATTTTTTTAAAAACTCACTTTTATTTTGAAATTCCGAGTTGGGGTTAGTTGAGCATAGTTGCTAAACTTGTTCTGTCACTAAGACAATTACCATTAACTTCCAGAAATTGATTATTATTTTTAAGATTTAAGCTAAGTTTATGAATAATGATATAAAGAAATAATGATTTTAAACCAAAATACTGAATATAATGGAAAATAATTCCTAACTTAATTAATCGTTAATTTTTCAAAGCAAATTACTATAAGTTTTGTTTTCTCTGTCAATAAAGACTATAAATATAGAACTGGTTATTAAAAGCTTATTTTATTTCATCACTAATCGACATTGAACCTATAATTTTATTATACTTCTTTACTGCTCAACTTGCCCCACCTATGGGGTACATTGAGCATACTTGACTTTTTGTATTTAAACAGCTGTAGCGTTTAAATTTTACTTATTACCAAAAACTAGTATTGACACTTTTGTTAAGCGATAAACAACAAATCCTTTAAGCCGTATAGCAATTTATTGAGACTTTTCATTGAGGAGCTACATCCGTTTAAGTAAAAATTTGCTCAACTAGCCCCGCCCTACCCTAAGACAAAATTTTACTTTTTTAATTTAACAATTTATTTTAAATTATTTAGATATAGTTTTTAACTTTGCGTTGGGTAAATTATAGTAATCGCAAAAGAATCGAAAATGTTTTTTTTATCTTCACGTTTCAAGGGCCTCTGAACATTTTGGTATACTTTAAAATGTGTATGTGTGTATGTATGTATGTGTGTTCGATTCCGATTGATACGAAAACGTTCTGATTAGGTTTTCGCTAAGATTGGTCTAGCCGTTTCGGAGATACCAAGCAAGAAGTGCAAATAGAAATCAGAACCTTACACTCTAAATCTTTTCCTTATGTCGTATTTTTGTAAAACGTAAGCTGACTGTTGATCCATTCATAATTCATTACTTCATTGTTAGAAATTATCACTAGGGCTGTCTTATTACAAACTTTTCGAAGGAGCAGTTTGTTTGAAAATTTAGAGTTTTTTGCAAAGCAATGTTAAAAAGATATGTACTTATTATCAATATTCTTGTAAAGCAGCTGATATGACTTGATGTTTGTATGTTCATGTTGATTTTTCACGATCAAGTGAAAAAAAATTGGCTTTCCAAAAATTGGCTAATTCGACATTTTTTCAATATGATGATATGATGTTTTTTGAATCATTCATATCGGACACTCCGTTTCCTCAAAAACCGAATTTCTGAATTTTTGGCATTTTTTGCCCCGCATTCTCGAAACGGCTAAACCTGCCTTTGCCAAAAACTAATCAGCACGTCTCTCTATCAGTAGGAATCGAATGCTTTTTGAATCATGCAAATCGGTTGATCCGTGCTCTCGAAATCGTGGACGAAAATTAGTATTCGTCCTAATTGTATACATACACATTACTTACATCCAAACACATGCACACACAAACATCTATCTTTCTAAGGCATACACGTTTAGGAACTTTCGAAACGTAAAGATATGCAAAAAAATATTTTCGTTTTTTTTTGCGACTATTATAATTCACCCCGCGAGAAGTGAAAAATGAAAACAAAATTTGTACTGATTATTAACATTTATGTAAAAAAACTGATAATTTGATATGCAAATCTGCATTGAGCATTTTTGACCACCAAATGGCACTTTTTTGGCTCACCAAAAACGCTGACTCTGCCATCGCAAGAATTTAGTCAATTCTTCATTTCGTCGCAAAAATAAAATGTTTTGAATTTATCAATCCGATAGAGAATGGGCCTCTATAAAATTGAATAGATATTTTTTATCATTTTGCCCCCTATTCCGAAATGGGTAAAACTGTCTTTACCAAAAACTAATCAGCACATCTTCCCGACAATTGAATCATTTAATCGGTTGATTCGTCTGAAAAACGCCAACAAAAAAGTGTATCCGCAAATGCAGAATCATACATTTATTTTTCTTAAGATATACCAAAATGTTCAGAAGGTTTTGAAACGTAAATATTTATAAACAATTTCATTTACGTTTCGTTTTTTGAATTACTATGACTTACCCGTGAAGGGAATGCCAAATGGTGGTCAAAAATGATCAATGAACATAAGCACACCAAATTGGCAAATATTTTAGTTTAGGTTCACTTTTATCTTATTGATGTCATTTTAAAGAAAAAAAAACGAACAACGAAATAATTAAATTATCATAAAATAACAATTAATATATTATGTTAATTTCCGAAATAAATAATAAATCATTTAAAACGTTTTGTATGTAAGATTCACCTTAACAAAGTTGCAAGAAATGAATAAAGCTTCAATATTTTTCTCAAAAAAGCTTATCAATTTGATAATTTTTATTTTAAACAAAATACATCAATAAAAATATTAATGAGGCGCCCTTGAATAAGTTTTTAAAAAAACGAATAACATTCTATTGCATAGAAAATTATCTAGATCAGGATTCTTCAAATAAATAGCAGTGAAAATTTTTTCGATTTAAAATTTTGACATTCGGAAAAATTTGCCGCCCCCCAAATTGTGGCGCCCTGCATTATATATATATATATATATATATATATATATATGTGTGTGTGTGTGTGTGTGTGTGTGTGTGTAGGTACTTGCGTGCCTTTGTAGATAAAATAATCCATTTAACTTTCGACAGATTATTTTTACATGCGCATATAAAAAACATTCTAAATTATTTATTATTATTTTTTTATATATATTTTTTTTCTTAATCAAGACTTTTATGACTGTTATTCGCGTTAATATCAAGGGAAACTTATATACGCTTTAAAATACTCGATATGATGACAGTAGCTTACGCTTAAGCTCGATGTAAACAAAATATCTACAAGTGACTCTTCCGATAAACGCTATAACTTATAGGCAACGAAACTTGCACCAAAGACGCAGAACAAAATGATTTTAAAAGTCGTCGAAATGTTATATTGTCAAGATCGGAAAATAACATTGCTCACAAAACGATGTTGGAAATTTCAGCGTATACGCAGTTTTGATATGTTTGTATGAACATGTAGTATTTGATATTTCTGCTGAACATTTTATAGTTTTCTATCTATTCTACAGTTCTACACTTAATCACATAGTTCCAATTGCTTATGATATTATATAGTGATTATTTATTTTCATTATATCTTGCCGCTGATCCTGACACGGTGATAGACTGTATAGATCCGACATGATCAAGTTTACATAGTACCTACTGTCAGCCGTTTCTATTATGAGCGCAATACGTTTCTGGGAAATCCCATTATAACATCGTACTGAGTGGGATCCTTTATTCGAAACGTCATGACAGATATACAAGGTAAAATATCGTACTAAAGAGTGCGATAGAGTATATTGCGACGCGGCCTTTTTCTAATACTAATAAATTATGAGTTGAAATGGTCGAGCGGCAGTTTATACCTAATAAGAGGACTTGCCCTTTTCTGTTGCATTTCTCATAATCAGATGACATTGTTTATCTTCATCCTTTTATAAGTGTTCCTATCCAACATATATCTACTGAAACAACATATTTATCATTTTTTGTTTGTTATAATTAAATCTTTTGTAATAGTGTCTATCTATAGTATGATTTATTTGTGGTATGACTTAGAGCGTTATCTCGATTGATACCACAAATCATGCCATTCAATCGATAATTTTCATGCACTCAAGTGAAAGCCGCAGTTTGTTTATCTACCTTATAGTAAGTGTTTTTCATTAGAAGGTGAATCCTGCATTGTCCGGAACAGGTGAAAACACGAGTAGTCTAGCGAGAAATCTGATGTCTACCTGGAATTGAGGACTATTGGTAACTTCTTTGCAATGCGCATTCAATATTAATACCTGTCGAGCTTTGATGTTTTATATATTGCATAATGTTGGATTTATATATTTGATAAGTTTCTCTGAAGTTTGTTAAGGGAAATTTTAAGAATGTAAATAATAATAAAAATATAGAAATATTGTAAAAATAAATGAACAAAAATGCTAAAAACGACATTCCAATGAGAACTGTCATACGCCAGAAACTTCAATTCACTTATGAGCCTAGACAATATTAAAATATAATATATTCATGATTATGAATAAGAATGTAATGTCTACATTATTTTTGCCAAAAAGCAGCTGAGATGTGCCAGAAATTAAAATAATACAATAATCTTAATATAAATATATATATATATATATATATATATATATATATATATATATATATATATATATATATATATATATATATATATATATATACATATATATACATGTTTATATACATATATGTTTGTTTGTTTGTATATGTGTATTGAATTTTGTGCCTGGCTGAACAGTATGTTTAGTGAAGTTAAAATAAGCTAATGGGTAATTTTATCATTTAACATATTTTTATATTAAATATTATTGATATTAGTAACCACGTACATTATAGGTCTTAAAGTAGTTTTTAAATTAGAACTAAATTTTGTAACTTAAATAACATAATAAATTATTATGGACGTTTTTTCATACAAAATTGGCTCTACTTTGGTATTTAAACAATTTACCAATATTCATTTTCTGAACTCATCATTTGTCTGAAATATCAATAAAAATATGCGAATTCATGATATACTATTGTTAATACTAATTACTAAGGTAATATATAAACTATTTTTTTTTGCATTCAATAATAATAAATTAATTAGATAAAATTCATTTATACTATTAATAATAAAGATATTATTTACATTTATGCTATTCAGATGTAGGAACACCTAGCCACGGTTTACTTCTTGCATAGCGTCTTATTTTTATAATTTTTTCAAATTTTTTTAAATGAAACCATTTTTCTTCCAACTGACAGGTGAGTCAATTCGCTGTTAAAAAAATGATGTAACTATTAACAAAATTCTTAGAAGACTTTCGTATTTTGTTGAGAATTTACCAAAAAAAAGTTTTTCAGCTAATTTAGGGTTGGTATAAAATTACAAGAAATATTAGCACGTAAAATTAAAATTAGGAGACAAATGATTCTATGTTCCAGGCTTTAATTTTATATAATATGAATTATTTTATTTTGGTTATAAAATCTAGAGTTTTTTATCATAAAAAGCGAATATATATTCATTATCTATACTCATTTTATTTATAAGCTTTATTATATATATATATATATATATATATATACATTTGCTTAAGCAATACTTTTCCTTTTTTTGTAAATTACCAATACAAGAGCCACAAAAAATTTTTTTTGCCTAAATTCCGTACATATCCCGACAGAACTCCATATCAGTGTGTTAAAGTCTTGTGTAGTCGCAACATTTACAAATATCCTCGGAAAAAATCGAGTGTTTTTAGCAAAAATTATTAGTGATATGGATATATAAATTATTACAGGTAAATAATTTTTGCTTCTCAATTTTATATAAAACCTTTTTTAGTTAATTAACTTCCCGTAGGGTAAGTTATTGTAATGGGCCGAAAATCGGAATTGAAAATTTTTACATTTCTCGACGTTTTGAAGGTTTCTGAACGTTTTGGCATACCTCAGAAAAAATGGATGTGTGTGTGTGTGTGTGTGTGTGTGTGTGTGTGTGTGTATGTATGTATGGATACAAATTTTCGCCCACGTTTTCGGGCGTACGGATTAACCGATTTGAATAATTTAAAAAACATTCGATTCCTATTGATAAGGAGAAGAGCTGATTAGTTTTTGGCAAAGGCAGGTCCAGCAGTTACGGAGATAAGGAGCAAAGAGTGCAGAAAATAGAAATCGAGTTTTTGAGAGAACGGAGCATCCGATTTGAATGATCTAAAAAACATTCAATTAGTAATGATTGGGAGAAGGGGTTATTAGTTTTTCGCAAAGGCAGGCCCAGCCATTTCAGAGATACAGAGCTAAATGTACAAAAAATGGCAGTTTTTGAGAGAATTAAGCGTCCGATTCAATTGATTCAAAGAACTTTCTGCTTGTCTTAACAAAATAATTGATTTTGGAAAAAAAAAATTGTACCAATTTTTTTTAACTTCCCGTAGGGTAAGTTATTGTAATGGGCCGAAAATCGGAATTGAAAATTTTTACATTTCTCGACGTTTTGAAGGTTTCTGAACGTTTTGGCATACCTCAGAAAAAATGGATGTGTGTGTGTGTGTGTGTGTGTGTGTGTGTGTGTGTGTGTATGTATGTGTGGATACAAATTTTCGCCCACGTTTTCGGGCGTACGGATTAACCGATTTGAATAATTTAAAAAACATTCGATTCCTATTGATAAGGAGAAGAGCTGATTAGTTTTTGGCAAAGGCAGGTCCAGCAGTTACGGAGATAAGGAGCAAAGAGTGCAGAAAATAGAAATCGAGTTTTTGAGAGAACGGAGCATCCGATTTGAATGATCTAAAAAACATTCAATTAGTAATGATTGGGAGAAGGGGTTATTAGTTTTTCGCAAAGGCAGGCCCAGCCATTTCAGAGATACAGAGCTAAATGTACAAAAAATGGCAGTTTTTGAGAGAATTAAGCGTCCGATTCAATTGATTCAAAGAACTTTCTGCTTGTCTTAACAAAATAATTGATTTTGGAAAAAAAAAATTGTACCAATTTTTTTTTTTTTTTTTTTAAATTTTTAAATTTTTTTATATCGAAAATAATTCAGATTTTATTTTTAATTCTGACTATAGTTCTAATATACTTTAAACAAATAATTTCAACTCTGCAATTCAGTTTATATAATTCTTATAAATATTAGACAATGTTACAATATTTATAATAATCTATTTGAAAACATTCAATATTCCTCGAACATTTCGTTACGGTACGGGAAGTTCCAGCAATTTGCCTTAAGGCACGATGCCACCCACCCCACTAGTTTTTTTTTTTTTTTAAATTTTTAAATTTTTTTATATCGAAAATAATTCAGATTTTATTTTTAATTCTGACTATAGTTCTAATATACTTTAAACAAATAATTTCAACTCTGCAATTCAGTTTATATAATTCTTATAAATATTAGACAATGTTACAATATTTATAATAATCTATTTGAAAACATTCAATATTCCTCGAACATTTCGTTACGGTACGGGAAGTTCCAGCAATTTGCCTTAAGGCACGATGCCACCCACCCCACTAGTTTTTATTACTCTTTACACTGGTACATAATCCATTCTTTTATAATTTTTCTAAATAATCTGTAATGGCCATTATTAATTAATGTTAATCAATAGTTTTAAAAAACATTGTCTTTGACAGAATAAACCTGATGATGGAACGTATGTAGTTCCGAAACGTCGTTATTAAACATCTTCAAAAAACAAATTGTTTTTTATTATTGGATTTACAGTTCGGAAAAGAAAAAAACCAATATATTGAAAAAATCCAGGACTTATCTATTGAATATATATATATATATATATATATATATATATATATATATATAATTATTCTTATTCTTTTGCTTTTTTATAAAAGGCACTATTTTACCTAACACTAGTTAATCGTTACAAAAAATTACAATAATATAATCTACAAACGCAACCATGAAATTCATGAAAATTTTCTCTTGGAAACACATTCCTTTCTATGTTTCACGTGAAAACCGATGCTTGATATCAAGCTGTCCGAGGCGTGTATCGAAACCGGAACTTCTGAGCGAAGTCGGTAGTTCTAACCGCTGATTGCGTGGAATTGAAACAATTTCGTTTAATGGAACATGATACATAGAGCACTATTTGAAACATTTGGTCACAGATTTGTAGTACTATGTTTCTCTGACAATGAGATCACTCTTTCAATTTCTCTTGAAATAAAAATGATTTAAATCAATACAAATTGCGTTAAATACAATTATTTAACATGACAATAACCACAAAATATATTTCATGGTCTTTCTTTGGTCATATTATAAATTTATCTTCATATTCGAAATAATAATTTGAAAAACAATAATGTTAATCGCGTCACTGATAACAAGCAAGTTTAACGATATTAGTCAATAAGATCAACAGCTGTGTTTACATTTCTCAATTGTTTTTATATCCACGGAGGACTATGATAAAAATAAGAGTGATGACAATAGAAGTTGCACTTGCCGTAGTTATGTCAGATAAATTATAAATCAATTTGCTAGTTAGGCTTGTTTAAGTAATAAATATTTTACATCATCATTCATGACTTAATGTATAAACTATTGGTGCATGGATGCTGCCTTAAGGCAAATTGCTGGAACTTGAAGACAAAATATCAGAGTTTATGAATTGTTTATATGAAAAGTAAATAAACAAAACTGAATCAAGCGGAGTTAGAATAAAGTAACTTATCTCATATTTTTAAGAATTATATATTCTGAATTGCAAAGTTGAAATTATTTATTTGAAGTATATAAGAGAGTTTAAGAATATAAATTGAAAATTTTTTTTGCCTTCCTACACTAATCGTTTCTTCATAGCAAATTTCTCAGTCATTTGAATCGGAAGCTTTGTTCACTCGAAAACTGCCATTTTTTACACTTGTAGCTTATTATCTCTGAAACGGCTTCACCAATCACCACGTCTTCTCATCATTGCAAATTGAATGTTTTTTGAATCATTCAAATCGGATGCTCTGTACTCCCAAGAACTCAATTACCATTTTCTGCACTCTTTGCTTCGTATCTCCGAAACTGCTGGATCGACTTTTGCCAAAAACTAATCAGCACGGCTCCATATCAATAAGAATTTGAATATTTCAAATCTGTCGATTCATGCTCCCGAAAACGTGGATGAAACATGTTATCCATACATAGGCGCGCGCGTGCACACATACACACATACATACATACATACATACATTTTTTAGGCAAAAATTTTTATTCTCGATTTTAGGACGGTTACAATAACTTACCATACGGGAAGTTAAAAATATTTACTTACTATTGTTTATTTTTATAGCACACTAGAACAGAAACTATGATACATTAAATGTTATGATATGGCATTAAGTTTGAATTAATATATTTACATTTCATATTATATAGTTATATTATAGTTTAATTATATAGTTATACTAGCTGTACTCGATCACGCGTTGCTGTGTTACACGTATCAGGCAACTTTGATGTCAAATTTCCACTTGAGGTTATAGATCTCGAATTATAGACTCAAGTGAAAATCGCCTCTCGTGGGTATAGTTGCTGCATATATATAATAAAAATGTCAGCAAATACTTTGCGTATAGTTAATTAGTCATAATTGGATAGGACAACTACTGGGTTATCATCCATTCAAAAATTAATATAATAAAGTTAAAAGTCCTAAGTGTGACAGCTTGTAATATAAAAATGTTAAAAAAAAAGTTCTATTCAAATCCAATAAAGCGATATTAATTATGCAATTTTCCTCGTTTAGGAAATTAAGCACTTAATTTTTAAAAACTCTGCCTGGGATTTGTTATAGATGACAATTATTGAGTGTTTTTATTTATTCGCTCATATTTAGATAATATACGAATATTATTTTGGCTCTATGTAAAATTTTGTTAATCGACGAAAGAAAGAAATTGTTTAATATCTGATACGCACTCTATTCTGCCGATGTAAAGTCTATTTTGATAAAAAATTTAAAAAATAAGTACTGTTGGAGAAATATTTAGTATGCTAGAGGTATGTTGCTAAATACTAGTATTGATTGTTATTATATGTAACAGCCTTTGTTATTCCCTTTGTTTTCAAATATATATTTAAATATCAAATTACATTAATCAGCGATGGGACTTGATTCAGAGGTCCCGCGATACCCATTTCGAGCAGCCGAAAGTCACAATGATTTTCACTTAGAAATATATATATAGCAACAAATTTCCAAGTGAAAATAGCCTCTGCCTCGCAATAAAAGTGAAAGTGAAAATTGCTGTACCAATAAAAAGTCAGCCCTATTAATTAAATTCTAATAATAAAATCATCAAATATGGATGGATTAACCATTGGATTACCATCTAAAAACACGAAGTAAGAAGTTTCACCCCAACAGCTTATAGGACGGGCGTGAGGTTCTGATTGCTGTTAAATATATAATATAAACTAATGTACTAATGTAAACTAATGTTATGTATATATATATATATATATATATATATATGTTATGTATATATATATATATATATATATATATATATATATATGTATGGAGATGAACTCCATATTAGTGTGTTAAAGTCTTGTGTAGTCGTAACATCTACAAATATCCTCCAAAAAAATCGAGTGTTTTTAACAAAAAAATATTAGTGATATGGATATATAAATTATTACAGAATAAACCTGATGATGGAACGTATCTAGTTCCGAAACGTCGTATTAAACATTTTCAAAAAACAAATTGTTTTTTATTATTGGATTTACTGTTCGGAAAAGAAACAATCAATATATTGAAAAAATCCAGGACTTATCTATTGAATATATATATATATATATATATATATATATATATATAAACATTAATAAATTGTTAGATTTAGCTGTGAGACAAATTAGTTTGTAAATATTGTGATCTTTTGGCGTGCAAAATAGTTTATTGGTGGTTTCATTATTGCTCTTTGAATAGCGTTTGCGAAACGTAATCTCTCTTCCGTATTACATTGCACAAACTCATCGCCTATCCTGTTTCCAAGCATGTGCTAAATTTTGTTCCACGTGCACAGCTTGAAATAAATTTAAATTATTCATGATTTTATAATTTCACAATGAATAGTTTACTTTTTATTTCATATTTGCTTTTTTATTTATCATTCATGATTCATTAGAATGACAATGTTTTGCTACTATGAAAATTTTACACCAGATAGTTTTGTGCAATAGTGCTGTACTCGGTCAAATATTCGGGACTCTCAAATATTTTTAACTTTCCGTAGGGTTTCATCTAATTCAAAATGTTTTTACAACATTGAAAAAAAAAGATAGATTTTTGAAAATTTTCAAATTTGTGAAAAAAAAAGATTTTTATTTATTTTTTAAGTTCCAAAGTTTTCTTTAACATTTTAGCATACCTTAGAAAATATTGATGTATGTATGTAAACTCCGAACCATATCAAGCTTTGATCATTTGAATTGTCGCATAAATAGGTGAGCATACTAATTGTCTAACCGATCTTCAAAGCAATTCCCTACCACAAAGTTTTTTTTTCTATTTCATATAAGTTTGAACTTTACATTCAGGGCCGGGTCCTCAGCGCCCTAGGGTCTCGCATGCCATTTCTTTCTAGCGCCTTTTTCATTATTTTTAATATCCAAAATTGCATCGTAAATTTCCTATCCTGTATCAGATTGTTATTTTAAAAATAAATTTTTAACATATTTTAAAAGTATCATCCAAAGATAACTAAAAGATGCAAAGAAATTGTAAATTTCTTGAATGATATTAAAAAAACTAATTATATCTGTAGAGTATTGGCACCATAAGGTACAAAAAAAGCTCGAGAATTTTAGTTCCAAAGAAAATTTTGCATCTATTTTCCGAATATGTTCCATTTCCACAACTCTAATCACGCATGTTTTTGAGGAAAATATTTAATTTTTCTAAATGATCCGTTATTGCTGATAATCCAGTTGCCATGGAATCATTTATATCAACAATGCACGAAATACTTTTTCTTATTTTTACATTTTCATTTTCAAAAAGAAACAAATGGAACAATAATTATCATCTGTATCTATTTTACTTGTATCGGGTAATCAGATGCACAATGTAATATTGTTGAATAATATAGCAAAATTGTACTAAAATTTTTACTTCAGATGCGAAATGATTTAAATTAAATGATTTACAACATCCACATAATATCTGAGAAGGTGCTATTGCAGGATGGTGATCCTTCTCACGCTGTCAAATCAAATTTACCTGTAAAGTAGCTGAATGTACTGTGCGTATAGTTTGCTATGCAAAATAAAACAGAAAAAAAGATGCGAAATGTTTGCAACAAAAAAAAGTCATAATTCAATTTCTCGAAATAGACACTCCTCTACTCCTCTTTTTTTTTCTCTATTATAGTTTGTATATATTTTTTATATAATGTTTACTATAATTTATTAGGGTTTCTAGATTATTTATTTAAAAAAAAATATAAATAATATATTATAAATTTGAATCTTGCGGTAGCGCCCCCTATGCGTGCGCCCGTATTTTTCGCGTGCATGGCAAGGAACTTTCATGGTAGGACCGGTCCTGGTCACATCTATACAAATTGTATGAGTTGCTTAAAAATTTGATATCCATACTTAGCGGCTAAGATCCTAGTCTTCATTCAGTGCGAAATGATAAAGCTAAATAAAAAATATACAACGTATTAATATAATTTAATAAATTTACCATAGTGCATATCCTCATACTATTCTTATACTGTAATTCTTAAGGAGTTAGAGTTACAGTTGTCACCAGTTCAAAAAACATAGTTTTGAGAACAACGTGTTTAAAGTTTCACATTGGATTCACGTACAGAATTACGAATTATTGAAATACTTAAACCGAGTCATCTATTTCTGGGCCATAAAATAGTTTATAAGTCATTGGGGAAGTTTCCAAAATTTCCATTTGCTGTTGCCTACGAAGCATTCTGGCCTCTCGAGTGTTCTCGTTGGCGCGCTGATCTGACACTTTCACACGTGCAGCATCCAATTTTTCAGCATACCAATGGGAATTATACCCACAACTAGCTCTTAGGGTATTCATAATCAATAATAATGATTATGTATATGTATGCAGCAATTTGTACGATAGTGGAACTAGTATTTACGGTTTTGGACATATTTTTCACACTAGTTTGTTGAAACTTTCAATTTTTTTCTGATTATGCGTTCAATCTTGAACTACACATCTTGAAAGTAAATTATCATTGCTGAGATCGTCGTAATTCGGTTTAATAGCTTTTAAAACATCAGGAGGTAAGGGAGAATAATCTTAAGTATAAGTATCGAGCTCTCCACTTGCTTCAGCTGGTAAGAGTCCAATAACTCAAAAAGTAATCATCGGATCAACTTGAAATTTTCAGAGAATATTTTCAAGATATTACACTTAACTAAAATTCAAAAAAACAAAAATTGATTTTTCAAAAATTTCAAGTACCCCAAACCCCTTAATATAAGGATATCAAAGTGCAAGTGTTCCAGATTAGTTATTTCATTTCATACTTAAATAATTACTTAATTAATATGGTTATTTTCAACTAAAAAAGGATATTATGTAGGTAATATTATTCGAACGTTTTCTATGAAATGGTTTTTTCTCTCACAATTCTGTTATGTATTATGAAATCTCTCATAATTGTCGCAAAGAACGCATTTAACTTGCTCGTTGAACTCGTCGCCCATCAGATGACCTTGAGCAGCGCACTTTTTTTACGCACCTCGCAGTTCTGTGACAAAAGTTACGCGTCTGGCCGTATCTTTGACTGAATGCGGGAACTTTGTAATATTTCTCTCGAATACCATTTCGTCTCAATCATATCTTTCCTTCTAGATAAGTAATCGATTGTTATAGTTTGGTTATTGTTTCAGCTCTATAATGAACATGTAGATAAACTTTGTAATCTTTGTAATCATTTTAGTCTGCTGCCAATGTGAATTTCTTCCTGTAGTATAATTTTTAATAAACTTCCATACGTTTCGAATCACTTTGACTATTAAAGAAGGTGATTAGTGGTTTGCAGGCATTATCATTTTACTCTCTTATCTCTTATGGACAATATATGATACTATCTAATATCGTCGATCAACACTATAGATTATTAAATCTAAACAAATTCGCGCGAGACGGCTAATTCTCTGGTTGTTTATATTTGTGTGTATTTTTTATATAAGCATAATGTAAGTCATCATTCCTTTTGGGAATACATACGAGTACGTATCTTAACGTATCCAAAGAGTAATTAAATATTCGAGGAATAAAATTAATCAATGACCAATAAAAATTGATCAATGAGAAATAATAATTGTTTCAAATATTTTGAAATAAATATTTTTAATACTGTTAATTTAAAACTAATCATTGTTTTACACCGTTAACACAAGCAATATATTTTTTGAATCATTCGGATGATTAGTTCTTTCAAAAGCTGCCAAAAATCACCTAATTTATAATCTTTCAAGCTTGTTTTGCATCTTCGAAACCGCTGGACCTGCTTTTGCCAATCTTTCAACACTGTTCGAAAGTTTTCAGTTGGCAATCGTGCTGATTAGTTTTTTGTAAAGATCGGCCGCGCGGTTTCTTCGTAATTATTTGTAAAAGTCTTTTTTTAAAATAAACTTTGTATAGAGATAAAAATTATAGTCTAAATATTTGTGGAACTACTATAAGTGATTCTAAAAAATCATATTTTCAATTAATGGGCCGAGCTTTTAGGTCAAGCCATGTGTACGTACTATGTGCGGATTTGTGCACTCAAATTATTATGATTATAGATTTTTTAATAGACAATTTTGTGAATACGTAATAACCAATTTCAAAGATTCAGAAAACATGCGATTTGTATTGATGGGAAGACGTGCTGATTGTTTTTTGGCAAAGGTAGGACAAGCCGTTTCGAAGATACGAGGCAAAAAGTGCCAAAATGGTAATTCAGTCTTTGAGAAAATGGATCGTCCGATTCGAATGAATCAAAAAATTTTTTATTTGTATTAACAAAATGAAGATCTAATTGAATTTTTAGGAAGTCAGGTCTAGCGGTTTGCTAGATCTTAGCGGTAAAAAAGCCATTTTTTTTAATTTATTTATCATAGCAAACTATACAAAGTACATTCAGCTATATTTTGTCTGCCAAAAAAAAATCATCATATTTTGAATTAATGGGCCGAGCTTTTAGGTCAAGCCATGTGTACGTACTATGTGCGGATTTGTGCACTCAAATTATTATGATTATAGAATTTTTAATAGACAATTTTGTGAACACGTAATAATCAATTTCAAAGATTCAGAAAACATGGGATTTGTATTGATGGGAAGACGTGCTGATTATTTTTTTGGCAAAGGTAGGACGAGCCGTTTTGAAGATACGAGACAAAAAGTGCCAAAATGGTAATTCAGTCTTTGAGAAAATGGATCGTCCGATTCGAATGATTCAAAAAATATTTTATTTGTATTAACAAAATGAAGGTTTAATTGAATTTTTAGCGGTTTTCTAGATCTTAGTGGTAAAAAAGCCATTTTTTTAAATTTATTTATCATAGCAAACTATACAAAGTACATTCAGCTATATTTTGTCTGCCAAAAAGCCATTTGGCAGACAAAAATGATCATTAGACATGCACATCAAATTATCATATTTTATAAAATTTTTAATAATAAGTACAAATTTTATTTACATTACTATGCGATCCGTGCCTATGTATAACTAAAATCTTGATAATGGTCACATCTAGTACCTATTGCACATAGACACATAGTAGTTTATTGACATTTTCTGTATTTTGTGTAAATTGTAGTAATATCAGATGAGTTACTAGTGGAAAGCGAATAATGTCCCATACCACGTTTTAATATCAACCGCTTCCTATCAACTTCAAAAATTAGATATTTTGACTGTTAAAAGTAAAGTGACCATATGTCCCGGATTGGCCGGGACGGTCCCGATTTTCCGCCATGCGTCCCGGGCAAAAAAGCAATATTTGTCCCGGTTTTGATTGTCAATATTTTATTAAATATATTTTAAATATTTGAACCGTAAAAATGAGCAAAATGAGTTTTTACCTCACCAACACTACCCCCCCCCCCCCTCCCCTCTCACACACATTCTAATCCATCCCGGATTTCATGCAGAAAATATGGTCACCTTATTAAAAGCGATATTACTTCGTACCTTCTGAACTTCATTTATTCCTTCTGTGACAATTAATATATAATATTTAGCATTTGATTTATCGCTGGGTGCCAATGAATGACCTTACTTATTTTGTAACATGTGACGTTTAATTGAATTGCGAAATAATACTTTAGAAGTTGTCTGGGCGGCTGCTTCTTGTTTTAGCGGCGCGTTCCGCATCTATCAAAAGTATTCATTGACTTGTCCCAGTAAACAGCAATATTTCATGCTATGTGAACTAAAAATATTTTTACTAAAATATCATATAAGCGAGTATATATATATATAAATTACATTACTTATACAAGAATATTTTTGAGATAGAATACTCGATTGAAGTTATTTATTATAATATCATACCCTAAGCATTTGTTTCTTCAATGTCTAGATTTAAAGGTTGTTAACGAACTTCAAACGCTATAAAATCAAATAATCATGGCGCGTTCGTATTACAAAATTTTACAATTTTAGAACAGCGGATATAAAAGCTGATTGGATCGGTTGCTGATTAGACGTCAAAATAAGGGAAGAATCATACTAGAACATTAACACACTTTCGTCGGGTGGCATTTCGGTCTAACTCACCACCGTAGCGGGGTTTCAGAGCGCTGCGAGAACCGTGAACACGGGGTCTTCGATTCTAAAAATATTTCGCCACTGGCACATATCAAATACACCATTGTATTTTTTTTAAATAAAAATTTAAATTTATTTGAACATTTTATTTATCAAATAAATATTAAATTGCAGTTGTAATTATTACTTTTTCGTAGGGTAAGTTATAGTAATGGCAAAAAAATCGAAAATAAAAAAGTTTGAATATATTTACGTTTTGAAGGTTTCTAACATTTTGGTGTACCTTATTGTTTTTAACTAAACGGTAAATATTAGTATAGAATATTTTAAAAAATCTAACTTTTAAATTGTAGGCGCGGATACAGAACAACGTCCGTCGGGTCAGCTTGTATATATATATATATATATATATATATATATATATACATATATCAAAATATAGAATTCGCGATCACAATTTCACGATGCCAATTCATGATACGATGTACGATATTTCTCGTCAGTTTTATAACATGAACGTCGACAATGAGGATACTTTCTCTTATTATTTTATGTATTTTAACTACACATTCACTAGATGTTCATAGAAACACATTTTTATGACCGGCAATGTTACTGGAAATCTATCTCATTACAACGGCTATTATTTCGTTATTGGATGCGTAAAACAGTAAAAATAAACATCAAAAAATATTTTTTAAAAGTTATATTTTTTATCCAACTTTTATTTTTTTTGTATTACAAGCAATATAACAATCATCTTTATGTAATGATACCCAACAGCTTTGGCAATATAATCTAGCTTCGGTCAGTAACGTTCAGTCCTGCTGCTAAATCCGCTCCACCCACCATTATGAGGACAACATTCAGTCAACCCGTAACTACAGAAATAAAAAAAAATGATTTCAGCAAAAAATATTCCTAATAATTTAATAAATAAATTAAAAGCCATATTAAGAGAATCAAACCACAACTTTAAAAATTATGTGTCGAATCTTAATCGATGTGACAACTCAATTTGGAAGCCTATTAAGAATAAACTTAAGCCTTGTATTAAAAACCCTCCTTTGAGGCTTTACTATCAATCAGATTGGGAATCAGAAGAGTGATAAAGAAAAATGTGACCTTTTTGGACTTCACTTGATCTCTGTATTTCAATCAAACGTTCCTGATCATAACACTGAAGATTCTGTTTTTAATTTGAACATCGACTACTCAGAATGCAGAAACAAGTTTCTCATGCTCAAAGAGATCAAGAAAATTAAAAACAGAAAGTCTCCAGGGCGCGATTTAATTACTCCGAAGATGCTTAAGGAACTGCCAAATAAAGGATTAATTCTTATCACTTACATGTTTAACGCTATTTTCAGAACAAAATACTAGCTAAATTAATACAAAATGTCCATTATAAAGATGATACCAAAGAATTGCAAAGATCCCAGCTTGTTGGTGACCTCATATCGGCCTATCAGTCTACTTCCTATATTATCAAAAATTTTTGAAAAACGTCTGCTTCAAGATATTCTGCTTGCATCCGACTTATGTCCAAGTCATCAGCATTCGACCACACAACAATGCCACAGAATTGTCAACCAAATCAATAAAACTTTTGAATCAAAGCAATATTGCTCTGCTGTTTTCCTAGACGTCAAACAAGCCTTTGACAAAATGTGGCACGATGGCCTAATTGCAAAAATCTCGATGCTTCTTCCATCCGATCATAATCAAATTCTGACATCATACCTAAATTATAGGAAATTTATGACTCGAGTAAATCAACACAATTCCGAAATATTGCCAATTAACTCAGGGGTGCCACAAGGTAGTGTACTGGGCCCATTTTTGTACAATTTGTATGTATTAGTATTAGTAGTAGTACTGCTACGTTTGCTGACGACATTTCTATAAATTTATATATTTGTGCGAAACGTACAATGTTACTACCACTGTCTATACTACGGGCCGCAAAGTCATCACTGCTTTGTAATTTATCACTAATTTTTTTTGAAGACATTAAAATGTGTATTTTTTAAAAACTTCTTGCAAACGATGTATGCCTATGCCTCACCAAAATTCGGTTATGTTTATTTGATGTTTCGTCCGGTAGACTTACGACGGCTCTAAGGCGTCCTATTCGTGTTTGGGCCGCTAACCTTGCGACGACCCCGAGACGGTATATTTGTGTTTGGGCCTAAAACCATGCGACGCCTCTAAGACGTCATATTTGTGTTTGGACCGATAACCTTGCGAAGCCTCGAGACGTCTTTGTAAGTTAGGGGTTAAACAACATGTCAATTCCAACATCAAGTGTAGTGAAATATCTTGGAATACATCTTGATCGACGAATCACCTGGAAATATCACATCACAACAAAAATTAAATCTATCAAATCCAGAGTGAGGGAACTATATTGGCTGATAAGTCATAACTCAAAACTATCACTTGAAAATAAAAATATTGTTCAAAATCATGAAATAGGTAATCAGTTTTATTTTTATATAATTCTTCATAAAATGTAATATGTTTTAAAATTTTATATAAATCATTCATGTAAAGAATAAATTTATTATTTTGATAGTTTTGATAACGGCACAAATCTAAATCAACCTATTGAATTTCTGTGTCCATTACAAATGAAAGTGTATAATATAAACTGGCGAAAATATCATATTCTATGTATATAAAATATCGATACACGGTAGTATTACTTAAAGAAATTACTATGTAATTAAAATCTTGAAAGACACCTTCTCAATCCGTATTTCTGCCTGAAGCCTGAAGTTTTACCGATTTTGAGGCCCGGACAAGTGATACGTACTAAGCGTGCACTATCGCGAGTTGAGCACACGGTGTTCGCTATAATGTAAAACGAGTATTATGTGTCGACTCGTTCTGCACCGAGAAAGAAATTAAAACATCTGCAACGTAATGCAGCTGCGTCTGCACGACAGTGCTGATCGGGTCAATGCGAATTTTAATTTTTAATCCCAGAATTTGGATAATTTAAGTAACTATATAGAGGTTGTATGTTTTTATTTTCCTTTTTGTAATTGACCTGATGATTTCCTAGCTAAGCTATTAGTATACTAATAGCACATATGCACATATATGTGCATCCAGCGTATTTTTATTCTTATGGCTATGGCCAAATATTTTACTTATAATGAAATTCTTGGCCAGATATTTGTGAAGAAGTCAAGTTGGTATATATCTGGGTGCGTATACAATTTGTCTAGGCATTTTATTCTGGAATCTTTGTAGGATTTCAACATTAAAATTGTTAGCCGTGCCTCTGCTGAATTCCATAGGCTCGAATAAATTTTAGAATGGTTTTGTATATCGGACCTTGCTGTTGACTGTCAATTTTGATTCATAATCCAGTGACCATAACCAGTATAGGTGCTTGCACTTATCTTCAAATTATTTCTTCGTTTGATAAATGCATGTCTTCCACGTTAGACGACGATATAACTGGAGTCCAAAATAGTTCACTGCATCTTTTTATTGCAGAGGGGTTTAATTCAGAAACACTACTGAACAAGTAACTTTTCTCATTGTGCAATTTCAAATCCCGGAATAAGTGTAAGTGAGTTATAGTATGATGAGTAATATAGTCAGCATGAATCGCTGACCGTATAATTTTCAAATTGCTCTAGTAATATTATTATTAGTTCCCCCCCCCTCCCCCACCAAACATCACGTGCATTTTTAGTTACGTGATAAAACTGTACAATTTTTAAATTTTTGTTTGAAAATGTTTGATTTTTTTAAATCAGGTAAAAAATAAATACACGTGATATCTTACTATACCCCTCCCTCCTCCACGTGATATTTCGTGATTTTTGGTCATACACCCCCTCCCCCTAAAAACCTCACGTGATTAATGGACGCTCCCTAAAAAGAAATGATCTATTTTCAAGATAGTATTTACGGAGAAGACTATGTTAGATTTCATGTTGCTTTTATATGACATCACCTCAAGTGCCAATTTTCTATCTATAGTTGAAATATGTCATGAGTAAATTAAAACACTATATTATTTTAGTACATTAATACTGATTGTTATATGTTAATTAATACTGTTCTTTTTTCTTTTCAGGTAAGTCTGATAACATTCGCGATAAATACCAGAGCTATGATACAATTTCCAATTAATTAGATGAAAATGGTAACAAACTTAGATATAATATTTTTATTTGAAAATGTTATTGAAATTATTACTATACAATAAATCAAAACTAGTGGTGCATGGCAACGTGCCTTGTGGATAACTTCTCCTAACGTAATGAAATATACGAAAAATATTAAATGTTTTGTAAATAAATTATTATAATTACTGTAATTTTCATTATTCGTAATGTACAGACAAATATATGAGCTTATAGATTGGACGACGACGTTTTTATATCTTTTGAGGATTTTTGGAGACCCACCCTCCCCTTGGTAATAAGTGGTGATATTCAAAATTACCCCCTTTCCCTCACTAAACATCACGTGTATTTTTAGTTACGAGAAAAAATTGTATTTTTTTAAATTTTTTTTTGAAAATGTTTGGAGTTTTTTCTTAATTCAGGTAAAAAATAAATACACGTAATATCTTACTATACCCCCCTCTCCCCTATGCGATATTTTGTGTTTTTTTTTGTTGAACCCTCTCCTTCCCCTAAAAACTTCACCTGATTAATGGACGCCCGCTAAGTATTGTATCTTGAAGTTCGGCAGAGTGTGAGCGCGGATTCAGTAATATGGATATTATATTAACCATGAAATATAATATTAATTGAAAAACTAGCAAATTGTTTATTTATAAAAATGAATGACTGACCACAATAATTATTTCATCCAGCTAATTAGGTAAAAATTGGTTAAGGTCTCATCGTCCCGCATATGACAACAAGAAAAATTCAACTTACAAAATCCTGAACACACCCTTATTTAAAATATTTTATAAAAGCCATTAGTGTTTTTATGTTAAAACTGTTAAAATATTTATGCAGTGATGCTTGATATGGTATTTGAATTTTATATTTTAACTAGTTTTTATTATTGATTTATTAAACGTTCCTATTTTTATAATAAACATACATATATATGCACAAAATGGGTTTTGTAATGATTTTGATTCTTTCCTTTTCGAACCGAACCGGAACAAACATGAGAACCCGTTTTTAACTTCCCGAAGGAGAAGTTTACGTTTTCATCAAAAAATCTGATTCGCTAATTTTGTTTTCTCGACGTTTCAAGCCATTCTGAATCGAATGAGACCAAATTTGGAAAAAGTATGTGTGTGTTATGTGTGTGAACAGATTTTTTGCCGTCGTAAATCGACGTTTTCTCAAAAACGTCTGAACCGATTTAAAAAAATTTAAAAGCCATTCGATGTATCTCGATGAGGACTATTGTTTGTCAGTTTTGTGCGGCGATCGGCCGAGCCGTTTCTTCATAAATCGCAGAAAAGTGAAAAATTCGTCTACGTTTTAGCCCGCAATTCTGAATCGATTTTGAAAATTCAAAAACTGTTCGAAAGATATTGGTTGGGAATCGTACTGATTAGTTTTGGTAGAGATCGGCCGGGCCGTTTTCTTGTAATAAAGTTTTTTTTAAAAAAAATCGACGTTTTTATGATTATTTTTTGACGATAGATACAATAGTCTTTTAGATCATACTAAAATATTACGGCCCTACGATAACTCGTTTAGCTTTGAAAATTCGTCAAAGTTTGCAAAAATTAGTATGGTCTTTTTGGCATTTGTCAAAATTAGAACTTTCATCGACGTTTGCTGAAAAACGCCTGAACCGATTTCAGAAATTTAAAAACCTTTTGACGTATCTCGATGAGGATTATCGTTTTTCGGTTTTGTGCGACGATCATCCAAGCCGTTTCTTTGTAATTTGAAAAAAGTGTTAAACATTTCGTCCACATTTAAGCTATAACTACCGAATAGATTTTTAAAAATTAAAAACTGTTCGAAAGATATTAGTTCGGAATAATACTAATTAGTTTTATGTGAAAATCTACCGAGCGGTTTTCTTGTAATTAACTGTTGAAAAAAAAATTTAAGTCGATCTTCATGGAACTTTTTTTGGCGATATATATCATGGTCTTATAGAACTTACTGAAATATTACGTTCTTACGACAAGTAGTTTAATTTTAAAAATTCATGAAAGTTTGAGAAAATGAGTAGTTTTTTGACATTTGTTAAAATTGAAATTAGTCGATTTACTTGATATAACGATAGAATACTTGAGCTTAATGAACATGCTAAATAAGTAACGTCCTACAAAAAACTGGCTCATTATAAAAATTATTGATTTTTGAAAATTTGCTTTTAAAAAATATTCCGACCGGGTTGACGTATTCGATTTTTAATAATGTGTAATAAATTACTTCGAATACTTTTAACTACTCAAATTAATTTATCTATCATGGATTAAGTCGAATATTTACACAAATCGGGAGTTCATGTAACTTGCCTCAAGGCAAAATACCAATACTAACTAGTTTCATTTTAGCGTTCCCGTAAAAAAAATATTAGCACAACACCCCCTAGGTCAAGCCTAGTAATACATATTATGGATATATATAACATATTATATTTACATATTATATAACATATTATATATTCAGTCAAGATTTGCGGGTGTTTAAATATTTAAGTAAACTGAAAATGTGGAAATTTATGTTTATTTTGGCTTGCACTCAATTTTAGCTGAAATTCAATGAATATGACGTGAAACAGTTTAAGCAAAATGCTGCTTTTGCTAAAACTGAAACTGAAAAGTTTCTGTGATAACTATGAAAAACAACTCAACTGATAAGATAACAGAAACAATTTATTCAGCTCAGCAATTATGATTTCATTCAATGTTTATTTTTGATATTCGTCATATTATATATTTATAGTTTTTTTAAATATAAGTAATTAATTACGAAATGATATTAAAATTTGATGATAATGTATAATATAGACGAATTTAATTTAATTCAATAAAGGTATAATATACAATATTATAATATATTCGAATGTACTTTGGCTGGGAAAATATTTTCTGAAAACTGCTTTTTTATCTTATTTTAATATATCAATATGAAAGCTCAATAAATACATCGATTTACCATAAGGCTTAAGTGTGTACGAATGTCGTCGTGTTCATAGAGAGAGCTCCCAGTGTAACCAATTTGGCTTCAATATTTATCGCTCTGAATTCAAATATTGAGAATTGAAATATGTTATTATAATATTTATTTTTTAGAAGTGTAATTTTTGAATAATTTTTTATCGTTAACACTGCGTGACACTAAATTTTATGTTTTGATGTTTTTGAGTAATTTGAGGACGCTGATTCTACAAAGTTATTGAACTTTTGTAGAGCAGCTCTAGAGATATACCAATATGCTAGTTTTACTTCATGTTATGCCTCCAAAAGTTTTTTTTATTTGATTTTTGAAAGTGGGCAAGACCTGCCGGATTTTGTCTTAATCTCCAACAAGTTATCAGCCACCATGTGGACGTTCCACCTCCATTGATATCGCTCCTCCATAGTCCTCATGTCTTGGCGAATACTCTCGCCCTGCTCTTCAAGGTTTTCAAAAACATTTCTAAATGAGAGTGCAGATAATAATTTTTGATGCATATGTTGCATTCTAGATAATTCAAATGGAATAACATGCATTTGAAAGCTTAACTCTCACTACGCGAATGCCGTCGCTCCGTCCCGCAAAATTCATATAAATCTCGGAATTCGCGAGTGGAAAGAGTTAACCCTAAGCTACTGAAATTTTCTTTTCCAGAAAATTGGTTGCAGCCAAAACGAATGGCACTCTGGGTTTCTTCTCAAATTTAATAATAGAATTTACGAAACCTTGGATTTTTTATGATTTGCCGATTTCGGGATCATCAAATATATCAGTATTTAACTCTTTCTGGCTTCTCTTTTACGTTGTCTCTCAATCCATTACATTGTAGGCAGAAGATGGTGATGTTCTAGGTTGTTCATCATTAGCATGAATAGGAGTTGTGTAGCTGATAGTAAATAGACCCCAAGATTATTGGAGTCATGATATATGACCACACGCTTCTATTGTTTGAATTTACTACTTTGATATTTAAGACACAGAAGAAATAGCCGTAGTGGTGTGATTATGAGTTTTTCCCAAATGACGGAGTATTAAAAATCATAGAATTATTTTTCCTTCTGGATATTAACCTAAACAAACTACGCAATTTTGGCACATAGTATGAAGAACCCATGTTTTATCTTGATCGCGCGATTCAATTTTAAAGTGGTCGAAATATGCTGTCTTTACGAGGTTAGTTATAGGTTTTCGGTACTTGCCGAATTGCCACAAAACTGTGTGGATTATCACACAACGTCTTATAGTTGAATCCATACCGAAAACAGCAGATAAATCTTCACTTTTTGTTAACTGGGATAATCATAGCCGAAATGACTAATGAGGATAGTTCCCTAAAACTCGAAACTGTTCCAAAAAACGGAAGATATATTTAAAATCAGCGTACAGTTCTTAGTTGATTTTAAAAAAAGTTTCAGGAAACAATCAAAAGTGCTAATTTTGTGTCGCAGTGTAATTATTGGAAAATCTGAAAATATTTGTTTGTACTTAGGCGTTTTACTGACTCGTACCGCAAAAGGGTTAACATTTTATTAAAACGCCCTTATTTTATATTTAGATATTTTTATAAATAATTGAATATATTTTAAGAAAATCTAATTGCATTAAGCGTAACTGACTAAGTTGAATCTGTGCTTGTGAAACGCAGGTGTTATTGCCTTCTTCAAACAAAATTGAATTTTTGGATTAAAAATTTTTCTATTTGATTTTTTAACTTCACGTAGGGTTATAGTAATTGCAAAAAAATAAAAAATAATCATTTTTATATATCTTTGCGTTTAAAAAGTTTGTGAACATTTGGCATATCTTAGAAAAAATG
>NW_020538040.1:71503843-71531436 GCF_003426905.1 Ctenocephalides felis
ATGCTTAAGAACTGCCAAATAAAGGATTAATTCTTATCACTTACATGTTTAACGCTATTTTCAGAACAAAATACTAGCTAAATTAATACAAAATTCCATTATAAAGATGATACAAAGAATTGCAAAGATCCCAGCTTGTTGGTGACCTCATATCGGCCTATCAGTCTACTTCCTATATTATCAAAAATTTTTGAAAACGTCTGCTTCAAGATATTCTGCTTGCATCCGACTTATGTCCAAGTCATCAGCATTCGACCACACAACAATGCCACAGAATTGTCAACCAAATCAATAACTTTTGAATCAAAGCAATATTGCTCTGCTGTTTTCCTAGACGTCAAACAAGCCTTTGACAAAATGTGGCACGATGGCCTAATTGCAAAAATCTCGATGCTTCTTCCATCCGATCATAATCAAATTCTGACATCATACCTAAATTATAGGAAATTTATGACTCGAGTAAATCAACACAATTCCGAAATATTGCCAATTAACTCAGGGGTGCCACAAGGTAGTGTACTGGGCCCATTTTTGTACAATTTGTATGTATTAGTATTAGTAGTAGTACTGCTACGTTTGCTGACGACATTTCTATAAATTTATATATTTGTGCGAAACGTACAATGTTACTACCACTGTCTATACTACGGGCCGCAAAGTCATCACTGCTTTGTAATTTATCACTAATTTTTTTTGAAGACATTAAAATGTGTATTTTTTAAAAACTTCTTGCAAACGATGTATGCCTATGCCTCACCAAAATTCGGTTATGTTTATTTGATGTTTCGTCCGGTAGACTTACGACGGCTCTAAGGCGTCCTATTCGTGTTTGGGCCGCTAACCTTGCGACGACCCCGAGACGGTATATTTGTGTTTGGGCCTAAAACCATGCGACGCCTCTAAGACGTCATATTTGTGTTTGGACCGATAACCTTGCGAAGCCTCGAGACGTCTTTGTAAGTTAAGGGGTTAAACAACATGTCAATTCCAACATCAAGTGTAGTGAAATATCTTGGAATACATCTTGATCGACGAATCACCTGGAAATATCACATCACAACAAAAATTAAATCTATCAAATCCAGAGTGAGGGAACTATATTGGCTGATAAGTCATAACTCAAAACTATCACTTGAAAATAAAAATATTGTTCAAAATCATGAAATAGGTAATCAGTTTTATTTTTATATAATTCTTCATAAAATGTAATATGTTTTAAAATTTTATATAAATCATTCATGTAAAGAATAAATTTATTATTTTGATAGTTTTGATAACGGCACAAATCTAAATCAACCTATTGAATTTCTGTGTCCATTACAAATGAAAGTGTATAATATAAACTGGCGAAAATATCATATTCTATGTATATAAAATATCGATACACGGTAGTATTACTTAAAGAAATTACTATGTAATTAAAATCTTGAAAGACACCTTCTCAATCCGTATTTCTGCCTGAAGCCTGAAGTTTTACCGATTTTGAGGCCCGGACAAGTGATACGTACTAAGCGTGCACTATCGCGAGTTGAGCACACGGTGTTCGCTATAATGTAAAACGAGTATTATGTGTCGACTCGTTCTGCACCGAGAAAGAAATTAAAACATCTGCAACGTAATGCAGCTGCGTCTGCACGACAGTGCTGATCGGGTCAATGCGAATTTTAATTTTTAATCCCAGAATTTGGATAATTTAAGTAACTATATAGAGGTTGTATGTTTTTATTTTCCTTTTTGTAATTGACCTGATGATTTCCTAGCTAAGCTATTAGTATACTAATAGCACATATGCACATATATGTGCATCCAGCGTATTTTTATTCTTATGGCTATGGCCAAATATTTTACTTATAATGAAATTCTTGGCCAGATATTTGTGAAGAAGTCAAGTTGGTATATATCTGGGTGCGTATACAATTTGTCTAGGCATTTTATTCTGGAATCTTTGTAGGATTTCAACATTAAAATTGTTAGCCGTGCCTCTGCTGAATTCCATAGGCTCGAATAAATTTTAGAATGGTTTTGTATATCGGACCTTGCTGTTGACTGTCAATTTTGATTCATAATCCAGTGACCATAACCAGTATAGGTGCTTGCACTTATCTTCAAATTATTTCTTCGTTTGATAAATGCATGTCTTCCACGTTAGACGACGATATAACTGGAGTCCAAAATAGTTCACTGCATCTTTTTATTGCAGAGGGGTTTAATTCAGAAACACTACTGAACAAGTAACTTTTCTCATTGTGCAATTTCAAATCCCGGAATAAGTGTAAGTGAGTTATAGTATGATGAGTAATATAGTCAGCATGAATCGCTGACCGTATAATTTTCAAATTGCTCTAGTAATATTATTATTAGTTCCCCCCCCCTCCCCCACCAAACATCACGTGCATTTTTAGTTACGTGATAAAACTGTACAATTTTTAAATTTTTGTTTGAAAATGTTTGATTTTTTTAAATCAGGTAAAAAATAAATACACGTGATATCTTACTATACCCCTCCCCCTCCACGTGATATTTCGTGATTTTTGGTCATACACCCCCTCCCCCTAAAAACCTCACGTGATTAATGGACGCTCCCTAAAAAGAAATGATCTATTTTCAAGATAGTATTTACGGAGAAGACTATGTTAGATTTCATGTTGCTTTTATATGACATCACCTCAAGTGCCAATTTTCTATCTATAGTTGAAATATGTCATGAGTAAATTAAAACACTATATTATTTTAGTACATTAATACTGATTGTTATATGTTAATTAATACTGTTCTTTTTTCTTTTCAGGTAAGTCTGATAACATTCGCGATAAATACCAGAGCTATGATACAATTTCCAATTAATTAGATGAAAATGGTAACAAACTTAGATATAATATTTTTATTTGAAAATGTTATTGAAATTATTACTATACAATAAATCAAAACTAGTGGTGCATGGCAACGTGCCTTGTGGATAACTTCTCCTAACGTAATGAAATATACGAAAAATATTAAATGTTTTGTAAATAAATTATTATAATTACTGTAATTTTCATTATTCGTAATGTACAGACAAAATATATGAGCTTATAGATTGGACGACGACGTTTTTATATCTTTTGAGGATTTTTGGAGACCCACCCTCCCCTTGGTAATAAGTGGTGATATTCAAAATTACCCCCTTTCCCTCACTAAACATCACGTGTATTTTTAGTTACGAGAAAAAATTGTATTTTTTTAAATTTTTTTTTGAAAATGTTTGGAGTTTTTTCTTAATTCAGGTAAAAAATAAATACACGTAATATCTTACTATACCCCCCTCTCCCCTATGCGATATTTTGTGTTTTTTTTTGTTGAACCCTCTCCTTCCCCTAAAAACTTCACCTGATTAATGGACGCCCGCTAAGTATTGTATCTTGAAGTTCGGCAGAGTGTGAGCGCGGATTCAGTAATATGGATATTATATTAACCATGAAATATAATATTAATTGAAAAACTAGCAAATTGTTTATTTATAAAAATGAATGACTGACCACAATAATTATTTCATCCAGCTAATTAGGTAAAAATTGGTTAAGGTCTCATCGTCCCGCATATGACAACAAGAAAAATTCAACTTACAAAATCCTGAACACACCCTTATTTAAAATATTTTATAAAAGCCATTAGTGTTTTTATGTTAAAACTGTTAAAATATTTATGCAGTGATGCTTGATATGGTATTTGAATTTTATATTTTAACTAGTTTTTATTATTGATTTATTAAACGTTCCTATTTTTATAATAAACATACATATATATGCACAAAATGGGTTTTGTAATGATTTTGATTCTTTCCTTTTCGAACCGAACCGGAACAAACATGAGAACCCGTTTTTAACTTCCCGAAGGAGAAGTTTACGTTTTCATCAAAAAATCTGATTCGCTAATTTTTGTTTTTCTCGACGTTTCAAGCCATTCTGAATCGAATGAGACCAAATTTGGAAAAGTATGTGTGTGTGTATGTGTGTGAACAGATTTTTTGCCGTAAATCGACGTTTTCTCAAAAACGTCTGACCGATTTAAAAAATTTAAAAGCCATTCGATGTATCTCGATGAGGACTATTGTTTGTCAGTTTTGTGCGGCGATCGGCCGAGCCGTTTCTTCATAAATCGCAGAAAAGTGAAAAAGTTCTACGTTTTAGCCCGCAATTCTGAATCGATTTTGAAAATTCAAAAACTGTTTGATTGAGTTTGAATTGGTTTGAAAATCGAAAGATATTGGTTGGGAATCGTACTGATTAGTTTTTGGTAGAGATCGGCCGGGCCGTTTTCTTGTAATAAAGTTTTTTTTAAAAAAAATCGACGTTTTTTATGATTATTTTTTGACGATAGATACAATAGTCTTTTAGATCATACTAAAATATTACGGCCCTACGATAACTCGTTTAGCTTTGAAAATTCGTCAAAGTTTGCAAAAATTAGTATGGTCTTTTTGGCATTTGTCAAAATTAGAACTTTCATCGACGTTTGCTGAAAAACGCCTGAACCGATTTCAGAAATTTAAAAACCTTTTGACGTATCTCGATGAGGATTATCGTTTTTCGGTTTTGTGCGACGATCATCCAAGCCGTTTCTTTGTAATTTGAAAAAAGTGTTAAACATTTCGTCCACATTTAAGCTATAACTACCGAATAGATTTTTAAAAATTAAAAACTGTTCGAAAGATATTAGTTCGGAATAATACTGATTAGTTTTATGTGAAAATCTACCGAGCCGTTTTCTTGTAATTAACTGTTGAAAAAAAAATTTAAGCCGATCTTCATGGAACTTTTTTTGGCGATATATATCATGGTCTTATAGAACTTACTGAAAAATTACGTTCTTACGACAAGTAGTTTAATTTTAAAAATTCATGAAAGTTTGAGAAAATGAGTAGTTTTTTTGACATTTGTTAAAATTGAAATTAGTCGATTTACTTGGTATAACGATAGAATACTTGAGCTTAATGAACATGCTAAATAAGTAACGTCCTACAAAAAACTGGCTCAATTATAAAAATTATTGATTTTTGAAAATTTGCTTTTAAAAAATATTCCGACCGGGTTGACGTATTCGATTTTTAATAATGTGTAATAAATTTACTTCGAATACTTTTAACTACTCATAATTAATTTATCTATCATGGATTAAGTCGAATATTTACACAAATCGGGAAGTTCATGTAACTTGCCTCAAGGCAAAATACCAATACTAACTAGTTTCATTTTAGCGTTCCCGTAAAAAAAATATTAGCACAACACCCCTAGGTCAAGCCTAGTAATACATATTATGGATATATATAACATATTATATTTACATATTATATAACATATTATATATTCAGTCAAGATTTGCGGGTGTTTAAATATTTAAGTAAACTGAAAATGTGGAAATTTATGTTTATTTTGGCTTGCACTCAATTTTAGCTGAAATTCAATGAATATGACGTGAAACAGTTTAAGCAAAATGCTGCTTTTGCTAAAACTGAGACTGAAAAGTTTCTGTGATAACTATGAAAAACAACTCAACTGATAAGATAACAGAAACAAATTTATTCAGCTCAGCAATTATGATTTCATTCAATGTTTATTTTTGATATTCGTCATATTATATATTTATAGTTTTTTTTAAATATAAGTAATTAATTACGAAATGATATTAAAATTTGATGATAATGTATAATATAGACGAATTTAATTTAATTCAATAAAGGTATAATATACAATATTATAATATATTCGAATGTACTTTGGCTGGGAAAATATTTTCTGAAAACTGCTTTTTTATCTTATTTTAATATATCAATATGAAAGCTCAATAAATACATCGATTTACCATAAGGCTTAAGTGTGTACGAATGTCGTCGTGTTCATAGAGAGCTCCCAGTGTAACCAATTTGGCTTCAATATTTATCGCTCTGAATTCAAATATTGAGAATTGAAATATGTTATTATAATATTTATTTTTTAGAAGTGTAATTTTTGAATAATTTTTTATCGTTAACACTGCGTGACACTAAATTTTATGTTTTGATGTTTTTTGAGTAATTTGAGGACGCTGATTCTACAAAGTTATTGAACTTTTGTAGAAGCTCTAGAGATATACCAATATGCTAGTTTTACTTCATGTTATGCCTCCAAAAGTTTTTTTTATTTGATTTTTGAAAGTGGGCAAGACCTGCCGGATTTTGTCTTAATCTCCAACAGTTATCAGCCACCATGTGGACGTTCCACCTCCATTGATATCGCTCCTCCATAGTCCTCATGTCTTGGCGAATACTCTCGCCCTGCTCTTCAAGGTTTTTCAAAAACATTTCTAAATGAGAGTGCAGATAATAATTTTTGATGCATATGTTGCATTCTAGATAATTCAAATTGAATAACATGCATTTGAAAGCTTAACTCTCACTACTCGGATGCCGTCGCTCCGGCCCGCAAAATTCATATAAATCTCGGAATTCGCGAGTGGAAAGAGTTAACCCTAAGCTACTGAAATTTTTCTTTTCCAGAAAATTGGTTGCAGCCAAAACGAATGGCTCCCTGGGTTTCTTCTCAAATTTAATAATAGAATTTACGAAACCTTGGATTTTTTATGATTTGCCGATTTCGGGATCATCAAATATATCAGTATTTAACTCTTTCTGGCTTCTCTTTTACCGTTGGTCTCTCAATCCATTACATTGTAGGCAGAAGATGGTGATGTTCTAGGTTGTTCATCATTAGCATGAATAGGAGTTGTGTAGCTGATAGTAAATAGACCCCAAGATTATTGGAGTCATGATATATGACCATACGCTTCTATTGTTTGAATTTACTACATTGATATTTAAGACACAGAAGAAATAGCCGTAGTGGTGATTATGAGTTTTTCCCAAATGACGGAGTATTAAAATCATAAATCATTTTTTTTCCTTCTGGATATTAACCTAAACAAACTACGCAATTTTGGCACATAGTATGAAGAACCCATGTTTTATCTTGATCGCGCGATTCAATTTTAAAGTGGTCGAAATATGCTGTCTTTACGAGGTTAGTTATAGGTTTTCGGTACTTGCCGAATTGCCACAAAACTGTCTGGATTATCACACAACGTCTTATAGTTGAATCCATACCGAAAACAGCAGATAAATCTTTACTTTTTTGTTAAACTGGGATAATCATAGCCGAAATGACTAATGAGGATAGTTCCCTAAAACTCGAAAACTGTTCCAAAAAAACGGAAGATATATTTAAAATCAGCGTACAGTTCTTAGTTGATTTTAAAAAAAGTTTCAGGAAACAATCAAAAGTGCTAATTTTGTGTCGCAGTGTAATTATTGGAAAATCTGAAAATATTTGTTGTACTTAGGCGTTTTACTGACTCGTACCGCAAAAGGGTTAACATTTTATTAAAACGCCCTTATTTTATATTTAGATATTTTTTATAAATAATTGAATATATTTTAAGAAAATCTAATTGCATTAAGCGTAACTGACTAAGTTGAATCTGTGCTTGTGAAACGCAGGTGTTATTGCCTTCTTCAAACAAAATTGAATTTTTGGATTAAAAATTTTTCTATTTGATTTTTTAACTTCACGTAGGGTTATAGTAATTGCAAAAAAATAAAAAATAATCATTTTTATATATCTTTGCGTTTAAAAAGTTTGTGAACATTTTGGCATATCTTAGAAAAAATGGAAAAAGAGCCAAAAATCGTAATTCAGTTTTTGAGAGAACGGATCGTCCGATTTGAATAATTCAAAAAACATTTTATTTGTATTGACGAAATGAATAACAGGTATGACTGTTTCGGAGATCCGTAAAAAAAGTGAAAAAAGTCATTCAAAAATGATCATTAGACATATGCACATCAAATTATCACATATTTTAATAATAAGAACAAATTTTATTTACTTTTCTATGGGTTTCGTACCAATGTTTATCCGTCTTCGATATTTCATTTCTACGCAGCTAAGGTATCGCGATTGCTTTGAAAAAAAGTATTAAAAAAAAACAATTTTTTTCAAAAATTTTAGAAACCTCAAAAATCGATTATTTTCAGAGCACTAAAAGAAATTGAATCTTTTTTAAAAATTTAAATTTTTGGTACGGGAAGTTCCAGCAATTCGCCTTAAGGCACGATGCTATATACTAGTTATATTATTAGAATACCGTCTATATGTGTGTGCTGCTCGGAGCACATGTTATTCATGGCATGTGCAAATTATAGCGCTGAGCGGATGACGTAATTTTCATACATACATTGGGGAGCATGATTTTCATATTATCGGTCATATCTCATGATGCCCGTATGAGTTTATTATTTTTATATTTAAATTATTTCTCGTTTAATAATAAGTATAATGTTCCGCTTATTCATTTATAGATTTAGACTTGATTTTGAATTTTGGATATTGGGCGAGAATTTAGTTCTTTTTTTTGTTTCTGAACAACAATCAGGATTTTTGTATTCTGTAACTTATAATTGTTATTTTTACCAATTGCTATAAGAAGTAAACCCAATAATTGGCCTATTCCAGTTTTGATATATTACATATGTATTTTATTAGAAACACTATTATTTTCAAGTTTCAAGTTGTGATGATTATTTAACTTCTTTTTGCAGTATACGCCGGAAGGTCTATTTTTACCTAGAAACATTTTTGATCTATATTTTCTAGTGAAAATGAATGCCTCTATTGCTTGATATTAGGTTACACGTGACGGGAAATTTTTACTTGGCAAGGCCGAAGCTCTATCGTTTATATTACTTAATTGATCAATGTGAGCCTGACTTATCGTATGGTTCGGCTGGAACGTTGCAACATAGACCTACAATATAACTCCATTAAGACGATCATGCTTAATAAGATTGCTCGCACAATATGCCACATAACGATGGTCCATGCACCTTAAAACATCAGTAGATTTGATGTGAATTTCATGATCAGAATGAATATTAATTATGTAAATAAGACTTCACTAACTTTATTTTTCTCTGGGGCACGGCCATCCACTCAAATATAGAAATCTTACAGAGGTTCCAAAATAAAATGCTTAGACAAATTGCCAACGCACCTAAATACACCCCCAACTGGTTACTTCATGATGAACTGGCTGTCTCTTTCATTAAAGAAGAGATTCCTAGACTTTGTCTAAAGTATCGCAGCAGACTCACCTTTTATCCAAATAACCTTGCAAGAAAACTGCTAGAACCAATCCAATCCAGAAGGCTGTAAAAGAACTACCCTAACGACTTGTTTTAGGTTTAATAATAAGTACTAATTTCTGTTTTTCTTGTTGTTTTTCTACTTTTTGACAATCCATATATCATACTGTAAAGAACTGCATCACTGGATTTCTTTCTTTGTTCAATTCTAAGCCATGCAATTGATTTTATATCTCTTGTAGATAGATGATCGAATAAAATTATAATAAAAAAAAACTTTTATTTTATTTTGATAGACTATAATTTTTGTCATCTAACAGTTTAAAATTAACAACAAATAATAACAACTTATTTTATAAATCGCTTGTGAAAATGTGATTGAAACATTAGTTTTATTTTGAATGATAACAATTTAATCTTAACAACTTTCACAATAGGATGGTCAAAAGGAGTAAAGAAAGTAATACAAAGGTAAAATCCCAAATCTAGCTAGATGTGAAGATATGGGAGATTTTTTTATACAAAACCTGGTGCTTTATCAGAAAGTCAATTTGAGGATGATGAAACAGGGCAAGTTAACTTACCTCCAAAATTATCTTCACGTGGTCATTTACAAGATCAAAAATCTTCTATTCGCTTGTCTGAGTTGGGACCGAGAATGTCATTGCAACTTATGAAAGTTGAAGATAGGTTAATGGACGGTGAAGTTTTATTCCATGAGCTAATAGTTAAGAGTGAAGAAGAGAAAGAAATGATTCTTAAGAAAGGCATGGAAAAAAATTGAAAGAGAAACGAAAGAAATTGCAGGAAAAAAATGTTGAAAAGAAAGAAAATGAAAAGCTGAAGTTGAAGCAAAGATCTTTATCTGGAATGGGAATTCCAGAAATTGATAAATTAATGGAAAATTAATGGAAAAAGCGAATGCAAATGATGATCAAGTTGATGATGATGCAGAGTATTACAAGGATAAAGTAGGAGCCAGCCCTGATCGAGATTTGTTTAATTCCCAAATTCGTGGTACAAAAAGATAATATAACCCCCTGACAACAGGCTGCTCGAAGTGGGTATCGAACCCGGGACCTCTGAAACAAGTCCCGTCGCTCTTAACCGCTGATCTACGGGCGAGCCCAATCATCCGAAATATGGATGGCGAAATCAAGAACAAAATAACAATACAAAAAACTAATATGAAGCGAAGTAAAAAACAAAAATAAATAAATTTGTGTATATTGTTTATATCGATAAAATTTATATAATGTGACCATGTGCGTGAGAAAACAAAATCCATTTGAACAATAATACAGTGTACTTCAGTCACAAAAAAATTCTTCAAGACAACAAGCATTTAATTGTTTGCAAAGCGGATAAAGGGAATATTGCAGTGGTGTGGAAGTGTTGGGTCCTTGTCTGATTTAGGATTATTTTTGCATTCTTCCAGCAGTTGGGAAAGTAGAGAGTTTTTAAAATCTCGTTGAAGAGTATAGTTATGTATCTGTAGGCAATTGGTGGAAGCTCTTGTATGTTTAATACTAATATTGTCAATGCCGGGAGATGATAAGTAATGATAGTAGTTTTTTTATTAATAAAATTTAATTTTTATTATTATAATGATAAAATTTAATTATTTATTCTTTAATTCAATACATAATTAGTTAGCCAGTAAATGATTTATAAAGCAGAAAATAAAATAAAACTTGGGACTAATTAAATATTCGTGAGTGTTTGTGGCACGAGATGATACTAAACTCATTAAAAATTGTGACTTAATGGACCGCGAATTTTACAAAGGACCAAATATATTTTTGTTCATATTAGACTTTTTTTGTTGTTTTGAACCGCAATCAGATCTTAAGAGTCCTATAAGCTGTTGGGCTAATCTGACTTAATCTGACCTAATCTGACCTAGATCGATCTATTATAATTGAGATAAAATGAATTGAATATTTTATGTTGAGATAATATAGTTTTGCTTCAATTATACTTAGTTATTGAACTGCTTGTTTAGTGGCGGACATAGCTCAGAGGTAGCATGTCCGACTCACATGCCGGAGATCGTTGGTTCGATCCCTGGCGCTTCCAATATAAAATATCAAAAATGTATAAGAATTTCAATTGTAAGATGTATGTAAAAAAAATGGTTAATGTATTAGAATGTATAGAAATTGAATTAGAATTGAAAAAAAAATGAAATAGTAAAAAGAAGTAAAGAAGATAAAAAGGGAAGAATGAAGATAAGTTGAACTGTGAAGAAGAATAGGGTTTAAGTGAAGAAGATAAGTTGAAAGAAAGTATGTATATAAGAAGATAGAATCTAAATTGAATATGATATAAAAATATTAGTGTAGAATGTAAATAAATGTTGTAGGTGGCTAAATGCTCAGAGTAAGCGAAGCCAAATAAAAATTTAAAAAAAAAAAAAAAAAAAAAAAACTGCTTGTTTATGTACTTCTTTTGCTCTCACTTCTCCTAAAAGATTAGATTTTTGCGCTGCATTATACACCTTATTATAGTGAATATTACAGCTTCAGTCCAGAAGCGATTAACAATATGTTGTTAATCATTTACAAAATTTATATTCTTTTTAAAATATAGTATAAAAAGTATAAAAATTGCATTTATTCCAGACTATGTGTTCTAAAAATGTATAAGATTTCAATTGTCTGCTTTCACAAAGACGACTAACGAATTATTTTGTTGTTGGTTTCTATAACAAAAATCATGTCGTATGTGAACAAAGATGTTCCTCAAAGAACAAAATATTTTATTTGCTGAATTAAAATTAATTTTTATAATCATATTTGTTATGGTTTTTAATAAACTTTTTATTCATTCAAGGGGACACAGATTTTTTATTCTATATCAAACTTATATCATCCAAGCTTTGTCTTACAAACTTTCAAAAATGAACAACTTGAATTTTACTTTGCAACTTCTACATATGTTTATTATGATTACCTGAAGAGATAATATTATTATCAATAATAATTACCACTTAACAAAATGATAATTATCCATACAGTGATAAATTATAGATTAGTTTGAGATGCACCAGAACTGATTTCAATCAATAAAGCTATCAATAAATTAAATCGATTTAAATACTTAATGAAATGGAAAGTTGTGAAAAAACAGTATAGCTAGTAACACAATGTTAACAGAATTGATGTAAACTAATATTGTTAAATCAATTAAAACTATATCAATCAAGTAAAACTAGAAATTATATAGAAGAGAATGAAAAAATTGCTCGGGGCGCGCGCATGGCCCGACTGTTGGTGATAATATAATAGGACGTGAATCATCGCATAACAGCAAAATAATGCGGAATGCTTTCGCATGACGTCATGCACATATATACAATCTGAAATTAACCACCAACATTGACGGGATTTCCCGAAAGCGTGACATGGGACATCTTCTCTGTACTTGCGCATATGTTGTTTTGATTTTTACGTCACGCTGCTGTCTTGCTTCTAGCATTTAACATAGGATCGCTGGTTGTTTTCATCTTTTAGAGCCCGAATGCTTTATGAAATGTATCATTGTTAATTAAAAAAAACTGCATTAAGTCATTTATCTTATGTGTCTTATCAGGTTTTTAATAGAGATTTTAATCCTTTTGCAATGAGTGTCGCCTATAGGCGACATCCACATGACAATCTGTGTGTACAGGTGTTGCATATAGACGACGTCCATTGCATAAGGTTGTCAAATATCTCCCTTCCGCCTTTTTGTATTATAAACCAAGAGCAAAAAAGCGGAAGGGAGATATTTGACAACCTAATATAAACCATGCTGTCAAATTCATTAATCTTGAGTTATTGTAATCTTCCAAAAATCGGAAATGAAAATTTTTGCATGTCTTTACGTTTTAGAGGTTTCTGAACATTTATATATATTGGATATTGGATGTATGTGTGTATGTCCATATGTACGGATACAATTTTTCGTCCACGTTTTCGGGCGCATGGATAAAACGATTTGAATTGTTTAAAAAACATTCGATTCCTATTGATAGAGAGATGTGCTGATTAGTTTTTATCAAAGTCAGGTTCAACCGTTTCGGAGATACGGAGCAAAGAGTGCAGAAAATAGAAATTGAGTTTTTGAAAGAACGCAGCTAATTAGTTTTTTTTTCAGAACTTTAAGTTTTAATTTTTAAACAAATTTTTATTGGTAAAGAATATGTATGTTGTTGGTTGCGTCTGATCCGTTTAGTAGCGCTATTGGGCAGTTCGGTGGCTCGTGCGGAAAACACTGCCGTAGCGGAAGGGTAATAATATGCATACATTTCTTTCAAAATTATAAAAAAATTATAACATTTTCATTAATTTACTTTACTCATTTCAGTGTATGTTTCAGAAATTTTACTTGCGTATAAAATTAAAAACAACAAAGAATAGACTTTTTATTGTGATGTTCTTAATTAAAAGTAAAACTAGTGGGGTGCATGGCATTGTGCCTTAAGGCAAATTGCTGAAACTTCCCGTACCGTAACGAAATATTCGAGGAATACTGAATGTTTTCAAATTGATTATTATTAATATTGTAACATTGTCTAATATTTATAAGAATTATATAAACTGAATTGCAAAGTTGAAATTATTTGTTTAAAGTATATTAGAACTATAGTAGGAATTAGAAATAAAATCTGAAATATTTTCGATATACAAAAATTTTTTTTTTTGAAAAAAAAAGTTGAAACAAAAATTTTTTTCTACAAAATCAATTATTTTGTTAAGACGAGCAGAAAGTTCTTTAAATCATCTAAATCGGACGCTTTGTTCTCTCAAAAACTGCCATTTTTTGCACATTTAGCTCCGTATCTTCGAAATGGCTGGGCCTGCCTTTGCCAAAAACTAATAAATACTTCTGCCAATCATTACTAATTAAATGTTTTTTAGATCATTTAAATCGGATGCTCCGTTCTCTCAAAAACTCGATTTCTATTTTCTGCACTCTTTGCTCTTTATCTCCATAACGGCTGGACCTGCCTTTGCCAAAAACTAATCAGCTCATCTCCCGATCAATAGGAATAGAATGTTCTTTGAATCATTCAAATCGGTTGATCCGTGCGCCCGAAAACGTGACTGGAAATTTGTATCCATACGTACATACCTACACACACATACATATCCATTTTTTCTGAGGTATGCCAAAATGTTCAGAAACCTTCAAAACATCGAGAAATGTTAAAATTTTCAATTTTGATTTTCGGCCCATTACAATAACTTATCCTACGGGAAGTTAACTAGTGGTGCGTGGCATCGTGTCTTAAGGCAAATTGCTTGAACTTTCCGTAACGCAATTTAAACTTTTAAAAGCTTTAAATTTTTTTGAAAACTTTGAAAAAATAGATTTTTGAGAATATTTGAAAAAATTGATTTTTTTTGAAAAATTTGATTTTTTATATTTCAATTTTTTTGAAAATTTTGATTATTTTCAAAGCGCCGCATTGTCAGCTAACGGATGGACATTATAAATCTTGGAACGAAATCCAAAGAAATGGTAACAAAAATTGTACTTATTATTAAGATCTCTATAAAATATCTGACAATTTGATGAACATATTCTGGTGTATTGTAATAACTTTTAATTAATTGCGAGTTGATTAATTTTGTATGCAAACACATTGTATGTGGAGCGAGATAAAACTATTGATAGTGATATCAGAGTCAATTTTATCTGTCTCGTAGACAAAGATAAACAAGTATAAATGGTAGCAATAAATGATAGTCGTCAGTGTCGAGAACATCGAAAACATTTTTATTATTAGTTATTTGCTACTCTATATAATCACAAAATTTAAATTTAATATATGAAAATTGAAAAGGCTTACTACTGGTTAACCTTTTAGATCTAATGTTTAATATTTCATGTATCATCAAAATTACTGAATGTCTCCTTTTTTGTAAAGACAGATTGTAATTCAATAAAGAGAATAAGAAAACAAGTTATTTGCTAGATTTTCAAAGCTAAATATAAACTAATATAAATTAATATAAACTATTTTTATTATTATTTTTAAATTGATATGTCGACTTTTTGACAAAATTTTTGACCGAACAAAGAATTAAATTTAAATCGACCTTACATTCACTTTATGTTGTAGAAGATAAGTAAGATTTGTTACCCCGTTACCTCTAATGATGGTGACAGATCTTAACACAATGGCGGGCTAAGTAAAACGCGTCTCTCCTCATGATTCACCATTTACTAGATAGCCGCGGGGGCGGGCGTTGCCATGGCGACGCGTTCCAATATCACGATGATTCCATACAACGTAAAGCGCTCCGATGGCTCCGATCATTCTGTTGCATTTTGCAAATACAATATCATGCTGCCGCGCCGAGCAGCCAATTCCGCGAATCACACGGGTTCAAATCCTGATATGCAATTGATCTATTTTATTTATCATCCGTGCTTATGACAACATTGTATACTCTTTAGGTCATATATGTCAGGAATTGTGTATTTTGAATTAGATAGTGATAAAGAATACTGAAATGATTTCAAAAGCAATTCTCAATTTGTAAAATAATTTGTGTTACCTTTATTAGAGAAGAGTGAAGCAAAGTTAAAACACAATTTTATCATTTTGGCTTTTTATCTAATACTCTTTCAAGTTTTCCAATTTGTTAATCATGTGACTAACTACATAATTATTTCATTTAACTTTTTGTTCATTATTTTATTATATTATATAATTAGTATTTGTATTTTTTCCTGGTTTGAATTTAACTTGCTGAAATATAACACACATACAGTGTTGAAACGTACAGAATAAAGTTAATTAGTTATTGCTTTTTATTTCTACTATTTGGCTGCAAATATATATATATATATATATATATATATATATATATATATATATTAGGTTGTCAAATATCTCCCTTCCGCTTTTTGCTCTTGGTTTATAATACAAAAAGGCGGAAGGGAGATATTTGACAACCTTATATATATATATATATATATATATATATATATATATATATTCTCAAAGTCTAATAATCGGGCATAACATTTATTAATTCATATTGATGTTTTCGATTTCAATCATATTGTTGATTTATTTTGTACTTAATTTCTTCAGTTTTAGACTATCTACCAATTCCGTTCAATTTGCGGAAAAAATGTGATTTAATTATTTCAGTATTATTAACGTCTAACAAATTATATATATATATATATATATATATATATATATATATTGTTTGACTCTATTTAATAAAGCGACTTAAAAAAAGTATTATAGTTATTTGATAATATTCGGCCATATCATAAATTGATTGGACAACCTAAAAATTGAAATATTTATCGAATATCGGGATCGCTTCGAATACACCGCGTGGTACTCCAGACTGCGTTTCGCAAACAGTTTATTTGTTGATTTTTTTAACATTTCGAAATGTTTTTTATATTATTATGTAATTAAGCATGCAAAAATCAAAGTATGTATTACTAACATCTTATTAAGTAAATTATGGTATTTGAAGCAAAATATTGGAAATTTAAGAGGCGCTCATGAATGCATAAGTAGAATTAATTAAAAACTAATTAATAATTTATTTTTTGTTGTAGTTAATATGATACTTGTATATTTATATGAAATTTTAGAATTATTGTTTTTAATTTTTTGTCTAAATTTATAATAGAAAGCATCTTACTAAATCTCATTGGCTTCTTTTTCATAGACTTTTACTTAATTTTATTTAACATAATTGTGGAATAGACTAATAAAAAAGCAATTGTTTTAATCATTTTTTCTTGACTTCTATCCGCGCGTAATACGATATAAATACGATTTGCAATTAATAATGGCATGACTTCATCTCATAAAGCTTTTGTGTTTATCATTTATATCCCCGTAGGTTCTCATACAGTTTGTTTGTTCTGTTACGAATGTAGATAAAATAGATTTGGAGACTCTGGGTAGTTTTTAGAAAAAATATGTTTTCTTACAGTTAATAAATAAAAATGTTTTTACATGGAAAGGGTTGTTGGTTGAAAACAATGAATCATCTCTACACACTTAAACTTAGGCAGAAGTAGTGAGACGACGAGCGATCGCTTTTTTTCGGAACAAACTTTTGTCTAGCAGTGAGACAACAAAAAAACATTGCTATATGCAAGATTTTAAAGTTACTTAGATTCGTGGAATACACTTGATTGAATTGAACTCTAGGCGAATAAAAATCCACGAGAAGACATTTGAGTTATCCAAGATTTTTGTTATATCCGTAGAAATAAAATGTTTATTTCTTTAATATATTTCAAAGTTTAATAATATAAAATAAATTCCTAATGTGGCACAATTAGACCATTTCAGGAGTGAAATGGAGCCAATTTTAGATGGGTCATGTTAAGTGTCCATTGTGTTCATTTTGATGTGTTCGTGGTTCTTATTGGTAGTGTTTTGAAGTTTTCATATAAGTACTTGGTGTCAATCTGTCTGAAAGGGGGCATTCCCCATCCCCGTAACGTCGAAAGATATGTAAACATATCTATCTAAACCTTGCTATCTGAATCGAAATCGTTTGCGAGGAAGTGCTACGCTGTTGCATTAAATGAGTGCAGATTTTATTTAGTTTCCGGCGTAGCTCGACGGTTCGGCGACTCGACGGCTCGGCGCGCACGGTCACTTGTTGCGTCGGTATCGTCAGGCTAAGTTATTTGTTCCCTTCAGTTCGTCTGGCGTCGTGTTGCACCGAGCGTTCCCGACCACGCTGACTGTTTCGCAACCTCGTTTAAATACTTCGATACTGCTCGCATTGCACCTTCTCCTCTCACTCTCCGCTGACAGTGCTTTACAACCAGCTTGTAGGAAACTTGAATGAAATTAGAAGATAATTCGAAAATTGTATTATTTCTTTACTAATTTTGTGTACTTCCGCCTCAATAATTTTATCACCTTATTCTTAGGGTCAAACAGGACAAACTAGATGGTTTTATATAATTTTATAAAAAAATATAATTAAAGATTAATTTTATAAATAATATATATATATATATATATATATAAGTATTTATTAGAAAATAAATATTCCTCATAATGTTTTAGCCGTTTTTAACCCTTTCCACTCGCTAATTCCGGAATTGACTTGTATTTTGCGGCGGCATCCGAGTCGAAAGGGTTAATTTGTGCATTCTGTAGAGTGTTCTGTAAAAAATAATTTATATTTTTATTTAGTTGTCCTCTGCGACCAAAAAGGGTTAATAAATATTACTGGAACAGAATGTTAAGGTTTGATTTTACTGCAAATCTTGAATAGTTTTTTTTTTTTAATTTATGAGGATTATGAAGATCATATTATATCAGTTAGATAAGTTTCTAACCTATTTCAATTAGGTATTATTTTAGCCGACATAGCTTAAATAATCTTGTTTGTGGGGAGTTCGAATGTTTGAACATAATTATTTAGTAAGTAATAGCGTGTGAAAAGGGTAAATGCCCTCCTGTCAGCATGAATAAGAAGGCTATATCAGAAGTCTCCAACATCTAATACCTCGGTATTCATTTGGACCAAAAACTAAACTGGATACAGCATATAAACCAAAAAATAAAAGAGCTACGAAGCAAAGTCAGGTCACTGTATTGGCTAATAGGGCATCACTCCAAGCTATCACTGTATAACAAAGTTCTTATTTACAAATCTTTCATTAAACCTATATGGACCTATGGAGTCGAGCTCTGGGGATGCGCCATCTAAACCAGAATAAAGTCCTCACAGTGACAACAATCAAAAATTTTAGGACTTATCACAAGCGCGCCTTGGTATGTATCTAATGAAATCCTGCATAATGACCTCCATATGGAAACAGTACAAGAAGTGATCAGCAAAAGAAGCATATCCCTCTTTGCCCGGCTTAATAACCACGTAAATTCTATCATACAACCGCTGCTGTTGGACTCTTAACCCAGAAGACTCAAAAGAAACAACCAGCAGATCTTCTCTAAGTGACTAGTTGGAGGGTTATCTACCATGACAACTTTTATACTCAAGTACAACACTACTTGGGTTAATATTGAACCAAACAGCCATAGAACAACAAATGTTCTGAATGCTGTTAAATAACGTTAAAAAAAGTAATATCGTGAACACGAAATGTTACGGTCGCCTAATGAGTCATTGTCATATTGAAGTTGAACGTTGTGTGCCCCTGTCCGTTGCTTGCGAGCATTGCGAAGCGAGTCGAGCGCAGGAGCAATCAACATCATTCCGCGACCTTGTGGCGCCGCGGCCATGACGTCACAGCGGGATCCGCGCCTGGCGTACGGAAACTCGCATACAGTTCGTGGAAACATTCGATGTGCGATGTGTGTTATGTGTTGTGTTATCTTGCTTGTATATACCACTGCTTGACCTGTGCTGCTTTTAATAAGTCAATCGTACGTGTCCGCCCCGCGTACTACGTTTCATTCCTGTATTATGTATGAAGAAACTTTCGCCAATCGCACTAAATATTTCCATTTATGTGTTAAATTATATCAGTGGATTCTGAATAACCAAAGTTAACAGACTGTACGCGCTGTCAATCCGTTTCACGTGAAACATAGTGCGATCACTTTCTTGGAAGTAGTTTACACGGTGACGTTTGTGATGATTCACTTTTTATAATAGTTGAATATGTTGTAAGTGTAAAAAAATATGTTGTGTGCTGTGTGATATTGTTAATTTTGCTTTTGGTGTTGTTTTCTATCTCTTCGTATGCTATACATGGATTTTTATAAATGATTTACGTATCAACTATATTGAAGTATGTTTTGCTAATAATTAATTGTTCAGTGGCATCATGGTTTAATTAATACTGAATAATAAAACAAAAGGACTTCGGTATAGCCAGGAATTTCGTATTATCATCTGTTCCATTACATTCCATATCATGTATGTATTATGTCGCGAATGAAAATAGAATACATTTGAATAAAGTCGAACATATTTTTGTTTAAAATTTCGCTCGTTCGGCAGTAACTTCACATGATTGGACAACAACGCTGGCGTATGTATGATAACGTCAGCGCGGATATGTAATCAGTTCCAAGAATCTAAACCTATTATCTCTGTATGACTATGCTTATAATATTGTCAGTATATATATATATATATATATATATATATTGAATGGTAGAGTCTTGGATTTGTGTATATTTTGTAGAGTTTCGAAAAAAAAAAAAAAAAAGCACACCCTGACATATAAAACACACACATACAATCTCACATCTCTCGTTCAAGTGTTTACACGTGTTACAAAGGGCACACCAGTTTCATTTAGTTAATTTTCGTAAACCAATCGAACAACATCCAGAGAACATATTATTTGTGTTTTCAATAATAATTTTAAAAAAGACAAAGTTTTTAGTAATTTTGATTTACAAAATCTAATTATTCGGCGGAAAATTAACTCACAAAATCATTTTTGTTAAAAAAGCTTGTTTAGTGAAAAAGTGCTAACAAATATTCAAACATACAGGTATTAATTCAACTTTGTCATTAACCTTTTCTTAAAAATTTCCATAACTTTCAAAAAAATTTTCTATTATTTAATATCCTGTTTGATAATCCACTCATTTATTTTTATCATTTTTATTTTGAACATATTATCATATTTCTGTACATTATTATATTTTTACAATTTAATTCATTATTTAAGAAAAATCTATTTTCTTTTCCTAAACATATTGTTTGCAAAAATCTCATCAAGATCATGTTTCTTGACAGATGTCCTGAAGATGGAACGTACCTAGTTCCGAAACGTCGACAATAAACAAAATTAAATAAAGAAATTGTTTTTTTAAAAACTTTTCTGTTTTTTATTTTGTATTATTTTTGGATTCTTGTTCGAAACTCTACAAAATATATATATTATATATATATATATATATATATATATAATTTCTTTATCATTGATAATTCTATCATCGATAATTTCTTACAAGACATCTATTTACATCCAACACTATAGATGCTTAGTTTTTTTAAATAAACGTGTGCTTTTTTTTTTTAAAAGGCAAATAAATATATTAATGTATACTAGAAATAATTATTTATTTTAACCACCGATTGTAATGAATATGATTGTAAGAATGTTGTATATTGTCATGTTTTTCTTCAAGAATTATATTTTAATCGAATATAAGAATTTTTGCGGGTTTATTACTAAATTAAGTCAATTTAGTTTGTCATTGAATATTGATGCAATCTATTCATGGCGCAATATGTCTGTGCATATAATAATAATAAATAGTAGTCTGCACGAAGGCAGGTCAATAGTATAAGAGCATCACAAAATCAATGATTTGCTTCTTCTCCTTCATTTATTATTCTAATTAACGAATTAACAACCATTAATCACTTTTTATTCTGTTTTTATGAATTTTCCTCTCCAAACTTCTGCTTACATTTCTTCTCCCTGTATTTTGTCTTCTCGCGTAAGTCGTCAATTGACTGCATTCTTCTTCTTCCCATTCCTTTCAGTCTTTTTATTTTACCCTCGACGACGTCGTGCGGGAGACACTCTTTTTGCAGAACTGGTCCTATTCAATTTCCTTTTCTTTTCGGGATTGTTCTCCGTAGAGTTCTTTCATCGGTCACTTTTCTTTCACACACACACTTTATTTCTTAAATTAGACGTTTCGAAACCATGGTATGCTCCATCTTCAGAGTAATTTGAAAAAAAAAACAATAAAAAGTATATACTCTTACATTATCCAATATTTAATTATAAATTATATTTAATTTTTAAAAACAATAACACCAACTAAATATGTGAATATTACAGAAATATTTGAAAACAAATCTTAAGTGTCGAGGATGAAGAGACAGGGATGGTCATTATTATAATATAAACGAAAGGAGTGCGCGCATCGCATACTAAAATCAACAAATGTGGTAACAGATTAATTTATTATAGAGAATAAGATAAATGAATGAAAATAATAAACAAAAATAGTTATAAATTAATAATGAGGTTTATATAAGAGTCCGAACTATTAACATTGATTTTTTAATTTTTTTTATGGAATAAGATTTGGGGATTATCAAAATCAAACCTATGGTTGTTGATATTAGCAACTATATAAAAAGTATGAATTTCTTAAGAAAATATTTGTACGTTTCCGCTATAGTCCTAGCCAGTGCTGGATTTACAGTAGGGGCAATCGGGGCTACTGCCCAGGGCGGCAAATTTTGGGGGGCGGCAAAATTTGGATAGTGAGAAAAAAATTCTATACAATATAATCAACTTTTTTTTAACAACATTTTTTATTTCAAGAAATACAATTAACAAAACATAATACGAATGCAATGCAAATTTTGGGTTGAAATAAACGATAACTAAAATTTATTATTTTGCCTTGCCTCCCTCTCTGAACGTAAATTATCACACTGGTTAATAAGTTATCAAATTTGGCAATTTGGCTAATATAAAGATCCGTAAACAAGCTGAAAGTTTAAGAAAATGTTCTTCAGTTCTCGAGCCCTCTTAAAATGACGTATTTGTGCACTTCCAAGCTTATAGCGTCGAAAAAAAATTTAAACCAGTGACTCATGGCTTTGTGCCTTAAGACAAATTACTGAAACATCCCCTACTGAAAATTGCATTTTATAAAGAGCTTTCAATTTTATAGAAAAATGAAAAAAAAAGACATAAAACACATTTTTGTATTTTCAAATTTTTCGAAAATTATGAACTTTTTGCTAAAAAGAGAAAAAATATCGAAACTCAATTACCATATTTCGTAATTGCCTGTACCAAAAGCTAATCAGCACGTCTGCTCATCAATACAAATCTAATGTTTTTTAATTATTCAAGTCGATTTCGAGAGCACGGATCAACCGATTTATGATTCAATTCCTATTGATAAGGAGACGTGCTGATTAGTTATTGGTTAAGGCAGGTCCAACTGAAAATGATAATTTAGTTTTTGAGAAAAAAGCGTCCAATAACATTCAAAAAAAATTGCAGAATAAATAACTGCTTAAATCTGTGGGGGGCAGGTTTAGCGGTTTCGATGATCCAATAAAAAAATTTGAAAAAGAAACATTTTGCGGACAAAAGTGATCATAAGACATATGCACATTAAATTATCAGATATTTTAAAGATATTATAATAATAAGTATAAATTTTGTTTGCATTTATATAAGTTCTGTAACATTGTTTATCCGTTAGACTGCGAGGCGGCGCTTACGCGCTTCTATATCTTGTACCTCGCAGCTGAAGCAGGGCGATTGCTTTAAAAAAAAGTTCGAGAGTTCGTAAAATTTCAGGGATGGGGCGGCATTTTTGTCAGTGCCCCGGGGCGCCAAATTTCTAAATCCGGCCCTGGTCTTAGCCTTCATTACAATTTAAGAACTAAAATATGTAACAAAAATTTTAAAATATATAACGTAGAGATCGCAGACTGATCCAAAATTTAAATGTGGAACTGAAGGTAAATGTTCGTTTGAATGAAGGAAATATTAATAATATAAAAATCGAGAGAAGAGATCGGCAGATTGCTGGCTATATTCGTTTAACCGTAGCTAGAGAAATATTACTACTGTAAAGTATGCATATGATCTTGTGGCACTAAGCCAAGATAAAGATCGATTTATATAAAATGATGAACAGAATCGTCGAATTAAGAATACTATATGTTTTGAAAATCAATAACGCCCAATAGAAAATAATGAAAATATCAATCAAGAATGATTTCTTAAAGATTCTGAAATGACACCAGGTACTAAAACATGTTAACTACTTTAACTGCTTTTTTTTGGCGGAATAAGGCGAATTCTGAACAGATTCTGAAGACTTTCAGAAAAAACTGAGAGCTTAATCGATAAGCGGAATGAATCTCGAATTGACAAACTAGTGGAAAAAAAACTAGTTAACGTATGCCGCTACAAACTGTTGAAACTTACCGATCTAAATAAATGTTATATAAAAAATTAATCAACAAACAAAATTTAAATTTCGTAATTCTTTGAACAAACATTTGAACACTTCTAAATATTTGCAAGTTTTAGAATTTATTATAAATATTTTTTATATATTAATATAAATAAATAAACAGATTCAGAAACCCAAATTAATCTATCAATGCATGGTGTCATTAACCTTTTCAATAAGGTACTATGCAGCATTTATGTGCCATTGTTTATAACAGTGATGGATATGACATGGAAGGATTTTATAAACCTTTTGGCGCCTTTCTGTTTTAGTAATTAAGGGCAAAAGGTGCAGCTCATAATGCTATCGTGCATAATGGGCTCTAATGTGAATTATCTGGATTTTCTGACAATATTATCATTTGAACTATTATTTTCATATATAAAATAAAGGAATAGTTTCGTGTTGCCAAAGAAAATTGAAGTGCTCACTAATAATAGATAAATATTCAGAATGATCTTGTCCTTACCTTAATCCACCCATATTCTTTATTGTAGAACAGCAATCAGAACTTTATTTTATAATACTTTTTATGTACGTTTAATTACTCTAATACTGACATATTGGAAACATATATTTTGAGTATTTTCAAGTAAAACCAGATAGCACTACTTCTGCTGGCTATCCAAAGTGGGTATCGAACCTGGAACTTTGAAAAGCCAATGATTTTACTATATTGCCACGGAAAAGTCTCCATGTTCAATATGAATTAATTATTTTTGATTAGCTCTATTCATCATTTTGATCGTTCTTAAGTGACATAATTATCATATTATATATTATATTCTCTGAAAATATAATCTACTAAAGTTTTATAACTTACGTTGCCGCAATTAACTGCATTTCTTCTTAAATAGACAGAAATATTCCTTTGAACCTTAAGGGGGTATTCTAGTGTAGAAATTCAAAAAAATCGATTTTTTTATTTCATATTTTCAAAGTTTAACTATCTAAGAATATGGGTACGAGAAGGTTTTTGAAATTTTGAATTATTTTTGGAGATATAGGCATTTTACTGACTCGTTCTCCAAACTGGTTTGGCAGGGTCTAATTGGACAAAAGGCATTAGGAAGTCATTAGACTAATTTAGGACAGTTTATCGTCAGATGAATTATTAATTCGATGTATAGGTTCAGAAACTCAGAACAATAATGAATCTCTACACTCGTTGATTTGGATTTTCGCGCCGAAACATATTCATTCCCGATCCTAGGTATTTGAAAAGCAACATTTATTGCTGTTTGCATATTCAATGAAGGTTTTTTTCCGATTTTAAAAATGATGACCACTGGCAAATTGGGCCAGAAATTAATTTGCTGTAAGACGAGACAATGCCCGGATTAAACGATCTGAAATACGTACATCCACCGCTTCAAAGGAGGCTCAAAGAAGGCTAGAACTGTTCGATTAAAAGAGAGAAATGCAGAAAATAGTTTTTTTTCAAGTAGAAGAAGGTCTGATGCAAGAAGCAGGAATGGCAGATTAAATAAAAGAAGTATAACATATCATTTTTGACTTTGAGAGCAAAAAACTTCACGGAAAACTTTAAATGCGTTTTTCTCAGAACAGACTTTTTCAGTACCTTTGACACGATTTCTCGAGTTCTACTCGACCGATTCACTTGAAATGTTCAGAGTCTTGTTTATAGACCTATCTGTAGCACGAACTAGCATCATCTCCAAATTCCAATTTTTACTATAATTAAAAAATTCGAGAAACCCAAAAAACAGTAAAAAAAGACAAACAATCGCCAATTTATCAAAAAAAAATTTTTACTCATCGCTAGTTCGGGCGATTGCGGCATCATTGTAGATTAATAATTTTTTTATTTCTTTTATTTAGGATGCCTAGGAGGGCTGAAATCATGTCAAGACTGAGGTGCCAATTTTTTGAGACCCCCCACTTCATCAGCTGCCAGTTTCTTTAATTTTCAATTTTTTTTTAATTTTGGTATTATATTTTAATAATATTAATAAACAAGTGGTAAAAAATGGATAGTAAAAACATTCATTGCTTTCTTTTACGACACTTTAAAAATGACATAAAATTCATCGCTCTGTACTAGAATAATATCCCCTTAATTTAAAACTCAAACACGAAGTTGATCGTGTGAATCAATTTGATTCTTATTTCTCGATGGTTCTCCGATCCGAAAAATATGAAATTGTTAATATCCTCAATTTGAATTGAAATTGGATATTAACGAAAAATTATAAATTGTTCAATGTTAAAATCTATGAGTATACAGCTCTTAAAAACAAGCTCAAATAAAACGTTTAAAAGTTTTTTTTTACAAAAAGTATCAAAAGAAAGGACTTTTGATTATTCATCATACAATGTTGCGACAAGAAATTTACACTCAAAGAAATTCCACCGACTATAATGGAATAATTTGCACTTTGCTTTATCTTTATTTTGTTGATTGGATAATGTAACGTGTAATTAATAGCATATTTTTAAATTAAGAAAGTAGAAATTAGTTTCACAAAATAAATATTTTTGTCTTCATTGTTAGCCCTTATGTTTGTATGTAGTTCGATATCTTTGGCTGATTGTCGATTATTGAAAAAGTTAATGGCGCGCATTCAAATTATCTCACAATTGCGGTCGCGCTGAGATGCTGAAATCTTATATGTGTGTGTGCGTCGGGATTCTCCTCGCTGTCGATAAACAAGCCAATGGACATGTAAAAATACAGTATGGACACTGATCGACAGTCAACATAAAACGCACACTTACAAAGCTTTACAATTATATAAGTGGTTTGTTTAAATAAGTGACATTTGATAAATAATAAATTTGGAAAAGTGAAGAATTACATTATCCGAAATATTATAAGTTATATTATAAGAAGATCATAATTTTCGGATCTGGTCGCCAATTTATATGATGAAGATTTTTTCTTCTTATCAAAGTTAATTCACTTTATTAACTTCCCGTAGGGTAAGTTATAGTAATCGCAAAAAAATCGAAAATGAAAATTTTTATATATCTTTACGTTTCAGAGGTTTCTGAACATTTTGGCATACCTTAGAAAAAATGGATGTATGTGTGTGTGTGTGTGTGTGCGTAGTATGTATGTGTGTGCGGATACAAAATTTCGTCGACGATTTCGGGAACACGGATGAAGCAATTTGAATAATTTAAAAAACATTCGATCCGTATTGATAAGGAGACGTGCTGATTAGTTTTTGGAGAAGGCAGGTCTAGCCGTTCCGGAGATACGGGGCAAAAAGTGCCAAAAACGGTAACTCAGTTTTTAAGAGAACGGAACGTCCGATTTGAATAATTCAAAAAACATTTTATTTGTATTGACTAAATAAAAAACTGTTCAAATTTTTGGAAAGGCAAGTCCAACGACTTTGAAGATATGGGGGAAAAAGTAAAAAAATGAGCCATTTGGCGGTCAAAAATAAACATCAGACATATGCACATCAAATTATCAGATATTTTATAGAGATTTTAACAATAAGTATAAATTTTGTTTACATTCCTATGGGTTCCGTGCCA
>NW_020538040.1:71532436-71722436 GCF_003426905.1 Ctenocephalides felis
ACACTTTCGTCGGGTGGCATTTCGGTCTAACTCACCACGTAGCGGGTTTCAGAGCGCTGCGAGAACCGTGAACACGGGGTCTTCGATTCTAAAATATTTTCGCCACTGGCACATATCAAATACACCATTGTATTTTTTTATAAAATAAAATTTAAATTTATTTGAACATTTTATTTATCAAATAAATATTAAATTGCAGTTGTAATTATTACTTTTTCGTAGGGTAAGTTATAGTAATGGCAAAAAATCGAAAATAAAAAAGTTTGAATATATTTACGTTTGAAGGTTTCTAACATTTGGTGTCCTTATGTTTTTAACTAAACGGTAAATATTAGTATAGAATATTTTAAAAAATCTAACTTTTAAATTGTAGGCGCGGATACAGAACAACGTCCGTCGGGTCAGCTTGTATATATATATATATTATATATATATATATATATACATATATCAAATATAGAATTCGCGATCACAATTTCACGATGCCAATTCATGATACGATGTACGATATTTCTCGTCAGTTTTATAACATGAACGTCGACAATGAGGATACTTTCTCTTATTATTTTATGTATTTTAACTACACATTCACTAGATGTTCATAGAAACACATTTTTATGACCGGCAATGTTACTGGAAATCTATCTCATTACAACGGCTATTATTTCGTTATTGGATGCGTAAAACAGTAAAAATAACATCAAAAAATATTTTTAAAAAGTTATATTTTTTTATCCAACTTTTATTTTTTTGTATTACAAGCAATATAACAATCATCTTTATGTAATGATACCCAACAGCTTTGGCAATATAATCTAGCTTCGGTCAGTAACGTTCAGTCCTGCTGCTAAATCCGCTCCACCCACCCACCATTATGAGGACAACATTCAGTCAACCCGTAACTACAGAAATAAAAAAAAATGATTTCAGCAAAAAATATTCCTAATAATTTAATAAATAAATTAAAAGCCATATTAAGAGAATCAAACCACAACTTTAAATTATGTGTCGAATCTTAATCGATGTGACAACTCAATTTGGAAGCCTATTAAGAATAAACTTAAGCCTTGTATTAAAAACCTCCTTTGAGGCTTTACTATCAATCAGATTGGGAATCAGAAGAGTGATAAAGAAAAATGTGACCTTTTTGGACTTCACTTGATCTCTGTATTTCAATCAAACGTTCCTGATCATAACACTGAAGATTCTGTTTTTTATTTGAACATCGACTACTCAGAATGCAGAAACAAGTTTCTCATGCTCAAAGAGATCAAGAAAATTAAAAACAGAAAGTCTCCAGGGCGCGATTTAATTACTCCGAAGATGCTTAAGGAACTGCCAAATAAAGGATTAATTCTTATCACTTACATGTTAACGCTATTTTCAGAACAAAATACTAGCTAAATTAATACAAAATGTCCATTATAAAGATGATACCAAAGAATTGCAAAGATCCCAGCTTGTTGGTGACCTCATATCGGCCTATCAGTCTACTTCCTATATTATCAAAAATTTTTGAAAAAACGTCTGCTTCAAGATATTCTGCTTGCATCCGACTTATGTCCAAGTCATCAGCATTCGACCACACAACAATGCCACAGAATTGTCAACCAAATCAATAAAACTTTTGAATCAAAGCAATATTGCTCTGCTGTTTTCCTAGACGTCAAACAAGCCTTTGACAAAATGTGGCACGATGGCCTAATTGCAAAAATCTCGATCTGATTCTTCCATCCGATCATAATCAAATTCTGACATCATACCTAAATTATAGGAAATTTATGACTCGAGTAAATCAACACAATTCCGAAATATTGCCAATTAACTCAGGGGTGCCACAAGGTAGTGTACTGGGCCCATTTTTGTACAATTTGTATGTATTAGTATTAGTAGTAGTACTGCTACGTTTGCTGACGACATTTCTATAAATTTATATATTTGTGCGAAACGTACAATGTTACTACCACTGTCTATACTACGGGCCGCAAAGTCATCACTGCTTTGTAATTTATCACTAATTTTTTTTGAAGACATTAAAATGTGTATTTTTTAAAAACTTCTTGCAAACGATGTATGCCTATGCCTCACCAAAATTCGGTTATGTTTATTTGATGTTTCGTCCGGTAGACTTACGACGGCTCTAAGGCGTCCTATTCGTGTTTGGGCCGCTAACCTTGCGACGACCCCGAGACGGTATATTTGTGTTTGGGCCTAAAACCATGCGACGCCTCTAAGACGTCATATTTGTGTTTGGACCGATAACCTTGCGAAGCCTCGAGACGTCTTTGTAAGTTAAGGGGTTAAACAACATGTCAATTCCAACATCAAGTGTAGTGAAATATTTGGAATACATCTTGATCGACGAATCACCTGGAAATATCACATCACAACAAAAATTAAATCTATCAAATCCAGAGTGAGGGAACTATATTGGCTGATAAGTCATAACTCAAAACTATCACTTGAAAATAAAAATATTGTTCAAAATCATGAAATAGGTAATCAGTTTTATTTTTATATAATTCTTCATAAAATGTAATATGTTTTAAAATTTTATATAAATCATTCATGTAAAGAATAAATTTATTATTTTGATAGTTTTGATAACGGCACAAATCTAAATCAACCTATTGAATTTCTGTGTCCATTACAAATGAAAGTGTATAATATAAACTGGCGAAAATATCATATTCTATGTATATAAAATATCGATACACGGTAGTATTACTTAAAGAAATTACTATGTAATTAAAATCTTGAAAGACACCTTCTCAATCCGTATTTCTGCCTGAAGCCTGAAGTTTTACCGATTTTGAGGCCCGGACAAGTGATACGTACTAAGCGTGCACTATCGCGAGTTGAGCACACGGTGTTCGCTATAATGTAAAACGAGTATTATGTGTCGACTCGTTCTGCACCGAGAAAGAAATTAAAACATCTGCAACGTAATGCAGCTGCGTCTGCACGACAGTGCTGATCGGGTCAATGCGAATTTTAATTTTTAATCCCAGAATTTGGATAATTTAAGTAACTATATAGAGGTTGTATGTTTTTATTTTCCTTTTTGTAATTGACCTGATGATTTCCTAGCTAAGCTATTAGTATACTAATAGCACATATGCACATATATGTGCATCCAGCGTATTTTTATTCTTATGGCTATGGCCAAATATTTTACTTATAATGAAATTCTTGGCCAGATATTTGTGAAGAAGTCAAGTTGGTATATATCTGGGTGCGTATACAATTTGTCTAGGCATTTTATTCTGGAATCTTTGTAGGATTTCAACATTAAAATTGTTAGCCGTGCCTCTGCTGAATTCCATAGGCTCGAATAAATTTTAGAATGGTTTTGTATATCGGACCTTGCTGTTGACTGTCAATTTTGATTCATAATCCAGTGACCATAACCAGTATAGGTGCTTGCACTTATCTTCAAATTATTTCTTCGTTTGATAAATGCATGTCTTCCACGTTAGACGACGATATAACTGGAGTCCAAAATAGTTCACTGCATCTTTTTATTGCAGAGGGGTTTAATTCAGAAACACTACTGAACAAGTAACTTTTCTCATTGTGCAATTTCAAATCCCGGAATAAGTGTAAGTGAGTTATAGTATGATGAGCAATATAGTCAGCATGAATCGCTGACCGTATAATTTTCAAATTGCTCTAGTAATATTATTATTAGTTCCCCCCCCTCCCCCACCAAACATCACGTGCATTTTTAGTTACGTGATAAAACTGTACAATTTTTAAATTTTTGTTTGAAAATGTTTGATTTTTTTTAAATCAGGTAAAAAATAAATACACGTGATATCTTACTATACCCCTCCCTCCTCCACGTGATATTTCGTGATTTTTGGTCATACACCCCCTCCCCCTAAAAACCTCACGTGATTAATGGACGCTCCCTAAAAAGAAATGATCTATTTTCAAGATAGTATTTACGGAGAAGACTATGTTAGATTTCATGTTGCTTTTATATGACATCACCTCAAGTGCCAATTTTCTATCTATAGTTGAAATATGTCATGAGTAAATTAAAACACTATATTATTTTAGTACATTAATACTGATTGTTATATGTTAATTAATACTGTTCTTTTTTCTTTTCAGGTAAGTCTGATAACATTCGCGATAAATACCAGAGCTATGATACAATTTCCAATTAATTAGATGAAAATGGTAACAAACTTAGATATAATATTTTTATTTGAAAATGTTATTGAAATTATTACTATACAATAAATCAAAACTAGTGGTGCATGGCAACGTGCCTTGTGGATAACTTCTCCTAACGTAATGAAATATACGAAAAATATTAAATGTTTTGTAAATAAATTATTATAATTACTGTAATTTTCATTATTCGTAATGTACAGACAAAATATATGAGCTTATAGATTGGACGACGACGTTTTTATATCTTTTGAGGATTTTTGGAGACCCACCCTCCCCTTGGTAATAAGTGGTGATATTCAAAATTACCCCCTTTCCCTCACTAAACATCACGTGTATTTTTAGTTACGAGAAAAAATTGTATTTTTTTAAATTTTTTTTTGAAAATGTTTGGAGTTTTTTCTTAATTCAGGTAAAAAATAAATACACGTAATATCTTACTATACCCCCCTCTCCCCTATGCGATATTTTGTGTTTTTTTTTGTTGAACCCTCTCCTTCCCCTAAAAACTTCACCTGATTAATGGACGCCCGCTAAGTATTGTATCTTGAAGTTCGGCAGAGTGTGAGCGCGGATTCAGTAATATGGATATTATATTAACCATGAAATATAATATTAATTGAAAAACTAGCAAATTGTTTATTTATAAAAATGAATGACTGACCACAATAATTATTTCATCCAGCTAATTAGGTAAAAATTGGTTAAGGTCTCATCGTCCCGCATATGACAACAAGAAAAATTCAACTTACAAAATCCTGAACACACCCTTATTTAAAATATTTTATAAAAGCCATTAGTGTTTTTATGTTAAAACTGTTAAAATATTTATGCAGTGATGCTTGATATGGTATTTGAATTTTATATTTTAACTAGTTTTTATTATTGATTTATTAAACGTTCCTATTTTTATAATAAACATACATATATATGCACAAAATGGGTTTTGTAATGATTTTTGATTCTTTCCTTTTCGAACCGAACCGGAACAAACATGAGAACCCGTTTTTAACTTCCCGAAGGAGAAGTTTACGTTTTCATCAAAAAATCTGATTCGCTAATTTTGTTTTCTCGACGTTTCAAGCCATTCTGAATCGAATGAGACCAAATTTGGAAAAAGTATGTGTGTGTGTATGTGTGTGAACAGATTTTTTGCCGTAAATCGACGTTTTCTCAAAAACGTCTGGACCGATTTAAAAAATTTAAAAGCCATTCGATGTATCTCGATGAGGACTATTGTTTGTCAGTTTTGTGCGGCGATCGGCCGAGCCGTTTCTTCATAAATCGCAGAAAAGTGAAAAATTTTTCGTCTACGTTTTAGCCCGCAATTCTGAATCGATTTTGAAAATTCAAAAACTGTTCGAAAGATATTGGTTGGGAATCGTACTGATTAGTTTTTGGTAGAGATCGGCCGGGCCGTTTTCTTGTAATAAAGTTTTTTTTAAAAAAATTCGACGTGTTTTATGATTATTTTTTTGACGATAGATACAATAGTCTTTTAGATCATACTAAAATATTACGGCCCTACGATAACTCGTTTAGCTTTGAAAATTCGTCAAAGTTTGCAAAAATTAGTATGGTCTTTTTGGCATTTGTCAAAATTAGAACTTTCATCGACGTTTGCTGAAAAACGCCTGAACCGATTTCAGAAATTTAAAAACCTTTTGACGTATCTCGATGAGGATTATCGTTTTTCGGTTTTGTGCGACGATCATCCAAGCCGTTTCTTTGTAATTTGAAAAAAGTGTTAAACATTTCGTCCACATTTAAGCTATAACTACCGAATAGATTTTTAAAAATTAAAAACTGTTCGAAAGATATTAGTTCGGAATAATACTGATTAGTTTTATGTGAAAATCTACCGAGCCGTTTTCTTGTAATTAACTGTTGAAAAAAAAATTTAAGCCGATCTTCATGGAACTTTTTTTGGCCATATATATCATGGTCTTATAGAACTTACTGAAATATTACGTCCTTACGACAAGTAGTTTAATTTTAAAAATTCATGAAAGTTTGAGAAAATGAGTAGTTCTTTTGACATTTGTTAAAATTGAAATTAGTCGATTTACTTGATATAACGATAGAATACTTGAGCTTAATGAACATGCTAAATAAGTAACGTCCTACAAAAAACTGGCTCAATTATAAAAATTATTGATTTTTGAAAATTTGCTTTTAAAAAATATTCCGACCGGGTTGACGTATTCGATTTTTAATAATGTGTAATAAATTTACTTCGAATACTTTTAACTACTCAAATTAATTTATCTATCATGGATTAAGTCGAATATTTACACAAATCGGGAAGTTCATGTAACTTGCCTCAAGGCAAAATACCAATACTAACTAGTTTCATTTTAGCGTTCCCGTAAAAAAAATATTAGCACAACACCCCCTAGGTCAAGCCTAGTAATACATATTATGGATATATATAACATATTATATTAACATATTATATAACATATTATATATTCAGTCAAGATTTGCGGGTGTTTAAATATTTAAGTAAACTGAAAATGTGGAAATTTATGTTTATTTTGGCTTGCACTCAATTTTAGCTGAAATTCAATGAATATGACGTGAAACAGTTTAAGCAAAATGCTGCTTTTGCTAAAACTGAGACTGAAAAGTTTCTGTGATAACTATGAAAAACAACTCAACTGATAAGATAACAGAAACAAATTTATTCAGCTCAGCAATTATGATTTCATTCAATGTTTATTTTTGATATTCGTCATATTATATGTTTATAGTTTTTTTAAATATAAGTAATTAATTACGAAATGATATTAAAATTTGATGATAATGTATAATATAGACGAATTTAATTTAATTCAATAAAGGTATAATATACAATATTATAATATATTCGAATGTACTTTGGCTGGGAAAATATTTTCTGAAAACTGCTTTTTTATCTTATTTTAATATATCAATATGAAAGCTCAATAAATACATCGATTTACCATAAGGCTTAAGTGTGTACGAATGTCGTCGTGTTCATAGAGAGCTCCCAGTGTAACCAATTTGGCTTCAATATTTATCGCTCTGAATTCAAATATTGAGAATTGAAATATGTTATTATAATATTTATTTTTTAGAAGTGTAATTTTTGAATAATTTTTTATCGTTAACACTGCGTGACACTAAATTTTATGTTTTGATGTTTTTTGAGTAATTTGAGGACGCTGATTCTACAAAGTTATTGAACTTTTGTAGAAGCTCTAGAGATATACCAATATGCTAGTTTTACTTCATGTTATGCCTCCAAAAGTTTTTTTTATTTGATTTTTGAAAGTGGGCAAGACCTGCCGGATTTTGTCTTAATCTCCAACAGTTATCAGCCACCATGTGGACGTTCCACCTCCATTGATATCGCTCCTCCATAGTCCTCATGTCTTGGCGAATACTCTCGCCCTGCTCTTCAAGGTTTTTCAAAAACATTTCTAAATGAGAGTGCAGATAATAATTTTTGATGCATATGTTGCATTCTAGATAATTCAAATGGAATAACATGCATTTGAAAGCTTAACTCTCACTACGCGAATGCCGTCGCTCCGGCCCGCAAAATTCATATAAATCTCGGAATTCGCGAGTGGAAAGAGTTAACCCTAAGCTACTGAAACTTTTCTTTTCCAGAAAATTGGTTGCAGCCAAAACGAATGGCACTCTGGGTTTCTTCTCAAATTTAATAATAGAATTTACGAAACCTTGGATTTTTTATGATTTGCCGATTTCGGGATCATCAAATATATCAGTATTTAACTCTTTCTGGCTTCTCTTTTACCGTTGGTCTCTCAATCCATTACATTGTAGGCAGAAGATGGTGATGTTCTAGGTTGTTCATCATTAGCATGAATAGGAGTTGTGTAGCTGATAGTAAATAGACCCCAAGATTATTGGAGTCATGATATATGACCACACGCTTCTATTGTTTGAATTTACTACTTTGATATTTAAGACACAGAAGAAATAGCCGTAGTGGTGATTATGAGTTTTTCCCAAATGACGGAGTATTAAAATCATTTTTAAATCAAAGACGGATAGCATCATTTAGTCCTTCTGGATATTAACCTAAACAAACTACGCAATTTTGGCACATAGTATGAAGAACCCATGTTTTATCTTGATCGCGCGATTCAATTTTAAAGTGGTCGAAATATGCTGTCTTTACGAGGTTAGTTATAGGTTTTCGGTACTTGCCGAATTGCCACAAAACTGTCTGGATTATCACACAACGTCTTATAGTTGAATCCATACCGAAAACAGCAGATAAATCTTTACTTGTTTGTTAAACTGGGATAATCATAGCCGAAATGACTAATGAGGATAGTTCCCTAAAACTCGAAAACGGGAACTGTTCCAAAAAAACGGAAGATATATTTAAAATCAGCGTACAGTTCTTAGTTGATTTTAAAAAAAGTTTCAGGAAACAATCAAAAGTGCTAATTTTGTGTCGCAGTGTAATTATTGGAAAATCTGAAAATATTTGTTGTACTTAGGCGTTTTACTGACTCGTACCGCAAAAGGGTTAACATTTTATTAAAACGCCCTTATTTTATATTTAGATATTTTTTATAAATAATTGAATATATTTTAAGAAAATCTAATTGCATTAAGCGTAACTGACTAAGTTGAATCTGTGCTTGTGAAACGCAGGTGTTATTGCCTTCTTCAAACAAAATTGAATTTTTGGATTAAAAATTTTTCTATTTGATTTTTTAACTTCACGTAGGGTTATAGTAATTGCAAAAAAATAAAAAATAATCATTTTTATATATCTTTGCGTTTAAAAAGTTTGTGAACATTTTGGCATATCTTAGAAAAAATGGAAAAAGAGCCAAAAATCGTAATTCAGTTTTTGAGAGAACGGATCGTCCGATTTGAATAATTCAAAAAACATTTTATTTGTATTGACGAAATGAATAACAGGTATGACTGTTTCGGAGATCCGTAAAAAAAGTGAAAAAAAGTCATTCAAAAATGATCATTAGACATATGCACATCAAATTATCACATATTTTAATAATAAGAACAAATTTTATTTACTTTTCTATGGGTTTCGTACCAATGTTTATCCGTCTTCGATATTTCATTTCTACGCAGCTAAGGTATCGCGATTGCTTTGAAAAAAAGTATTAAAAAAAAAACAATTTGTTTCAAAAATTTTAAAAACCTCAAAAATCGATTATTTTCAGAGCACTAAAAGAAAATTGAATCTTTTTTAAAAATTCAAATTTTTGGTACGGGAAGTTCCAGCAATTCGCCTTAAGGCACGATGCTATATACTAGTTATATTATTAGAATACCGTCTATATGTGTGTGCTGCTCGGAGCACATGTTATTCATGGCATGTGCAAATTATAGCGCTGAGCGGATGACGTAATTTTCATACATACATTGGGGAGCATGATTTTCATATTATCGGTCATATCTCATGATGCCCGTATGAGTTTATTATTTTTATATTTAAATTATTTCTCGTTTAATAATAAGTAATAATAAGTATAATGTTCCGCTTATTCATTTATAGATTTAGACTTGATTTTGAATTCTGGATATTGGGCGAGAATTTAGTTCTTTTTTTTTGTTTCTGAACAACAATCAGGATTTTTGTATTCTGTAACTTATAATTGTTATTTTTACCAATTGCTATAAGAAGTAAACCCAATAATTGGCCTATTCCAGTTTTGATATATTACATATGTATTTTATTAGAAACACTATTATTTTCAAGTTTCAAGTTGTGATGATTATTTTTCTTTTTGCAGTATACGCCGGAAGGTCTATTTTTACCTAGAAACATTTTTGATCTATATTTTCTAGTGAAAATGAATGCCTCTATTGCTTGATATTAGGTTACACGTGACGGGAAATTTTTACTTGGCAAGGCCGAAGCTCTATCGTTTATATCACTTAATTGATCAATGTGAGTCCGACTTATCGTATGGTTCGGCTGGAACGTTGCAACATAGACCTACAATATAACTCCATTAAGACGATCATGCTTAATAAGATTGGTCGCACAATATGCCACATGACGCCGGTCCATGCACCTTAACACATCAGTAAATTTGATGTGAATTTTGTTTCATGATCAGAATGAATATTAATTATGTAAATAAGACTTCACTAACTTTATTTTTCTCTGGGGCGCGGCCATCCACTCAAATATAGAAATCTTACAGAGGTTCCATAATAAAATGCTTAGATAAATTGCCAACGCACCTAAATACACCTCCAACTGGTTACTTCATGATGAACTGGGTGTCTCTTTCATTAAAGAAGAGATTCTTAGACTTTGTCTAAAGTATCGCAGCAGACTCACCTTTTACCCAAATAACCTTGCGAGAAAGCTGCTAGAACCAATCCAATCCAGAAGACTGAAAAAGAACTACCCTAACGACTTGTTTTAGGTTTAATAATAAGTATTAATTTCTGTTTTTCTTGTTGTTTTTCTTCTTTCTGACAATCCATATATCATACTTCAAAGAACTGCATCACTGGATTTCTTTCTTTGTTCAATTCTAAGCCATGCAATTGATTTTATATCTCTTGTAGATAGATGATCAAATAAAATTATATTAAAAAAAACTTTTATTTTATTTTGAAAGACTATAATTTTTGTCATCTAACAGTTTAAAATTAACAACAAATAATAACAACTTATTTTATAAATCGCTTGTGAAAATGTGATTGAAACATTAGTTTTATTTTGAATGATAACAATTTAATCTTAACAGCTTTCACAATAGGATTGTCAAAAGGAGTAAAGAAAGTAATACAAAGGTAAAATCCCAAATCTAGCTAGATGTGAAGATATGGGAGATTTTTTTACAAAACCTGGTGCTTTATCAGAAAGTCAATTTGAGGATGATGAAACAGGGCAAGTTAACTTACCTCCAAAATTATCTTCACGTGGTCATTTACAAGATCAAAAATCTTCTATTCGCTTGTCTGAGTTGGGACCGAGAATGTCATTGCAACTTATGAAAGTTGAAGATAGGTTAATGGACGGTGAAGTTTTATTCCATGAGCTAATAGTTAAGAGTGAAGAAGAGAAAGAAATGATTCTTAAGAAAGGCATGGAAAAAAAATTGAAAGAGAAACGAAAGAAATTGCAGGAAAAAAAAGTTGAAAAGAAAGAAAATGAAAAGCTGAAGTTGAAGCAAAGATCTTTATCTGGAATGGGAATTCCAGAAATTGATAAATTAATGGAAAATGCAGAGTATTACAAGGATGAAGTAGGAGCCAGCCCTGATCGAGATTTGTTTAATTCCCAAATTCGTGGTACAAAAAGATAATATAAAACCCCAGCACGCTATAATAAAAATAAGGAATCGAGGACTGAGACAATGACAGAAGATAAAAATAAGAACTCAAAATATGCAAGTAAAGACAGATTACAAAAAGCATGTAAATTTAAAAGCAAAGGCACTAAGAAACTAGGAGGGCGTGGTAATCACCCGAAATGTATTTTTTTTTTGTCTTTGGGGGCTGAAACTTCTCCTTACTTCGTATTTATTTTAGATGGTAACCCAATGGTTAATCCATCCATATTCGATGATTTTGTTATTAGAATTAATCTAATAGGGCTGACATTTTATTGGTGCAGCAATGCCGGGCAAGGGCTATTTTCACTTAGAAACATATTGCTATCTATATTTTCAAGTGAAAATCGTTGTCACTGCTGCCTGACAACAGGCTGCTCGAAGTGGGTATCGAACCCGGGACCTCTGAAACAAGTCCCGTCGCTCTTAACCGCTGATCTACGGGCGAGCCCAATCATCCGAAATATGGATGGCGAAATCAAGAACAAAATAACAATACAAAAAACACTAATATGAAGCGAAGTAAAAAACAAAAATAAATAAATTTGTGTATATTGTTTATATCGATAAAATTTATATAATGTGACCATGTGCGTGAGAAAACAAAATCCATTTGAACAATCATACAGTGTACTTCAGTCACAAAAAAATTCTTCAAGACAACAAGCATTTAATTGTTTGCAAAGCGGATAAAGGGAATATTGCAGTGGTGTGGAAGCGTTAACGCTCCCAATTGGGTCCTTGTCTGATTTAGGATTATTTTTGCATTCTTCCAGCAGTTGGGAAAGTAGAGAGTTTTTAAAATCTCGTTGAAGAGAATAGTTATGTATCTGTAGGCAATTGGTGGAAGCTCTTGTATGTTTAATACTAATATTGTCAATGCCGGGAGATGATAAGTAATGATAGTAGTTTTTTATTAATAAAATTTAATTTTTATTATTATAATAATAAAATTTAATTATTTATTCTTTAATTCAATACATAATTAGTTCATATCAATTTAATTTATAAATTATATAATTTTAAAATAATATTTAATTATATATTATAAAATAAAAATCAATATTAAATAAGATAACTTACACATTGTGTTGTGATTGAAATGTTAAATGGTGATCACAGCAACACTTTATTGAATACATTCTTCAAATTATTCTCCTATGAAAAGATTTATTTAAACAATAAAAGTTTTATTTTTTAAAAACAAAAGAATTACAGTGAATGAATGACGAATGAATTACATTGACCTTCTCTCTAAGCGACTAATTTTCTCCATCTACCCTAATTCGCGTTATTTCTTATTAAATGAGTAAACTGAAATCGTAGTTTAGAACAATGGAAGAGACTTTTTGAATTGGATGCTGTGTTTAATATACCATGCTTTTGCAATTATTTCTATTTGAAATACGTTTCTGAAAAACTATCACGTGTTCGAGCGCTCTATCGTTTCTAATATATATTTATAAAGAGTAATTATATTTATATTTTTTATATTTAATTGATGTGAATATATTCAGAACAATGTATAGAGTAAAAAGTTGAGCTTTTAGGCCAGTAAATGATTTATAAAGCAGAAAATAAAATAAAACTTGGGACTAATATTTTACAAAATGTTATCCTGATATTCTGGTCTAGAACTGATTAGTAGGTGACACGAGATGATACTAAACTCATTAAAAATTGTGACTTAATCGACCGCGAATTTTACAAAGGACCAAATATATTTTTGTTCATATTAGACTTTTTTTGTTGTTTTGAACCGCAATCAGATCTTAAGAGTCCTATAAGCTGTTGGGCTAATCTGACTTAATCTGACCTAATCTGACCTAGATCGATCTATTATAATTGAGATAAAATGAATTGAATATTTTATGTTGAGATAATATAGTTTTGCTTCAATTATACTTAGTTATTGAACTGCTTGTTTATGTACTTCTTTTGCTCTCACTTCTCCTAAAAGATTAGATTTTTGCGCGGCAATATAGATCTTATTATAGTGAATATTATAGCTTCAGTCCAGAAGAGATTAACAATGTGTTGTTAATCATTTATAAAATTTATATTCTTTCTAAAATATAGTATAAAAAGTATAAAAATTGCATTTATTCCAGACTATAACTGTTTTCTAAAAATGTATAAGATTTCAATTGTCTGCTTTCACAAAAACGACTAACGAATTATTTTGTTGTTGCTTTCTATAAGAAAAATCATGTCGTATGTGAACAAAGGTGTTCCTCAAAGAACAAAATATTTTATTTTCTGAATTAAAATTAATTTTTATAATCATATTTGTTATGGTTTTTAATAAACTTTTTATTCATTCAAGGCGACACAGATTTTTTATTCTATATCAAACTTATATCATCCAAGCTTTGTCTTACAAACTTTCAAAAATGAACAACTTGAATTTTACTTTGCAACTTCTACATATGTTTATTATGATTACCTGAAGAGATAATATTATTATCAATAATAATTACCACTTAACAAAATGATAATTATCCATACAGTGATAAATTATAGATTAGTTTGAGATGCACCAGAACTGATTTCAATCAATAAAGCTATCAATAAATTAAATCGATTTAAATACTTAATGAAATGGAAAGTTGTGAAAAAACAGTATAGCTAGTAACACAATCTTAACAGAATTGATGTAAACTAATATTGTTAAATCAATTAAAACTATTTCAATCAAGTAAAACTAGAAATTATATAGAAGAGAATGAAAAAATTGCTCGGGGCGCGCGCATGGCCCGACTGTTGGTGATAATATAATAGTACGTGAATCATCGCATAACAGCAAAATAATGCGGAATGCTTTCGCATGACGTCATGCACATATATACAATCTGAAATTAACCACCAACATTGACGGGATTTCCCGAAAGCGTGACATGGGACATCTTTTCTGTACTTGCGCATATGTTGTTTTGATTTTTACGTCACGCTGCTGTCTTGCTTCTAGCATTTAATATAGGATCGCTGGTTGTTTTCATCTTTTAGAACCCGAATGCTTTATGAAATGTATCATTGTTAATTAAAAAAAACTGCATTAAGTCACTTATCTTATGTGTCTTATCAGATTTTAATCCTTTTGCTATGAGTGTCGCCTATAGGCGACATCCACATGACAATCTGTGTGTACAGGTGTTGCATATAGACGACGTCCATTGTATAAAACCATGCTGTCATATTCATTAATCTTGAGTTGATTATTGAGGGTTCTAATTTAGTATTGTAATTTTTAACTTTCCGCAGGGTAAGTTATTGTAATCTTCTAAAAATCGGAAATGAAAATTTTTGCATGTCTTTACGTTTTAGAGGTTTCTGAACATTTATATATATTGGATATTGGATGTATGTGTGTATGTCCATATGTACGGATACAATTTTTCGTCCACGTTTTCGGACGCACGGATAAAACGATTTGAATGGTTTAAAAAACATTCGATTCCTATTGATAGAGAGATGTGCTGATTAGTTTTTATCGAAGTCAGGTTCAACCGTTTCGGAGATAACTCCGCAAAGAGTGCAGAAAATAGAAGAGTTTTTGAAAGAACGCAGCTAATTAGTTTTTTTTTTCAGAAGTTTAAGTTTTAATTTTTAAACAAATTTTTATTGGTAAAGACTAGAATATGTATGTTGTTGGTTGCGTCTGATCCGTTTAGTAGCGCTATTGGGCAGTTCGCTGGCTCGTGCGAAAAACACTGCCGTAGCGAAAGGGTAATAATATGCATACATTTCTTTCAAAATTATAAAAAAACTAGCTGTAAGTGGAATTCTGTCTTAAGGCAATTAAGGCATCGTGCCTTAAGGCAAATTGCTGGAACTTCCCGTACCAAAAATTATTAATTTTTTAAAAACGATTAACATTTTTGAAAAAAGTGTACTTTGAAAAAATAAGATTTTTGAGAAACTATATATAATATATGGACAAAAAATTACTTTTTTTTGAAAAAAAAAATTTAAAAAAAAAAAAAAAATTCCATTTTTTTTTTTTTGAAAAAAAATTTTTTTTTTTTATTTTGACATATTGTGGAAGATCTGAACTTTTTTTTTCAAAGCAATCGTACTGATTTAACTGCATAGGGACAAAATATAAAGCGCGTAAGCGCCGCGTCGCTGTCTAACGCAGAAGCATTGGTACGGAACCCATAGGAATGTTAACAAAATGTATACTTATTGTTAAAATCTCTATAAAATATCTGATAATTTGATGTGCATATGTCTAATGATCATTTTTGACCGCCAAATGGCTAATTTTTTTACTTTTTCCTCCATATCTCCGAAATCGCTAGACCTACCTTTATGAAAATTTTATCGATTCTTCATCTTGTCAATACAGGTGAAATGTTTTTTGAATTATTTAAATCGGACGCTCCGTTCTCTTAAAAACTGAGTTACCGTTTTCGGCACTTTTTGCCCCGTATCTTCGGAACGGCTAGACCTGCCTTCGCCAAAAACTAATCAGCACGTCTCCTTATCAATACGAATCGAATGTTTTTTGAATTATTCAAATCGGTTGATCCGTGTTCCCGAAATCGTCGACGAAAATTTGTATCCGCACATACATACACACACGTACATACATACACACACATACACACACACACATACATCCATTTTTTCTAAGGTATGCCAAAATGTTCAGAAACCTTTGAAACGTAAAGATATATAAAAATTTTCATTTTCGATTTTTTTGCGATTCTATAACTTGCCCTACGGGAAGTTAATTATAACATTTTCATTAATTTACTTTACTCATTTCAGTGTATGTTTCAGAAATTTTACTTGCGTATAAAATTAAAAACAACAAAGAATAGACTTTTTATTGTGATATTCTTAATTAAAAGTAAAACTAGTGGGGTGCATGGCATCGTGCCTTAAGGCAAATTGCTGAAACTTCCCGTACCGTAACGAAATATTCGAGGAATACTGAATGTTTTCAAATTGATTATTATTAATATTGTAACATTGTCTAATATTTATAAGAATTATATAAACTGAATTGCAAAGTTGAAATTATTTGTTTGAAGTATATTAGAACTATAGTAGGAATTAGAAATAAAATCCGAAATATTTTCGATATACAATTTTTTTTTTTTTGAAAAAAAAGTTGAAACAAAAATTTTTTCTACAAAATCAATTATTTTGTTAAGACAAGCAGAAAGTTCTTTGAATCATCTAAATCGGACGCTTTGTTCTCTCAAAAACTGCCATTTTTTGCACATTTAGCTCCGTATCTTCGAAATGGCTGGGCCTGCCTTTGCCAAAAACTAATAAACACTTCTCCCAATCATTACTAATTGAATGTTTTACAGATCATTTAAATCGGATGCTCCGTTCTCTCAAAAACTCGATTTCTATTTTCTGCACTCTTTGCTCTTTATCTCCGTAACGGCTGGACCTGCCTTTGCCAAAAACTAATTAGCTCATCTCCCGATCAATAGGAATCGAATGTTCTTTGAACCATTCAAATCGGTTGATCCGTGCGCCCGAAAACGTGACTGGAAATTTGTATCCATACATACATACCTACACACACACACACACATCCATTTTTTCTGAGGTATGCTAAAATGTTCAGAAACCTTCAAAACGTCGAGAAATGTAAAAATTTTCAATTTCGATTTTCGGCCCATTGCAATAACTTACCCTACGGGAAGTTAACTAGTGGTGCGTGACATCGTGTCTTAAGGCAAATTGCTTGAACTTTCCGTAACGCAATTTAAACTTTTAAAAGCTTTAAATTTTTTTGAAAACTTTGAAAAAAAATAGATTTTTGAGAATATATGAAAAAAATAGTTTTTTTTAAAAAAATTTGATTTTTTTATATTTCAATTTTTTTGAAAATTTTGATTATTTTCAAAGCGCCGCATTGCCAGCTAACGGATGGACATTATAAATCTTGGAACGAAATCCATAGAAATGGTAACAGAAATTGTACTTATTATTAAGATCTCTATAAAATATCTGACAATTTGATGAACATATTCTGGTGTATTGTAATAACTTTTAATTAATTGCGAGTTGATTAATTTTGTATGCAAACACATTGTATGTGGAGCGAGATAAAACTATTGATAGTGATATCAGAGTCAATTTTATCTGTCTCGTAGACATAGATAAACAAGTATAAATGCTAGCAATAAATGATAGTCGTCAGTGTCGAGAACATCGAAAACATTTTTATTATTTTTTTTTGACCGAACAAAGAATTAAATTTAAATCGACCTTACATTCACTTTATGTTGTAGAAGATAAGTAAGATTTGTTACCCCGTTACCTCTAATGATGGTGACAGATCTTAACACAATGGCGGGCTAAGTAAAACGCGTCTCTCCTCATGATTCACCATTTACTAGATCGCCGCGGGGGCGGGCGTTGCCATGGCGACGCGTTCCAATATCACGATGATTCCATACAACGTAAAGCGCTCCGATGGCTCCGATCATTCTGTTGCATTTTGCAAATACAATATCATGCTGCCGCGCCGAGCAGCCAATTCCGCGAATCACACGGGTTCAAATCCTGATATGCAATTGATCTATTTTATTTATCATCCGTTCTTGTGACAACATTGTATACTCTTTAGGTCATATATGTCAGGAATTGTGTATTTTGAATTAGATAGTGATAAAGAATACTGAAATGATTTCAAAAGCAATTCTCAATTTGTAAAATAATTTGTGTTACCTTTATGAGAGAAGAGTTAAAAGAAGAGAAGTTAAAACACAATTTTATCATTTTGGCTTTTTATCTAATACTCTTTCAAGTTTTCCATTTTGTTAATCATGTGACTGACTACATAATTATTTCATTTAACTTTTTGTTCATTATTTTATTATATTGCTTAATGTAAATTAGTATTAGTATTTTTTCCTGGTTTGAATTTAACTTGCTGAAATATAACACACATACAGTGTTGAAACGTACAGAATAAAGTTAATTAGTTATTGCTTTTTATTTCTACTATTTGGCTGCATATATATATATATATATATATATATATATATATATATTGTATGATTCTGAATTTGATGTTGACATATGTATTAACAAAGTCTAATAATCGGGCATAACATCAATAAAAAACATGAATTTCTTTCAAAAATTTATTTTAAATCCATCCGATGTAATTACATCTTCAACCAGTCTACGAATAACACACTCTCCATTTGTGATTTTTTAAAATTAGTATTTTGTGAAAATATTGTGTAATTTCAAGTTAATGTTTATAATACATAGTGTAGTGCATTACCATATCCTGATACTATGGATTATTAAAATTTTCCAATTTATCACTAAGATCAACTAATTTTTCCACTGAATAAAGGCTAGGATTATAGCCGAAACGTATGGATTTAAAATAAATTTTTGAAAGAAATTCATGTTTTTTATTTGTTATGCCCGATTATTAGACTTTGTTAATGTAGATATATATATGTATATATATATATATATATATATATATATATATATATGCATGCATATATATTATCAAAGTCTAATAATCGGGCATAACATTTATTAATTCATATTGATATTTCGATTTCAATCATATTGTTGATTGATTTTGTACTCAATTTCTTCAGTTTTGGACTATCTATCAATTCCGTTCAATTTGCGGAAAAATGGGATTTAATTATTTCAGTATTATTTACGTCTAACAAATTATTATACATTCATAGTTATATATAAAGTATGTATTACTAACATCTTATTAAGAAAATTATGGCATTTGAAGCAAAATATTGGTAATTTAAGAGGCGCTCATGAATTCATAAGTAGAATTAATTAAAAACTAATTAATAATTTATTTTTTGTTGTAGTTAATATGATACTTGTATATTCATATGAAATTTTACAATTATCGTTTTTAATTTTTTGTCTAAATTTATAATAGAAAGCATCTTACTAAATCTCATTGGCTTCTTTTTCATAGACTTTTACTTAATTTTATTTAACATAATTTTGGATTCGACTAATAAAAAAGCAATTGTTTTAACCATTTTTTTCTGGACTTCTATCCGTGCGTAATACGATATAAATACGATTTGCATTTAATAATGGCATGACTTCATCTCATGAAGCTTTTGTGTTTATCATTTATATCCCCGTAGGTTCTCATACAGTTTGTTTGTTCTGTTACGAATGCAGATAAAAATAGATTTGGAGACTCTGGGTAGTTTTCAGGAAAATATGTTTTTTTACAGTTTTTATTAAAATGAAAAATGCTTTTACATGGAAAGGGTTGTTGGTTGAAAACAATGAATCATCTCTACACACTTAAACTTAGGCAGAAGTAGTGAGACGACGAGCGATCGCTTTTTTTCGGAACAAACTTTTGTCTAGTAGTGAGACAACGCAAAAAACATTGCTATATGCAAGATTTTAAAGTTACTTAGATTTGTGGAATATACTTGATTGAATTGAACTCTGGCGAATAAAAATCCACGAGAAGACATTTGAGTTATCCAACTCTAATATGTACACCCTAACTTCACTTGTGCACCATAAGATTTTTGTTATATCCGTAGAAATAAAATGTTTATTTCTTTTAATATATTTCAAAGTTTAATAATATAAAATAAATTACTAATGTGGCACAATTAGACCATTTCAGGAGTGAAATGGAGCCAATTTTAGATGGGTCATGTTAAGTGTCGATTGTGTTCATTTTGATGTGTTCGTGGTTCTTATTTGTAGTGTTTTGAAGTTTTCATATAAGTACTTGGTGTCAATCTGTCTGAAAGGGGGCATCCCCCATCCCCGTAACGTCGAAAGATATGTAAACTTTAAATCTATCTAAACCTTGCTATCTGAATCGAAATCGTTTGCGAGGAAGTGCTACGCTGTTGCATTAAATGAGTGCAGATTTTATTTAGTTTCCGGCGTAGCTCGACGGTTCGGCGACTCGACGGCTCGGCGCGCACGGTCACTTGTTGCGTCGGTATCGTCAGGCTAAGTTATTTGTTCCCTTCAGTTCGTCTGGCGTCGTGTTGCACCGAGCGTTCCCGACCACGCTGACTGTTTCGCAACCTCGTTTAAATACTTCGATACTGCTCGCATTGCACCTTCTCCTCTCACTCTCCGCTGACAGTGCTTTACAACCAGCTTGTAGGAAACTTGAATGAAATTAGAAGATAATTCGAAAATTGTATTATTTCTTTACTAATTTTGTGTACTTCCGCCTCAATAATTTCATCATCTTATTCTTAGGGTCAAACAGGACAAACTAGATGGTTTTATATAATTTTATAAAAAAATATAATTAAAGATTAATTTTATAAATAATATATATATATATATATATATATATATATAAGTATTTATTAGAAAATAAATATTCCTCATAATGTTTTAGCCGTTTTAACCCTTTCCACTCGCTAATTCCGGAATTGACTTGTATTTTGCGGCGGCATCCGAGTCGAAAGGGTTAATTTGTGCATTCTGTAGAGTGTTCTGTAAAAAAATAATTTATATTTTTATTTAGTTGTCCTCTGCGACCAAAAAGGGTTAATAAATATTACTGGAACAGAATGTTAAGGTTTGATTTTACTGCAAATCTTGAATAGTTTTTTTTTTTAATTTATGAGGATTATGAAGATCATATTATATCAGTTAGATAAGTTTCTAACCTATTTCAATTAGGTATTATTTTAGCCGACATAGCTTAAATAATCTTGTTTGTGGGGAGTTCGAATGTTTGAACATAATTATTTAGTAAGTAATAGCGTGTGAAAAAGGGTAAATGCCCTCCTGTCAGCATGAATAAGAAGGCTATATCAGAAGTCTCCAACATCTAATACCTCGGTATTCATTTGGACCAAAAACTAAACTGGATACAGCATATAAACCAAAAAATAAAAGAGCTACGAAGCAAAGTCAGGTCACTGTATTGGCTAATAGGGCATCACTCCAAGCTATCACTGTATAACAAAGTTCTTATTTACAAATCTTTCATTAAACCTATATGGACCTATGGAGTCGAGCTCTGGGGATGCGCCATCTAAACCAGAATAAAGTCCTCACAGTGACAACAATCAAAAATTTTAGGACTTATCACAAGCGCGCCTTGGTATGTATCTAATGAAATCCTGCATAATGACCTCCATATGGAAACAGTACAAGAAGTGATCAGCAAAAGAAGCATATCCCTCTTTGCCCGGCTTAATAACCACGTAAATTCTATCATACAACCGCTGCTGTTGGACTCTTAACCCAGAAGACTCAAAAAGAAACAACCAGCAGATCTTCTCTAAGTGACTAGTTGGAGGGTTATCTACCATGACAACTTTTATACTCAAGTACAACACTACTTGGGTTAATATTGAACCAAACAGCCATAGAACAACAAATGTTCTGAATGCTGTTAAATAACGTTAAAAAAAGTAATATCGTGAACACGAAATGTTACGGTCGCCTAATGAGTCATTGTCATATTGAAGTTGAACGTTGTGTGCCCCTGTCCGTTGCTTGCGAGCATTGCGAAGCGAGTCGAGCGCAGGAGCAATCAACATCATTCCGCGACCTTGTGGCGCCGCGGCCATGACGTCACAGCGGGATCCGCGCCTGGCGTACGGAAACTCGCATACAGTTCGTGGAAACATTCGATGTGCGATGTGTGTTATGTGTTGTGTTATCTTGCTTGTATATACCACTGCTTGACCTGTGCTGCTTTTAATAAGTCAATCGTACGTGTCCGCCCCGCGTACTACGTTTCATTCCTGTATTATGTATGAAGAAACTTTCGCCAATCGCACTAAATATTTCCATTTATGTGTTAAATTATATCAGTGGATTCTGAATAACCAAAGTTAACAGACTGTACGCGCTGTCAATCCGTTTCACGTGAAACATAGTGCGATCACTTTCTTGGAAGTAGTTTACACGGTGACGTTTGTGATGATTCACTTTTTATAATAGTTGAATATGTTGTAAGTGTAAAAAAATATGTTGTGTGCTGTGTGATATTGTTAATTTTGCTTTTGGTGTTGTTTCTATCTCTTCGTATGCTATACATGGATTTTTATAAATGATTTACGTATCAACTATATTGAAGTATGTTTTGCTAATATAATTAATTGTTCAGTGGCATCATGGTTTAATTAATACTGAATAATAAAACAAAAGGACTTCGGTATAGCCAGGAATTTCGTATTATCATCTGTTCCATTACATTCCATATCATGTATGTATTATGTCGCGAATGAAAATAGAATACATTTGAATAAAGTCGAACATATTTTTGTTTAAAATTTCGCTCGTTCGGCAGTAACTTCACATGATTGGACAACAACGCTGGCGTATGTATGATAACGTCAGCGCGGATATGTAATCAGTTCCAAGAATCTAAACCTATTATCTCTGTATGACTATGCTTATAATATTGTCAGTATATATATATATATATATATATATATATATATATATATATATATATAATTTCTTTATCATTGATAATTCTATCATCGATAATTTCTTACAAGACATCTATTTACATCCAACACTATAGATGCTTAGTTTTTTTAAATAAACGTGTGCATATTTTTTTAAAAGGCAAATAAATATATTAATGTATACTAGAAATAATTATTTATTTTAACCACCGATTGTAATGAATATGATTGTAAGAATGTTGTATATTGTCATGTTTTTCTTCAAGAATTATATTTTAATCGAATATAAGAATTTTTGCGGGTTTATTACTAAATTAAGTCAATTTAGTTTGTCATTGAATATTGATGCAAATCTATTCATGGCGCAATATGTCTGTGCATATAATAATAATAAATAGTAGTCTGCACGAAGGCAGGTCAATAGTATAAGAGCATCACAAAATCAATGATTTGCTTCTTCTCCTTCATTTATTATTCTAATTAACGAATTAACAACCATTAATCACTTTTTATTCTGTTTTTATGAATTTTCCTCTCCAAACTTCTGCTTACATTTCTTCTCCCTGTATTTTGTCTTCTCGCGTAAGTCGTCAATTGACTGCATTCTTCTTCTTCCCATTCCTTTCAGTCTTTTTATTTTACCCTCGACGACGTCGTGCGGGAGACACTCTTTTTGCAGAACTGGTCCTATTCAATTTCCTTTTCTTTTCGGGATTGTTCTCCGTAGAGTTCTTTCATCGGTCACTTTTCTTTCACACACACACTTTATTTCTTAAATTAGACGTTTCGAAACCATGGTATGCTCCATCTTCAGAGTAATTTGAAAAAAAAAAACAATAAAAAGTATATACTCTTACATTATCCAATATTTAATTATAAATTATATTTAATTTTTAAAAACAATAACACCAACTAAATATGTGAATATTACAGAAATATTTGAAAACAAATCTTAAGTGTCGAGGATGAAGAGACAGGGATGGTCATTATTATAATATAAACGAAAGGAGTGCGCGCATCGCATACTAAAATCAACAAATGTGGTAACAGATTAATTTATTATAGAGAATAAGATAAATGAATGAAAATAATAAACAAAAATAGTTATAAATTAATAATGAGGTTTATATAAGAGTCCGAACTATTAACATTGATTTTTTAATTTTTTTTATGGAATAAGATTTGGGGATTATCAAAATCAAACCTATGGTTGTTGATATTAGCAACTATATAAAAAGTATGAATTTCTTAAGAAAATATTTGTACGTTTCCGCTATAGTCCTAGCCAGTGCTGGATTTACAGTAGGGGCAATCGGGGCTACTGCCCAGGGCGGCAAATTTTGGGGGGCGGCAAAATTTGGATAGTGAGAAAAAAATTCTATACAATATAATCAACTTTTTTTTAACAACATTTTTTATTTCAAGAAATACAATTAACAAAACATAATACGAATGCAATGCAAATTTTGGGTTGAAATAAACGATAACTAAAATTTATTATTTTGCCTTGCCTCCCTCTCTGAACGTAAATTATCACACTGGTTAATAAGTTATCAAATTTGGCAATTTGGCTAATATAAAGATCCGTAAACAAGCTGAAAGTTTAAGAAAATGTTCTTCAGTTCTCGAGCCCTCTTAAAATGACGTATTTGTGCACTTCCAAGCTTATAGCGTCGAAAAAAAATTTAAACCAGTGACTCATGGCTTTGTGCCTTAAGACAAATTACTGAAACATCCCCTACTGAAAATTGCATTTTATAAAGAGCTTTCAATTTTATAGAAAAATGAAAAAAAAAGACATAAAACACATTTTTTGTATTTTCAAATTTTTCGAAAATTATGAACTTTTTGCTAAAAAGAGAAAAAATATCGAAACTCAATTACCATATTTCGTAATTGCCTGTACCAAAAGCTAATCAGCACGTCTGCTCATCAATACAAATCTAATGTTTTTTAATTATTCAAGTCGATTTCGAGAGCACGGATCAACCGATTTATGATTCAATTCCTATTGATAAGGAGACGTGCTGATTAGTTATTGGTTAAGGCAGGTCCAACTGAAAATGATAATTTAGTTTTTGAGAAAAAAGCGTCCAATAACATTCAAAAAAAATTGCAGAATAAATAACTGCTTAAATCTGTGGGGGGCAGGTTTAGCGGTTTCGATGATCCAATAAAAAAATTTGAAAAAGAAACATTTTGCGGACAAAAGTGATCATAAGACATATGCACATTAAATTATCAGATATTTTAAAGATATTATAATAATAAGTATAAATTTTGTTTGCATTTATATAAGTTCTGTAACATTGTTTATCCGTTAGACTGCGAGGCGGCGCTTACGCGCTTCTATATCTTGTACCTCGCAGCTGAAGCAGGGCGATTGCTTTAAAAAAAAGTTCGAGAGTTCGTAAAATTTCAGGGATGGGGCGGCATTTTTGTCAGTGCCCCGGGGCGCCAAATTTCTAAATCCGGCCCTGGTCTTAGCCTTCATTACAATTTAAGAACTAAAATATGTAACAAAAATTTTAAAATATATAACGTAGAGATCGCAGACTGATCCAAAATTTAAATGTGGAACTGAAGGTAAATGTTCGTTTGAATGAAGGAAATATTAATAATATAAAAATCGAGAGAAGAGATCGGCAGATTGCTGGCTATATTCGTTTAACCGTAGCTAGAGAAATATTACTACTGTAAAGTATGCATATGATCTTGTGGCACTAAGCCAAGATAAAGATCGATTTATATAAAATGATGAACAGAATCGTCGAATTAAGAATACTATATGTTTTGAAAATCAATAACGCCCAATAGAAAATAATGAAAATATCAATCAAGAATGATTTCTTAAAGATTCTGAAATGACACCAGGTACTAAAACATGTTAACTACTTTAACTGCTTTTTTTTGGCGGAATAAGGCGAATTCTGAACAGATTCTGAAGACTTTCAGAAAAAACTGAGAGCTTAATCGATAAGCGGAATGAATCTCGAATTGACAAACTAGTGGAAAAAAAACTAGTTAACGTATGCCGCTACAAACTGTTGAAACTTACCGATCTAAATAAATGTTATATAAAAAATTAATCAACAAACAAAAATTTAAATTTCGTAATTCTTTGAACAAACATTTGAACACTTCTAAATATTTGCAAGTTTTAGAATTTATTATAAATATTTTTTATATATTAATATAAATAAATAAACAGATTCAGAAACCCAAATTAATCTATCAATGCATGGTGTCATTAACCTTTTCAATAAGGTACTATGCAGCATTTATGTGCCATTGTTTATAACAGTGATGGATATGACATGGAAGGATTTTATAAACCTTTTGGCGCCTTTCTGTTTTAGTAATTAAGGGCAAAAGGTGCAGCTCATAATGCTATCGTGCATAATGGGCTCTAATGTGAATTATCTGGATTTTCTGACAATATTATCATTTGAACTATTATTTTCATATATAAAATAAAGGAATAGTTTCGTGTTGCCAAAGAAAATTGAAGTGCTCACTAATAATAGATAAATATTCAGAATGATCTTGTCCTTACCTTAATCCACCCATATTCTTTATTGTAGAACAGCAATCAGAACTTTATTTTATAATACTTTTTATGTACGTTTAATTACTCTAATACTGACATATTGGAAACATATATTTTGAGTATTTTCAAGTAAAAACAGATAGCACTACTTCTGCTGGCTATCCAAAGTGGGTATCGAACCTGGAACTTTGAAAAGCCAATGATTTTACTATATAGCCACGGAAAAGTCTCTATGTTCAATATGAATTAATTATTTTTGATTAGCTCTATTCATCATTTTGATCGTTCTTAAGTGACATAATTATCATATTATATATTATATTCTCTGAAAATATAATCTACTAAAGTTTTATAACTTACGTTGCCGCAATTAACTGCTTTTCTTCTTAAATAGACAGAAATATTCCTTTGTACCTTAAGGGGGTATTCTAGTGTAGAAATTCAAAAAATCGATTCTTTTTTATTTCATATTTTCAAAGTATAACTATCTAAGAATATGGGTACGAGAAGGTTTTTGAAATTTTGAATTATTTTCGGAGATATATGCATTTTACTGACTCGTTCTCCAAACTGGTTTGGCAGGGTCTAATTGGACAAAAGGCATTAGGAAGTCATTAGACTAATTTAAGACAGTTTATCGTCAGATGAATTATTAATTCGATGTATAGGTTCAGAAACTCAGAACAATAATGAATCTCTACACTCGTTGATTTGGATTTTCCGAAACATATTCATTCCCGATCCTAGGTATTTGAAAAGCAACATTTATTGCTGTTTGCATATTCAATGAAGGTTTTTTTTCGATTTTAAAAATGATGACCCTTTTGGTAATGCAAATTGGGCCAGAAATTCATTTGCTGTAAGACGAGACAATGCCCGGATTAAACGATCTGAAATACGTACATCCACCGCTTCAAAGGAGGCTCAAAGGCTAGAACTGTTCGATTAAAAGAGAGAAATGCAGAAAATAGTTTTTTTTTCAAGTAGAAGAAGGTCCGATGCATGAAGCAGGAATGGCAGATTAAATAAAAGAAGTATAACATATCATTTTTGACTTTGAGAGCAAAAAACTTAACGGAAAACTTTAAATGCGTTTTTCTCAGAACAGACTTTTCAGTACCTTTGACACGATTTTTCGAGTTCTACTCGACCGATTTACTTGAAATGTTCAGAGAGTCTTGTTTATAGACCTATCTGTAGCCCGAACTAGCATCATCTCCAAATTCCAATTTTTACTATAATTAAAAAATTCGAGAAACCCAAAAAACAGTAAAAAAAGACAAACAATCGCCAATTTAAAAAAAAAATTTTTTTACTCATCGCTAGTTCGGGCGATTGCGGCATCATTGTAGATTAATAATTTCTTTATTTCTTTTATTTCGGATGCCTAGGAGGGCTGAAATCATGTCAAGACTGAGGTGCCAATTTTTTGAGACCCCCCACTTCATCAGCTGCCAGTTTCTTTAATTTTCAATTTTTTTTTAATTTTGGTATTATATTTTAATAATATTAATAAACAAGTGGTAAAAAAATGGATAGCAAAAACATTCATTGTTTTCTTTTAAGACACTTTAAAAATGACATAAAATTCATCGCTCTGTACTAGAATAATACCCCCTTAATTTAAAACTCAAAAACGAAGTTGATCGTGTGAATCAATTTGATTCTTATTTCTCGATGGTTCTCCGATCCGAAAAATATGAAATTGTTAATATCCTCAATTTGAATTGAAATTGGGATATTAACGAAAAAATTATAAATTGTTCAATGTTAAAATCTATGAGTATACGGCTCTTAAAAACAAACTCAAATAAAACGTTGAAAATTTTTTTACAAAAAGTATCAAAAGAAAGGACTTTTGATTATTCATCATACAATGTCGCCACAAGAAATTTACACTCAAAAAAATTCCACCGACTATAATTTAATAATTTGCACTTTGCTTTATCTTTATTTTGTTGATTGGATAATGTAACGTGTAATTAATAGCATATTTTTAAATTAAGAAAGTAGAAATTAGTTTCACAAAATAAATAATTTTTGTCTTCATTGTTAGCCTTTATATGTATGTAGTTCGATATCTTTGGCTGATTGTCGATTATTGAAAAAGTTAATGGCGCGCATTCAAATTATCTCACAATTGCGGTCGCGCTGAGATGCTGAAATCTTACATGTGTGTGTGCGTCGGGATTCTCCTCGCTGTCGATAAACAAGCCAATGGACATGTAAAAATACAGTATGGACACTGATCGAAAGTCAACATAAAACGCATACTTACAAAGCTTTACAATTATATAAGTGGCTTGTTTAAATAAGTGACATTTGATAAATAATAAATTTGGAAAAGTGAAGAATTACATTATCCGAAATATTATAAGTTATATTATAAGAAGATCATAATTTTCGGATCTGGTCGCCAATTTATATGATGAAGATTTTTTCTTCTTATCAAAGTTAATTCACTTTATTAACTTCCCGTAGGGTAAGTTATAGTAATCGCAAAAAAATCGAAAATGAAAATTTTTATATATCTTTACGTTTCAGAGGTTTCTGAACATTTTGGCATACCTTAGAAAAAATGGATGTATGTGTGTGTGTGTGTGTGTGTGCGTAGTATGTATGTGTGTGCGGATACAAAATTTCGTCGACGATTTCGGGAACACGGATGAAGCAATTTGAATAATTTAAAAAACATTCGATCCGTATTGATAAGGAGACGTGCTGATTAGTTTTTGGAGAAGGCAGGTCTAGCCGTTCCGGAGATACGGGGCAAAAAGTGCCAAAAACGGTAACTCAGTTTTTAAGAGAACGGAACGTCCGATTTGAATAATTCAAAAAACATTTTATTTGTATTGACTAAATAAAAAACTGTTCAAATTTTTGGAAAGGCAAGTCCAACGACTTTGAAGATATGGGGGAAAAAGTAAAAAAATGAGCCATTTGGCGGTCAAAAATAAACATTAGACATATGCACATCAAATTATCAGATATTTTATAGAGATTTTAACAATAAGTATAAATTTTGTTTACATTCCTATGGGTTCCGTGCCAATGTTTATCCGTTAGACGGCGACGCGGCGCTTACGCGCTTTATATTTTGTCTCCATATGCAGTTAAAGCCGTACGATTGCTTTGAAAAAAAGTTCAGATCTTTCAAAATATGTCAAAATAAAGAAAACATTTTTTTTCAAAATAATAACCAAATAATTTTTCAAAAGAAGTAATTTTTTGTCCAATTTATAGTTTCTCAAAAATCATTTTTTCGAAGTAAAATTTTTTCAAGAATGTTAATCGTTTTTAAAAAAATAATAATATTTGGTACGGGAAGTTCCAGCAATTTGCCTTAAGGCACGATGCCTTAATTGCCTTAAGACAGAATTCCACTTACAGCTAGTTGAATCTTTATGTTCGATATGATGAATAATAGAATTTATTGTAATCACATAAATTACATGAGAACATGTTAGACTTAAGCGACTCAAGTTTACTTATCGTCATCAAGATAGTAGATAACAGATACGTTAAAAGTATTTCGCGAATAGGTGATATTCAGTATTATTTTGGTTGAGTCGTTCGGTGTTATCGTCAGATAATGAATTGAAATGATTGCCGCTCGCGACGCTCGGTCTATTTTGACCAACACTAATGAACTGTGAGCAGAACGGCATAACCGCTTACATAAACATTGTATATGCGATAGCAATGCGCACAGCGAGCGCTTGAATGACGCATTGCTAATCTTTTTCAATGTCTATTATCGAAATGATGTTTTGCGTGCGCGCCGTACGAAAGTCCTCGGGTCCATCGTCCGTTATATTATTCCCGTGACCCCCGCCCCCTCACTACATATTAAATATATTCATTTTATATTTTTAGGTTACCATTCAAAACTATTCGAATGCACTCTTATTGTTGAGGCTTTCTTATCACTCGTCATCTATTCGTGTGTCGTCGTTGATTTTATTTCAAATTAATAAGGATGCAGCACTACAAATTATATCGATGTTTTACTTTGAACCGATGTGAAAAAAAAATTGACTTTTAATATATAATGCTAATTTTGTAGTTATTTAATATTTTATATTGTGAAACACTTGAATAAGATATTTCCAGAAGTAGAAAAGCGACAATTAAGCGATAATTTTATTGCACAGGATATGGGATATATGAAAGATTGACTTATTAGTGAAATATCTTATACACCCTTAAATTTTGTATTATGAGCACCATTTAAATTACAAATGGTTTATTTCTGACTACTAGTAACGATAAATTCCAAAATTAAATTCATTTATTTAATTCTGAAAGAAATAATTATTACGAAAGAATTAAGAAAGTATAAAAAAGATAAACGGATACACGATTATGAAAAACATTAATAAACATTTTTGTGCATATTAAAATAAACGATTTTTAATTAACTATTAACTGAAACAAAATATTTTAAGGTATTTTCATTTGATTATCTCAAATAGTTTTTCAAATTATTGCTAACGTTCACTGGTCTTACGTGAAAATCAGCCGATTTAATTCTTCATAATTAACAGTTTCCTATATAAATTCTGAAAACCTAATCAAATTAAAAAAATCAAAGTCATTTTACTCGGAAAATGTTTCAGTTGGGTATCATTTTATTAGTTTTTGATAAAAAGCGGTCAAAACCGTTTGTTCGCAAATTCATAAATTAACTATTCAATAAATCTCAACTTTCATTGTCGTTAAAAAGTTTTAGTCTATAATTGATCGTGTCATTTTTCATATTAAAGCTATAATTATGATTTTATTTATCGATTTACATATTTATCTACTACAATAAATTCTCACAAATATTATACTGATTTTGAAATGAATGTGAATAATGAAACTAAAGATTGCTTGTTTTGTCGTATCATATACTAAGTTAATAATTTTATTTTTTAAACAACTTACAGAGTCAATAACGTCTGCCAGAAGATTACAGCATCAACAAGAAAACAAGGCGCCACAAAGCAAGGCATTATTAGGAAATGGTAAGAATATGTACCTTTTCACATATTCATCATTTATGATTTACATATATTTTGTATGATGGTTTGAATCAAGGTTGTCAATTAATTTAGTTAGTTTCTCATTTTACGACTGCGTCTGCAGCACAAAAATTTTAGTATGAAGTCATAATTTACAATGCGTCAATTAAATTTTCTATACCTAATGAAATTTTGAAGGAAGACAAATTCATATAAATAAATTCTCACTTATCGTTTTATTGTATACTAAAGTGTGTCACAGTATACGATTTATAATTTAATCGTTCAAATATGAATATAGTTTTTAGTATGCAGATTCTGTATAGTTAGTTATTTTGCATTGTGAATTTTCATTTTTTAACTTCCTGTTATATTTAGGGTAGTTATATTTATTAATTTATATTACGGACACAGGATTAAATTTAGTAATTTCAGAAACTAAATTATCATAATTGAATTAAATACAGTAAAAAACAACCCTACAACAATATTAAGCCAATAACATTAGTACTATCTAATACAATAACTTGAAGAAAAAATGTTATAATATTGAGATAGTTTATTTAAGGCTTATAGATCTTGAGATTCTTCTGATGGTAAAAAAGAGTGCGCGAAAGGATCACACGCGATTGAAGTTAAACTTATTTACTACTGTACAAATTTTAGTAAAAAAACAAAGTTAAGTAAAAATAAATACATCATATAACAATTTTGAATAATGTTTATTAGTAATATGGTAACACTCGTGATGCACTCATTTATTAGTGTCGTCAATCATTATACACATTTATATAATGGTAAATTATAAATTATATATTTATGATTGCATTAAAAATATGTATAATATTTACAAACAATAATGTAATCAAAGTCATACTTAAAATATGACATGATCGGTTTAAAGTAATTGCTGATTAATAAATTCTATAATATTCGTTCACACAGTGGATTATGTTAAACAACGTCTAAACAAATATTGTTTTTGCAAATTCACTCATCCTGTAACAATTGTGTTTGAAGAACTTCATGTAATTAAAATTAACATACATTAATTTACTGTTTGTATTTTTTAAAAAACATGGAATATAAAAAAAAATTGTTACTTTTTTTGTTAATTTCTTTGTTTTATATCAATGAAAAACAATATTTATTTTCCTTCGGCGCCTTCGTAATGAATGTGAAATTCAAATGAAAACGAAATGAGGTGCGTCGTCTTTGAAATGAGCTGTAAAACTCAAAGTGAAAATATAATTTCAATTGAACGTCATACTTACGGCTACAGGTTTACCAAAAAAGTTTCGAACACAGTACGGGTAGAAAAATTGTTGATAATGTGCTCATTATTCATCCGATTTTCAATGTTTGCGATAACCAATAAGTTTGATAGGTTTTCAAGGAACTCTCGTCATGTAAATAATAATATATAAAACGCAGTTTGAATAGATAATATCAGAAAAAAGACAAAAGACTGGCTTACATATATCAAAACGCGTCATATTTCATACAAAATGTATGGGTGGTCTAGACAGACCATTCCGACCGACGGAGGGTTGAAGGTGTATAGGACTCAAATAGCGAAATACAAAGGGATATGAAGAAATATACCTTTCTTATCGACATCACTCACCATCTCAATAATCTCGATGTGGAACTTCAGGGAAATGCACATTTTAATTACAATTTGTATGATAATATTCAATGCTTTGAGTGCAAATTAAAATCACGGAAAAAATATTTATTGCAGAATCTTGTTTCATATTTAAAAAAAAAAAACAAATTTCAATGAAACATTCATCCCGTATATGGAATATTTTATTTTTAAGAGGCAAATTGCTGATGTGACTGATGAGTATCAGTTTGAATTAAAGAACCCGTTAAAAACTGGCGAGCAAGATAACATTTCAAAGTTCTTCAAAACATTGTCTTAGCCTCAATATAATGAATAAAAATGTCCGAAAACTATAGTTAAAATCACTTTTTATATATTTTTGAGAACTATTATGTAATCTGCAATATCTTAAGTATAACAGATCCCATACTGAAATTAGTTGTTAATAATTATTAACTAAACTTAAGTTTAGTACCACATTTAACATTAATATAAAACTTTTATAAATCATTTCTTATTTATTGTAATTGATATAAAGTTTTATATTTGATACTGAACTTATTAGTAATTTATTTTAATATAGGATTTGTTATACTTGCATATTATTGCACAGTAGTTGTCAACAATATTTATTTTTCTTTGTTTTGTTATTTTGGAACGTATCTCTTATAATCCCATATGAAATGCCATCTTATATTTGCGGAGTTTTAGCAATATACCATAAGGCACGATGCCATACACTACTAGTTTATCGTGATTTTAGTTTGGACTAGAGGCAATCTTTTTTTTAGTTTTACACTGTACAGACTGTACTCGTTTTACTCGTTTTCGATCCTACACGGTTTTTGAAAAAAAAATCTGTTAACGAAATTTATTAATTGTGCATTCACACGAAATTAGAACACTAAACTATAATATGTTTTCATCTACAATAATATTTTCATTATTTTACTGTCAAAATACAACACTCCAAAATGTATTTACAAAATCTATAAATTATATGGCAAAAGATAAAAATAAAAAGCTAGAGATTAAAAGAAAAGTTATATTTTTACGAACCAAAATTGAAATTTTGAATCCTCTCCATACTAATGAGAGAATAATAGATGAGGCTAGAATTAAATAAACGTGTTTGATATTAAATATATTAATATTATATTTATTTTGTTCAATGTGTTTGATATTCATCATATTAAAAACTGACAAAAGGGCTTTTTTATAGTCATTTTCGTTTAGGACGGTTGCACGGTTTTTTATGAGATGTATTTTCCGTGTAAAACGGGGGATAGATTAATATATATATTGTTTTTTCAATGGTTGTTTGATTGAATTTTGAAGGTCCAAATTTGTTATAAACACTTTAATTCGTAAATTTATGTATTTATTTTATGTTGATTACAAGTTAAATTCGTATTTATAATAATTTTAATGTTGGTTTTGATAACGTATTGATTGACTTGATTTTTTGTGTGATTTTCGATTGATGATTTTTTGTTTATATATCAATATAACCGCATGCTTTGATTGGCGCGAACATATATATATATATATATATATATATATATATATATATAATAATAATAAATTACTGAATCGTTGTTATTCATATTTATATATATTTAGATAAAACGTTATCGTGTGAAGCTTTTAATGACAGACTTGGCACAAAGAATCGGTTTGGATGAAACCGATACTTTAATCACCTAAATAATGATAAAGCGTTGATAAGCAAAAGTGTAGTTGTTATAAAATGACCTTTTCACATTATTTAAATTTAAATAAAAAGTGTTTTAATGTTTTTAATATGATACTGCCACTTTATAATATTAACTGCGTACATACATACATACACACGCATATATATATATATATATATATATATATATATATATATATATTATTAATTTGGAAATATGAACAAACAAAACTCTTTTTTGCACTAATTTATTAAATAATAATTTTCACAAATGTTTCGAGACTAGGTTTGTCTCATCATCAGTGTGTTATAATTTAAAATTTAATATATGGAAACCTAAATTAGCATTATGTGTTATTCGTTACAAGTCGCTCGATACACGTGATATATATATATATATATATATATATATATATATATATTATATATTATATATATATATATATATGTACGTGTGTGTTATTGTTTTTGATTGTGACCCTAAAATTAACCACTATAGCCGAAAATTGGTCTTAATTTCACCAAAGCTCTTAACTACCAAACAACGTGAGAGAACTTTTTTCTATTTTTTTCAGGACAGTTAGGGCTGGACGTCAAAGTTTGGGACACCTTGTATTTATATCACCTCACGCTGTTTATAATTTAAATTATAAAGCTGTTATTGTATAGCAGTTATGATTAAAATTTTCATTAGTCATTCCAAATATTTTTACCTATATACACATTGTAAGAATTATAATTAATTGACATATTTATCTCTGCCAGCTATGTGTATAGATGGCAAATCTAGAGCGTTGCTTTTAATTTACGGTATGGTTGAAGCATTCTATTTTTTGCTTGAAATTCATTTATTTAAATTCATTAAAAACAAATTTAAAAAGTGATATTATCTATTACGACAACATTAAAATAGGCTAAAAATCAAGAAAAGGCGTAAAAACCCTAGTGAAACATATTTTTATAACTAGTACTGTATTTGAATCAATCAGACTAATCAGAACTAATCAAACTATTCAGACTAATCAAGAAAATGTAAGAAATTGGCGATAATGAAGACAGTTAAGTCGTTTTTTTATATCTTCGTAAAATCAACCTCATAATAGTTGTTATAGTTATGAATGGGTTCCAAATTGGTCACATCACAATAATTTTTAGTGATCTTTTTAGTTTAGAGTATACCTTAAATTTAAAATTTTGTTTTTGCAACAGAGGAACGAGTCCCGATCAAAGAGGAGTCCCCAACTGTCATCGCGCATCCGGACAACAGAATGGCTCCAACGCAAGTGCCTCCGAGTTCGCCAGCACCAGCAGCCATGACCTGCGCTGACAACAATAACACGGCCGACCTGCAAAACAAATACCTGCATAAGAAGTTCAAACGCGCTAGCGCAGCTCCTGCTATCCAAGAACCAGTCTTAATCACTTCTGCAGGTTTTTTACAAAGATTTTTATTTTTTATTCTTAACTCGTGCGGTTATCAATTATATTTGTAAATTAAACATATTTATTTTTATTTAATCTTTGATTCAAATACTATTAGATAAACTACTGATTACTTACTATTAACTTACTGATACATATACACACGCACACACACCACACACATATATATATATATATATATATATATATATATATGTGTGTGTGTGTGTGTGTGTGACAAATTCGAAACTCGGCACAAATAGTGTGTTATTCATATATCTATGGTCTTATTGAGTATTTATAATAATAAACAGTTCGTACATTTTTGTTCATTTATATAAGAAATGACTGTTTTATGCATTTCAATATGCATACAAATCTCAAATTGTGTGCCGAAATTGAGATCACTGAGTTACACTCATTTATAATTTTATAATCTATATTATAATTCAATAATTTTTATTTTTTATATTAATTTAGTTTGTTTATCTCTTAATCAAGATCACAGATGTCCTGAATATGAAACGTACATAATTACGTTTTACATACATTATTTTTACTTTCATATTCTAGCTTATTCAATCTTTTATATACTTTTTTGCGTAGCACTGCCTAGCCCTCCGGCACTTATTTTTGGGAATATGTTTTTTGATTTATTAAAAGTTATTAATATTGATATTGTCCTTACAAAGCTATTTATTTGTCACATATTTTTATCTAAAAGTGCATTATGTTCACATAGGTTCTGATCAAAATTCAAATCGAGAGTCGTCGACATTTGATGTAAGCGCATCCCCTATCGGTCAGAGTGGCCGTCATGTGTGCCCATACTGCAAGTTAGCCTGTGCAAAACCTTCCGTCCTGCAAAAACACATCAGGGCTCACACGAACGAAAGACCATATCCATGCGAACCATGTGGATTTGCTTTCAAAACCAAAAGCAATCTGTACAAGCATCGCAGGTTAGATATAGACTCTCTTTAACATAAGAGCAACCATCTGTATTTATCTGAACGCTTTATTTTTATCAAGAATGTAACCTTTTATCTTGCATTGTTAGAAGATTATTAAATGATTGAATTGCGACAGTTGATTTATCAGTGTTGAATTTCTAGATCACGAGCACATTATCAACGGTCAAGATGCGGCAGTGGAACGGCAGAGGAGGATGCTTCAGATGCTGATTTGTCTTCCTCTAATGCTTCTGAGGGGGCGCCAGAAACACCGCCACCGTCCACAATTGTTCCAACTGTCACTGTTCCTATATCTGCCATCATATCAACGACTGCAATAACCGCGAAAACTCCTATTTACAAACCTAAGTTTCACAAAGCTGCGCTTTATAGGTATGCATACAAAAATGAAAGTATAATTAATTGAATTCTTTATTGGTTTTGAATAATATAATTAATAATAGATAATACTCTTTCGCTGCATTTATGCATACACAACCAGTATTTTTCCAACTATGATCATAAAACAATTTTACTTAATTCATTATGAGATTACTATGACACTTCAGTGGTCATGATTTATCTTGTCAATTTATTAGTTAAATGGTGCCAAAAGGTGTATTGTTTATACAACCTATTTATCATTCAGTTTTATACACTTTAAGATAGCCCGCACACCAATCAAAGTTTCTTGGCTCTTCTTCCTAAGTAAACACTTATTTTATAAAATATGTACATCAAATTTTTTATGTAAGTTTTTGATTTCAAAATAAGCAAATACAATGTTATTCTCAAAATTTTGATTCACTTGTCGCTAAGTTAAAAAACAAATGGAATTTCAGACATGTTTTTTCCATATAAACTCTGGTTGGACTATCTTAAAGTTAATATAAAGAGCTAAAACTTTCTGAGATTTTTTTTTATCAATTTGGAAACATTGGGAGCAAGGAAATGCGAAAGCATCCATATTAAGGACAACCCTATATATATATATATACATATATATATATACATATTTACAAAGATTTATATTATATTATGTTTTTTCTTTGTTTGATGTATTGCCCTTAAAGTACTTACTTATACATATCAGCATCAAAATTAACTACAAAATCAATCAAATTAATAAATTGATTTATTTGTAAAGAATAATTCAATAACTATTATGTTTTAATCATATATTAACAGGGACGATAGTGAACATGCAGAAACGACTATTGTCAATTCAGTCAATTCAACAAACTCGTTCATGTCTATGAATTCTGTTAACTCTACTAATGCAGTGAATTCTATGAACATGGTAACTGGTATCCAGTTTGCCACTTCTGCATCTAACCAATCTACTTCAGAAGCAGATTCATTGACCCGTCGCATATCTAAGATCATATCACAAAATGAGGCTATAGTAGATGTTGTAGAGCCTCCTTTACTTCAACGTAAATATGGTAAGTTATTTATAAATTATAAATGTAATGTTTAGAACACTTTGGTAGGTTATAAATAATTATATACAATATTGAATAAATGTAGTATTACTTTTTTAATAGTTTATGTATTTATAACTGCAATTTATTTATTTATTTACATAGTTTATGTATTTATTTATTTATAACTGCAATTTAAAATCATAACTGTATCAAGAAAAAACACTGAGTCAATTGAAGATTTTATAACATATTATGAAAGATACAATGTCTGAATGTAATATCGAAGGATTTTACTTAATATGCTAAAAATATGTTTTTATACTTCCGTTATTATAGAAACACTAATTTGGTATGACCATCAAAATGCAAAAAGTATATATATCATTAGCATGATTACTTATTGAAATAATTTAATAAATTATTTTAGGTAAAATTAATAATATGACAAACAACACTGCACCTGTAGTTTCAAAATTAGCAAATGCTCTTTTACGCAACGACCAACAACCATTAAACTTAACTAAACCCGCTAGTACTGCTAATGAACCGCATAGAGAAAGAATGCGTCAGCGAAGATATTCCGAAACCCAACCGAATGCCTTAAGATTAGATCAGCATCCACAAAATCCAGAAGGCTCTATTATCAAAGACTTACTCTTAAAAGCGCGCGCTAGAGGCGATGCTCCATTCATGCTGGGCGACATTCCAGAGGATCTGGGCATTGGAGGAGGATCACAGTATACATGTCCACTTTGTAGAATTTCATTTCGCGGCGCTGATAATCTTGAAACTCATCGACAATATTACTGCAAAGGTGAAATCAACCCAGCAGTCGGTTTTCAGAGAAGTAGATCAGTGAATGTGCAATTGCCCGAGTATTACAACCCAAACACACTTGCTAAACTCGCATCGTCTACTTTAAAAGCTCCTGCAAACAACCGGCGTGGGCACAAACCTGGTGACCTTAAAATTGTACCACCTGACTTTGAAGGGAATAAAGTTTCTACACCATTACCTTCACCAGGTCCTTTGTTGGGTAATTATGTTAATTAAAATGCATTATTATTTCATCTAACAGTTCTGCATTAGACAAATATGAAACAAAAAGCATATTTGTTACATCTAGTGTACCAGTTTATTGTCTTCCAGTCTACTTGTATATATGATCATCTGTCCTCCAGTCTACCTGTATATATGATGATCTGTCTCTCCACCTCTTTACCGGTTTACCTATTCCACAATGTACCTGTCTACCAATGTACCTGTCATCCTGTTCTACATGGCTATCTACCAATTGTCCTGTCCACCATTTTATATATCCTTGAATATACCTATCCATCAGTCCACTAGTCTGCTAGTCAACTAATTACCAATTAATTAAAAAAGACATAATTACTATAATGTTTTCGGGGCGGCCAACCCCCTGTCTTGAGATTTACCTAACAATTTCCCAAATTTTCACGGCGATGGGATGTACGGTTTATGAATGCATAACAATTACACACACACAGACATACATCTATTTTTATTTATACAGTGATACCCCGCATAACATATGCCTCGCACAATGAAGGATGCGCATCACAATCTTTTTTTCGGTCTCTACTAAATCATTGTCATTTGTAGTAAAAAAACATATGTTGCTCAAATTAATTCAAACAGTGGACCTTGGAAATTTTTGCTCTGCTGTGAAAATATACTTGTTGGAAAAAAACTATCGACAGTTTCTTTAAAAATTCAGAAGCTAAAAGGGCACAAAAGGAAGCAATACGACTCTGGTATAACTTATTTCGTAAATAAGTAATATTTTTTTAATATCTTAATTATCATGAAAAATATCTTATTTTCTATGACCACATTTCAAACTACAGAACACATTAATTTTATTTTCATGTACTTGTATGGAAAAGAGCGTTTCGCATAGCGAACTTTTCGCACAACGGTCTTTCTCCCGGTACGAATTAAGTACATAAAGCAAGGTATCACTGTATATAGATTTAATCTAATTATAAGTGAATAATTATTTTTGATTTTTGTTTTATTAGGTAGTACTCGATTAGTTGCGAACGACGGGGTTCCGCCTCCAAAGCGTTCTCGGGCTGATATTATGGTTGTACCACCAACTCTCCGTTCACTTGAAGATTTATGCTCATCGCCTCTGCTCAGATCACAGCAACAGGTATGAAATGGTTTTGATTATAGCAAAAAAGTATCTTTTTGTATGTGAAGACAGTTATGACCTTTCATTAGCCATGTTCAAAAATAACATATCTGATATAAAGAATTACATTCAAGCCATTTAAAACTTTTAAACATTATAAAACAATGGTTTTCAACCTCTTTGTACCAATAAATAAAAAAAAATCTGGTGATTTTCTGCCCTAGAAAATTTAAAGCAGAGTAGCCTCATTACCATAATGCTGAAATCATGACAAGTAATATTATGAAAATTATATTGTGCTATAAAATTTTATTACATAAAAAATGCGTACGTTATTAATTCTGAGTTGGAAGAAAAATGTACGAAATAAAAATAAATAAATTTGATTTTATATCAATTACAGTTGGGTACCGCTGCTTCCTCATTGCAAATGTTTGGCGGCGAAGTTCGTATTGTCGATGATGCTAGTGGGGAGACAAAAACTCTGAGAATTGAACCGTCGAGTGCTCAGAATTCGCCCGCCTCGATAATATTTACACCTACCAGTTCTGGACCAGAAACACCAGGTTGCTTTACTGAAAATTATTTAAAGTCCAACATATTAAATTCAAATTTTTTGACAATGTAACGTAATGACAAATTTAATAGCTTTACACTTTTATTATCGAAATAATAATTGAAATGATTACAGTAAAATCAATAATGCCTAAATGAATTTTCTAAGTTCAAAAGTTGAATATAGTAGAAGTTCCTTATTCGCGCATAAAAACCTTGTTAACCAATACCTATTTTTGCTATTGCAAATTTTGTTATTCACGGATTCCAATATATATCAAACCCAGTATCCTTGGTAAATACCATCATTTTGAACTAATAAAATAAACTTTGGCATAAACCGCCTTCGGTGTTTTAGCGAATGTAAACATACAGAATGAGAACAACCTTATTTATTACTCAATGAATAAAATATATTTTTAGTAAAATTTGTCTCAAACCCACATGAAACCCTCATTCCCAATCTATTGAAGAAGCAATAGAAACGTGACATTTAATTTTTAAAATCTTAGCCAAATGGGGCAAGCGATCTGTACAATTTCTATAGAAATATTGATCCATCTATTGAAGAAAGCGTAATTTTGTAAAGTATCAGTTTGAATTGAAAACTGCTGTGCAAGACAACATTACAAAGTTTTCCAAACCATTGCTGTAGCCTGAACATAATTAATAAAAATGTTCAAAAACTAATGATTTTTTAAAAATATTTTTTTATTTATTTATTTTTCTTTATTTTGTTATATATTTTGTCAAAGCCAAATAAATTACCATTCACAGATTCTTTATTTGCGTCATATTTATGGAACGTTTTCCTGCTGATAAGGAACTTATACTGTATATATATAAATTTGTAGTTTATATATAAAAACGAAATTTCTGTGCTCACAGGGGCTTAAATGCTTCCAAATTGATAAAAAAAATCTTCTATAAGTTTTAGCTCTTAATATTGTCTTTTAGTTAGTAACTCAACCAAAGTTTTGATGGAAATAGCATGGGAAATTTTGCAAAAATCTTAAAATTGTTTTTAGATATAACTTAGCGAACAAATGAATGAGTTTTATGCAAAATTCAAAACAAATTATAAAAACCTGTTTTGTAGAGCGTCGAATTTTCAATAGAAGATGACACGAATTGTCACTTTCAATTTATTTGTCGCTAAGTTATACTTAAAAAACATTTTTAAAATTTTTAAAATTTTTTTCTCGCTATTTCCATATGAAGCTTTGATTGAATTGCGCACTATTTAAAAGGTAATATTAAAAGCTAAAACTTTTAGAGACTGTCAATTTGGAAGCGTTTGAGCCCCTGGGAGCATAAAAATTCGAAAATGTCTATATTAAGGACCACCCTGTATATATATATATATATATATATATATATATATATATTAGTAAATATGAATGTGAGTATTGAGTATAATTATATTATATTTTTGATATGGTTGGTAGTACACTAGAAATATACATTTTATTAGAATATGTAAAATAATTTTTCTATACTAAAATAACGAGATAATTTGTTGTATACAATAATAATAATGGTAATTTATCTGTTGAAATATCATTTTTAAGTTGTCTGATCTTAACCGCCGCCAATTTGCAGGTCGTATAGTAGTGCGGTCCGGATTACACTCTGGTGGTACAATGTTGCATAACCCTCCATCGACTGTGCATATTGCGCCCCTAACTCCGCTGACGCCAAGTAAGAAACAGCAAGGCCCCATCACCCCACACCAGCCTAACGTTTCCGCTCCGGATGTTGCGCCCAACATTACGCATTTTCGATTTCCGCCTATTCAAATACCTCAAGAATGTAGCTCAGGTCCCCAAACAATTGTTCATGGTGGTAGGCTCATACCTTTTGTTCCTGGAATTCCAGGACCAAATACATTGAGTACGAATGAATATAATGCTACAGGGTGAGTTTTAATAAAACTATGTTTATAATTAATTTAATATTATGTCTCAGATTAAATATTGCGCATGGATTTTTTTTCCATATATTCTTTTTTTTTGTATATATTTACTTGACGGAATTTTTTTTAAAATTTAGAAACGACATATTGGTTTGAATTAATCGCCAATGGTTAATTTGTTGTTTATAAAACTATTTACATTTATACTTGAATATGATATAGCTAACACAAAATATTTTACATGTACATATATTGATTTTTTATCACATTGTTAAAAAGTAACACGCACACACACACTATATATATATATATATATATATATATATATATATATATATGTGTGTGTGTGTGTGTGTGTGTGTGTTTATTTTGATTGTTTTCTTGATAATTCTCAAAAAAAATTACAGGGTAAGAGCAAGTCCAGCAACCAGTCCTCGATTACCAAAAACTTCAAGTCCACAACTAAGTGTCTCATTGGCAAATAGTTTTTCTAAACTTTCTACTGCGTCCATAAATACCATCAATTCGTCTAATGCTACTCCTTCAAATGTAATTAACTTATCCATTCCAATTATTAATACAGATCAATTAAAACTGGAAAATAACTATTACAACACACTTCTTAATAATCATTCGGTAAATCAAAATGGGTTTTCAAATATTGCTAATTGTTATGAAAGCAAAAGCTTAGAAATGGTTGTGTCTTCAAATACACAAGTAGAATTGAATAAAGAAATGTCCTCGACAGATAAATCAAAAGTTAATGGAGATTGTTCAATAAACTATCATCAAGTGAATGATAATGAAAAAAAACGGTTAAATAACAAAAATGTGAATGCAACAGTTGATGTAACAATACCAGTTTCAGAGGAGCGACATTTTAATTTTGAAAATCTGATATCAAAGTCAGAGATATTAAACAAGCCCGTTTTGGATACTGCTAGTAATCGTAGTTACATTGAAGAAAAGATCATTGCAAAGAGTTTTAATATTACATCTAGTACAAATTTATGTACAAATGTTCAATCCAACTCTAGAACTATGGAAACATTGTACTTTAGAAAGAATATGCACTCTTCTGGAAACAGTGCTGAAATAGGTAAAAGTAAATTCTTACGACCATCCTCTCTGCCATTGAAACCTGGTACATTCACACCAAAGAAACATCATGGAATAACTCCAAATGCTCACACACTGCCATTGATTTCACCCGAAACTCCAAGACCAGCGAAAGCATTTGGCCAATTATATCTTAATGGACATGCTTACACATATCTTGGTCTTAAATGCTCAACAAAAGCATATTACTGTACATTGAATCGTTTACAACCGATGTATGTGGCAAATCAGCATACACTATCAATGTACAGCAATTGGAGAGTAAGTCATCTATAGTACGCTGAAGTAACTAAATTGAATTTAATTACTCATAATATAATTTTAGGTATGCTCAGAGGCATGTCCGAATCCTTTAAAAATGACGCCTGTTGAAGTTATGGCTCTTTATGATTCTAGACATCGTCCACAGCGTGTATCAATTGCAAAACCAAGAACTGTTGATGATGTTTTAACACACTCTTCATATTGGCTTGATAAAAATGCTGTTAAGAGTCAGGTAACTGCAGATCTTCAATGCACAGTTTAGTACCGTCAGAAAATTAACACAATTTTTTATTGAATGTAAATGCTATTAAATGCAGTTAAAATCTGGACATATATTGGGTATGACAGCTTAAGCCTTTTGGGTTGCTCTTATAAAGGTGTATGGTTTGTCTTGGATCGTTGATAAACAGATTGTGTAATAGGTTTCATGAATTTTTTCTTCTGAAAAATTGTTGTAATCTAATATAGTATATTAGCTGAATTGCACTCTGAATCATTTGCATGCATAGTGTTATGATTTGCATATTTATTTAATAAATGTATATAATAATATTTAAATTATGTAGGGTATGAATAACAGTGATGTATTCAAAACAAGTGAGTTGAATGATTCCGAGGAAATTGATCAAAAACAATCTGAACTTAACTTGTCCGAAGGATTTGAAAGCCATGAGGAATATACTTATGTTAGGGGCAGAGGACGTGGAAAATATGTGTGCTCAAAATGTGGCATACGATGCAAGAAGCCTTCTATGTTAAAAAAGCATGCACGTACGCATACTGATGTAAGACCATTTACATGTAGACACTGTGCATTCAGGTTAGATATTTATTGACAATGTTTATTATTTATTATTTAATTCCATTAGTTATTATTTAATTCCATCGCTTATTTATTTAATCACTTATCAAAGGCCTGTAGATTAAAAATCCTTAAATCTACAATCTGTATTACATAATTTCGTAATCACAGTATTATTATATAAACTTAAAGAAAATATAGCTTATATTTTTTTTGTCAATTAGAGCTATTAATCTTGTATTAAAATGTATCATTTAAGTTTATCTCATTATACAACGCTACAAGTTCATATAATTGATCATATATTTATGTTTTATATTTAAATGACAAAATGAAGTTTTTTTTTTATTAAGCATTTAGAATAATTTTACAAGACAATTTCCTATAGTTTACATTCGAAGTATTATTATAACTTCAAATAAACTTATTATCATAAAATTTATTTTATAATACAATATAATTCCTAACATCTTACCATCACACATTAGTTAATTTTTTTTTTTTAATTCATAGCTTTAAAACCAAAGGGAATTTAACAAAACATATGAAGAGCAAAGCTCATTATAAGAAATGTGTAGAACTAGGCATTAAACCAATACCAACTTCTGTTGAGGAAGATGACTGTGTGGATCCTGCAGGGGGTTTCTGTGAATCTGTTGGAGTCTCTGGAGACTCTGATAGTGAGACTGATACTGATGCCGATGAGGGGAACGAAGGGGAAACAGAGTCAAGTGGTATGCATAAAATATTAGATAAATGATAGAACATACATAAAAAAAAAATTTACTGTTTATAATTAACATATTCTTGTTTGTTCAGAGCTATTGTAATGTATATTGGAGATATACAGAAAAAATATGCCATACGTACAATCAATAATTTTATATTTATCACGTTCCAATAAATTTCAGTATTTAGTATATAATAAGATATGGTTTTGAAGCATACTAAATTATGTATATATTAAATACATTCATGCCATTTTGAAAAAAATACTCTTGCAAATTAATTTGTAATGAAATAATTAATAATTTACAAACTTGATATCATAAAAAAATACATTGAATAATTCATAGATACTGATGAGTCTAAATCAAGATTGCCGGAGCATGAAGCCGCTCATTGTCTGTTGTCTTTATCTTCTGGCCACATTATTACTGAGAAACAAACATCACATATTACACCCGGATTGATTTCCTCCAATAGACCATGTACCTATCCTTATGAACTGCAGAAATTAGAATTAATTGAGGCCAGTGAGAAAATAATTCTTGAGAAAAATGTGAATAATATTTCTAAGAATTTGCATCAATCTTCTAAAGATCAATTACCAATCATTACTATTAAAGATAATAGTGAAAAACTTGTTTCAAAAGATAAAACTCATGTAAGAAGTAACAATGAGAGAATTGATGATAATAGTGTTGTAATGGTTACTGTTGCTTCTTCAATGCCATTTAAATATGCTAAAACTATAAATTCAATAAGGCAAAATAGTGTCATTATATCTAATCACCAATCAGTCAATAATGTTTATTATGATCAACAACTGACACCAGATGGTTTTCAACCAATTGATTTAACTAAACCTCGTGATAAAATGCAAATAGATTTCACCACTAAATCATCATTAAGAAATACTAATATCATTTCAAATGAAACTGATAATGAGCCAATGAAAGTAATTACGAACCTAGTAACTAGTGCAAGTAAATCATATAAACCAAATATTACAAAAGTTAGTGATGAAATTATGTTTCATGCTTATTTAACAGAAAAAGCACTGCAAGAAACAAAAATTAAACAGAGCCAATATACTAACAATCGGTTTCAAGTTAGTGGCACAACTTTTAATGCCGAAGATTTACATAACAAAAAAATGTCTAGATTTGCTGAAACAGTGGATAATGCCAGTGAAGCCAGTAGGTTAGCGCCTGCTTCATGTTCAGCTGCAACAACTTCTGTTGTATTAACTCGAGAATCTTTGGTTGGATGTAGAAAACCATCAGGTATCAGTGAATCACAATTATTATCTATATCTAATGTTGAGAAATCTGGTATAGATACATTAGCTGAAATTGCTGCGTGTTCTTCAAAATTAGAAACAAATATTGATAACAATACTAGCAATCAATCAGATACTACAAATAGTGTCAAAAGTGCAACTGATAATGCTAAAATTGTTGCATCTGAATATCTTAAAATAACCAGTGAGAAATCGAAAAATAATGAATTATTCGAAGAAAAAAATGATATTGGAACATCAAAATTAGAAATATTAACAAAATCAAATAATGATAATATATTAGATACAACGCAAAATGATATTTTAGATTCCAATGAACAAATTGATCAAAAACAGATGTCAGAGCACATGCCAGCAAGAAAAGTAGTTGTAGGGGCTGGAGGTTTGAGTTTTAAACTAGCAGGTTCACCAAATGAGTTTCCTTCTCCTGGAAGTCAGTTCCAAGCCGGCAGAGTTACAGAAGATGGAAGATCTGTATGTTTCATATGCTCTAAAACATTTTCAAAGCCTTCTCAGCTAAGGTTGCATATCAACATTCACTATTTTGAAAGACCATTTCGTTGTGAGGCTTGTGCTGTAAGTTTTCGAACTAAAGGTCATTTACAAAAGCATGAAAGATCAGTTTCCCACCATAACAAAGTATCTATGGCATCAACTTTTGGGGCTCCAACAACATCAAATCCAAGACCTTTTAATTGCTCTGATTGTAAGATTGCATTCAGAATTCATGGCCACTTAGCTAAGCATTTGAGAAGCAAAATGCATGTTATGCGATTGGAGTGTTTAGGTAAATTGCCATTTGGAACATACGCAGAGATTGAAAGGGCCGGAGTCAGTCTAACTGATATTGATACAACAGACTGTGATAACTCTTTAGCTAGTTTGCAAGTTCTTGCACAGAAATTGCATGAAAAAGATCCTAACAAACAAGGAACTTGGAATCCCGCCATAATGGCTCCACCAATACTACCGGCTGGCGGTGATAGTGATAGTGAAGGTGAACCAATGAGTCCACAGAATTCTTCAGAAGAATTTCTTAAAAATTCATTGAAAACAGTGGACAATTTTAATAGCTGCAGCATCTGCAAAGGTAGTTTTGAGACTATTAAAGAACTGGAAGTGCATGTATATACTGAACATAATTCGCAAGGAATTGAAACATCACTAATGAATGTTTCTTCATCCTTTAATAGTGATATAAAAAGAAAGTGTGATGAAATAGATTTATATGGCAAAGTAATTGATAGCAAACGATGTAAAGTCAGTGACAGTTAGTGCCAAATTAACTCTATTTAAAAAAAAATTCAAATGTGATTAAATGAAATGAAATATGTAGATTATTATAAGAAGAATCTTTTTTTATAGATGATTATATAGTGCGTGCCCATGAAATATTTATTAGAGAAAGATTTGTAATTATTTACTACTTATGATATGATGTGTTGTGTTCTTTTTAATATAACATATATTGTGGTACTTCAAATTAGATAAAAATATATTAAGATGTTATTTTGCCATATATAATATTATTAAATATTTTCATGAAATTGTAACTCATTATTGGTCTTGACTATTTGATATTTTATCAATAAGGAGCAAAATGTATTTGTCATTTATAAGAGTATGTGTTTGAAGATTATTTGTGCATGACCTTTGATTGGGAATATGATTGCGAGCAAACAATCACATATACATATTCATAAAATGCAAATTACACGGTAGTACAAGTTGATAATTCAACACTAACACAAGATTAAATATAAAACAAAGGGGGGATAAACCATTATCACAATGTGTGCCATGTTCTTACAATGGGTTATATGAATGTGTATAATTTATATATATATATATATATATATATATATATATATATATATATATACATTGCTACAGGAACGGAACTTATATCATATAATTTGTGTGTGTTCACAGCGCATGATGTATTTTTACATTCCATGGCAAAAGGATCAGTTTCCTTGCGCAATCTTTCAGATAATAATATATAAAGAGTTGTATATGTGTCTATAAAGTCTTGAATAATTAAACAATTAAAGCTTTATAATGTTTCAGTAGTTTTAGACCAGTATTAACCAACACACAAATCTTTTATAATCAATATAGTTATAATACATATATAACATACATGTATGCATATATAAATTCACTTGTATATATATATATATATATATATATATATATATATATATATATATAATTTCAGAAATAATCACAGATAATTTATTGAATATAAAAAAGTAATAAATTACAAGGAATATTTGCATAGTTAATAGTAAGATTCCATTAAGTTTATCAGTTATCAAGCTATCAAGTTCATAAAAAAGTATCCAAATTATTCAAATTTAACTTTTTCTTTATTCTGTAGTCTTTTTGACCATTACATTTTTCTCCTCATCAGGGCAATAAAACTAAAAAATAGAATAAAAAATAGTAGTAATAAGATTTTTATGCAAGTAATAAACATTACAAATTGTTTATTGTCGAGTGTTAAAATAGATATATACAACTATACATTAGAAGCATTACACAAAGAAACAACATTTAGCTTATTTATTCATTTTTAATTCATCGTGGATTGTTATTTCTATGCTTAGTAATGCATTTATAATTGTATTTTGTTTATGCCTTCATTCAATTTGTTTTATTGCTTTGACGGTCAGCAAAATGTTAGATTTGAATCGCCAAAATAAAAAAGGTTTTGTTGATTGAAAAATGATTTAGTGTTGCTTTGTTAAACAGGGATAGATGCCAGATGAACTAAATTACAATGTACTTTTTACTGTTTGGTGAACCACATAGCTACATATATATATATATATATATATATATATATATATATATATATATATATATTGAATGGTAGAGTCTTGGATTTGTGTATATTTTGTAGAGTTTCGAACAAGAATCCAAAAATAATACAAAATAAAAAAACAAGAAAAGTTTTTAATAAACAATTTCTTTATTTAATTATTTGTTTACTGTCAACGTTTCGGAACTAGGTACGTTCCATCTTCAGGACATCTGTCAAGAAACATGATCTTGATAAGATTTAAGCAAACAATATGTTTAAGAATACAAAATAGATTTTTCTTAAATAATAAATTAATTGTAACAAATAATAATGTACAGAAATATGATAATATGATCAAAATGAAAATGATAAAAATAAATGAGTGGATTATCAGAACAGGATATTAAAAATGATAGAAATTTTTTGAAAGTTATGGAAAAATTTTTTTTTAATTAATTCAATTTTATCATTAATCCTTTCTTAAAAAATTTTTCCATAACTTTCAAAAAATTTCTATCATTTTTAATATCCTGTTCTGATAATCCACTCATTTATTTTTATCATTTTCATTTTGATCATATTATCATATTTCTGTACATTATTATTTGTTACAATTAATTTATTATTTAAGAAAAATCTATTTTCTATTCTTAAACATATTGTTTGCTTAAATCTTATCAAGATCATGTTTCTTGACAGATGTCCTGAAGATGGAACGTACCTAGTTCCGAAACGTTGACAGTAAACAAATAATTAAATAAAGAAATTGTTTATTAAAAACTTTTCTTGTTTTTTTATTTTGTATTATTTTTGGATTGTTGTTCGAAACTCTACAAAAATATATATATATATATATATATATATATATATATATACAGTGGCGTCGGAAGCAAATTTTTGATGGGTGGGCTCATTTTTTTTAGACAGCCAGTGCGAGCTCTTTTTTTTTATTATATATTTTTTATATATACTTGTGGAAAATACAACAATTTTGTATGTTCTTAACACAATTTAACTTAATCAACAGTTAAAACCAACCAGCCACATTCTTCATGTTTATTGCTTTTTTATATTCAATACAACACACATATACATATATATATATATATATATATATATATATATATATATATATATATATATATATATATATATATATATTAAATTAACTATGAAATATGAACTCGCAACACTTGTTTTTAGATATTTTAAATTTTACAAACGTTTTGAAACTCAGTTTGTCTCATCATCAGTGTAAAAATTTTATATTTGATAACTAAAATATGGACAAGAGCATTGTAATCCGATGCACAACTTAGGACCATGATTTTAGTGATTAAAATTAAATATAAAGATAGATATTTAATTTAATATTATAAAAATAGATAAAATTTTTACATTGATGATGAGATAAACTGAGTCTCAAAACGTTTGTAAAATTTCAAATACTTAATAAATAGTGCAAAAAAGAGTGCTGTGTGTTCATATTTCATACTTATATATATATATATATATATATATATATATATGTGTGTGTGTGTGTGTGTGTGTATATATGTATATATATATATATTGATGTTTTTGATATTCAGCTATATGCCAATGAAATAATTACTCTTTTTCAATTCTTTAAAGATTTTTATACGTTTTGAGAGATATTTTTTTAATTTTAATAATAGACAAATTTTATTTCAAAATTAAGCACTATCTTAATTATTATTTAGTAAATCAATATAATATTAATTACCATTAAATTGAAATGTATAGAGTGAGTTTTAATATCCTTCTAAGGTTTGTTCTTAATGTTTAATTTTAGAACTTTGTATGAATTTTTAAACCACTTATTTATATCATATTTATTAGCCCATTGACTAATACTCACATTGACTTGAAGCGTAAATTTAAACCTCAATTGAGTAATTATCTTATTAGGATGCTGCAGCCAAATAAAGTTTTAAAACCAAGAATTCCGATTCAAACATTTTGAAACATTTGTATATATATATATACACACACACATTATATATATATATATATATATATATATATATATATATGAGCATATGCATATATTCTAATGTGTTAATAATGTACATAACAAGTGTTGGTATATATTTAGAGAAGTGTATGCTTATGTGTATATATTGCATTATACAAGTTATATGCATATACATACATATATATGTGTACATTTTTACATGTGGATATGTTTCTACATATGTATATATACACATAATTATGTTCTGCACATATTTACTTATACATAAATATATTTATGTGGTTTATGTGTATATATGTACTATAGATCAATGAATGTTTTAAAATATGTTTGTGTGTTGATATAATTGTACTATAAAATAACTAATACCGTGCCTATATACCGCAATTGGAATTATTGGTTTTGAATTTATTTTCCAGAAGAAAAATCTGTAAGAAACATTCTGAATTATGCAAGTTTAGTATATATATATATATATATATATATATATATATATATATATATATATATTGGAAATATTTTACATTTGTATTGATTTTATAAAGATTAGAAATTTGTGCATGTTCCTCCAATACACACTGAAAATATGAAATTGTATTTGAATTTTAGTAGCCATTTCATTTTGAAGCAATTTATTAAAATTATTCTGGCAGGAATGAATATCCGACATTATAATGATACAAAAATTGTATTTATTGCAATGTAATAATCTGACCAAATTTTCAATTCCGTATGTTCACTGCCAATTTTCATTTTTCAATTTGCAAAATTAATCAGTTCATAAAACTATCTTTTACGGCTATTGCTTAAAATTCGAATATTGATATATATATATATGAATATATTTGTATACAAATTCATCGTTATCATTGTTATGTTTAATGACTGAACAATATTTTTTGTGATTGACTCAAATTTGTAAAATTTTCATATCATTAAACAACCTAGCTGGTGTACCCGCACATGACCAATCAAAATGGCTTTCAAATAGAGAATTTATATTGTTATTTAGAATGGCATACAGTCAAATAAAATGTTTAAATTATCCTTAGATATTAAATGTAATATGAATTGTTACATACAAATGTGTGATGATTAAGAAGACTGGCAGTACTGAATGATTTCATGATCAGTCAATGAACTTATATTTTTATGTAAGAAAGTGCTATAAAGAAATATGAAATAATAAATTTATAGTGAAAATTGACTTATTTTTCAATGATAAATTATTTAAAGTTTACTATTATAAATGGTAGCCAATCAGAAAACAATCTTCTGGATCCAAACAATTCTGTAAAAACAATCAATACAAGAAATACAATGCCCTACAGATTCTAAAGTCTTCCATAAAAGTAAAATAGAGCACATTGTATATTTTACTGATGTAATGCTAGCAAATGTATTTATTTACTTATTTACAGTCATGATGTTTATTTGTATAACAAATAAAATGATCTTTACATTGTTTGTTTTAATCTTCAAATTCAATCAAATCTTCAAATCTTCTTCCGCTTCTTAAAATTACCTGGCGTCAAATACAACCACTATAGGTGCATTAAGGTAAATATCTCACATGGAAAACTTAACCCTATTAAGACCATATTATTTGACTAATTTTATTTGGGATAAAGTTAAAAAGGATACATCTTTTAGTGCGTTTCTTGTACATTATTCTGTATCCGCATTCACGGCAACGAATAGGATCCTTCGGCTTTATATCGTTCTCGTTGTGACACTCTAAAAATTTAAGGTTAGTAATACGAAAGAAAAAGTAGTATATGCTATTTCTGTAAATCATTACCTCCGCAAACATATACCATAGGTATTTTAGTTGCAGATTCTTTTGAACTAGGCTCTGACATTTTAACAAATTTAAAGTGTTACATATAAGCTTAACTTCTCAAACCTATAATAAACTTCGAAACCCCGTTGACATTTCATAGTCGAAAAAACTGCAGGGCATAGATAAATAACCATATCTGTAAAGAGTACACATTCTACATGGAAGGATGTAGACGGTTCACGGCTGTAGACGGCGCAAGCTACGTAATTAAAAAAAGATATTTGTGAACTTGAATACTAGGCTCTAACTGAATTTTTTTGTAAATCTATGTATTGCTTAATAACAAACTTCTGTCAAGTTTAAAATCCTGTTAAAACCTTTCTCTCAGTTGTGTTAAGGTGTTAATTACGAATAAATCAAGAGTGTTTTATGTCTTGTCTAGGAATAGTGTTTAGAAAATCAGAAAAACATTAAAAAGTAAACTTTACATGCATTTTATTGAATATTGTGCGATAGTATAATATGGTTTTTGCAAAATATGCATTATGTTGTCCACCGCACGATAATACTAAAGAACTAAAATTATTTAATTTTGTCGTTGCGAAACTAATCTATTTTTAAGTTCCAGTTTTGCTCCTATTTAGATTTTTTGTTTAAAGCATCTGAATTATTTACAAATTTAACAGCCATCAATTAAATATCCATGATATGATATGATAGGACTAGCAATTATTAAATGATTGTTTCAACATTTAGAGACCATATTATATGATACAATTGGCAATAATTATTTTAGTATTTTGAGCATATACTATTTTTAATATATTGTTTCATAAAGGTTGTGGTTCTAGGACATTTATACAAACATGATCTAGGAGATGAATGCAAAATAATTATTAAATTTATTAAAATGACTTGCAAGAAAAGACACAAGCAATGAGAAGCACATAAGTTACTGATTTTGTTTTTGTTTCCTAAGGTATTTTGTGCTTCACCTTTAGCTTGAACTTTAATTTCATATAAAAAAAGTTAGGTTTCAAATTTTAATTGGAGGAAATATACTTGTTTCAGTTTTGTCCTTAATTTTTACTGACAATGTGTATTCATTGTTTATGTGACGGGATTGTACAAAAATAAATGAACCAAATAAATACATTAGGATGTATTTATAAAAATATGACAAATGTATTAAATGAAAAAAATTAAACTATCAATATGTATAATGTTAATATCGATTTCTATTTCTGGATCCCCGCTCACGTTCTCTTTCTCGTTCTCTGTCTCTATCTCTTCTATCTGATTCCCGTCTAGTCCTTTCACGATCATCTGAACGTGCATGTCGTGCTTCCCTTTCTCTTTCTCTTTCATGATCTCGATTTCGTTTGCGCTCTTTACTTCGAGATCTGTCTTTCTCCCTGTTGCGATGAGAAATGCGTTCATCGTTGCGATCAGTTTTTTCTCTTGATCTGTGTCTCTTTTTACTTGACTGTTTCGTTTCGGTTATTTTATCTTTTACTGAAGATTGACTTATTTTTTCTACTACTGTGCTTTCTTCCATCTTCTCATCTTCACTTGGTATATCTTCATCAAGATCATCGTCAAGAGCTGATATCTTTGGTTCAATTTCATTATTTTCTTCAAGCACATGACGTTTTTGTATCCTTGGTAGTATCACATCACATATTCGTTCTTCATGTAACAGTTCATCGATAAATTCATCCATATGAACTAATTCAAAGGCAGATTGCCTATTCTGTCTTCTTAATTTTCTGTTATCGTTATATAAAGGTTCCAAATATTTATAGCAATCAAGGGAAGTGCCTGTTAATCGCATATAATAAGCACCTAGGGCTCTAACATATTTGAATTCTTCATTTCGAATGAATTCTACAACGATTTCTTTCTCAGGTTGTATTTGCAACATTTTTAAAACTAAACATAGGAAAGGAGATGGTCTAACATTGCCCCCATGTACTCCACCTATATAGCGCAATTCCATAGCTTTATCAACTAATAATTCGGCAGTCAAGGCAAAACACTCTTCTTTCCAATATTTTGAGTCATATATTCTAGAACGTATTATCTTTTCTATGAGATATTGGGGATTTGTGCCTTTAATGCATTTGGCATCACGAACAGTTCTATTCGCCATGACTTTATTATGTGAAACCAATAACCTTATAAATATCTCAGCACATACAACTCGATTATTCCCCAAAAAATAACATTAAATTTGAACAGATAATATTTATTAAGCACTAATTTTTAGTCACTTATTTATTTTTTAAACTAAGTTTTCTCACTGGATATGACATTTGACATTAAGCCGCCGTTTTGCGTACAGGCACTAACACACAGAATATTCTCAATAGTGACATAGATAGAAGGAGTTGTGATAAACTCTTCTATCTTCTACTTTTCTTTTATCTATGGTGATAAATATCGTTCATCGATCTTGAGATGTCACTGCCATAGAGCATAAGATAAAATCCACATTTTGGCCCAGGGTTTGGCATAGGCATACATGGGCATACAGTTTTCTATTTTGATATTTGATACTTTCCTAATCTGTATGTGTTAGGGCTTATGCTTATGCTTATTTATCTATGTGTTAGGGTATACCATGATCGGAGATTTAAATTGTTTTATTGTTTTAGACAGCCAATTTCACACTGAGTTATTCCCATGATCGCCAGAATTGCAAGATCGCACGAATTAATCCAAATATCCAAACATTATTTAAAACAATAAAACTAAACGTCTAAGTTGCGTATTTACGACATAGTTTTATATAGTTTTTATCGTTTTTATATACTTTTCGCGAGCCATAGATAGTTACTAGGTATAGCCAGCTTTGTGTGAAATGCCCATGCACAACCGTAATCACATTTTGTCTATTCTATGGATAAGTAAGAAAACGGATGATTTAGCCAGTCATTGTCAAATTTTGTTTCGTTTGTTCTATAAATATTAATTTACTCGAATAGAATTGTTTAGGATTTAACTGTGAAGAATTTGTCTTGTTGAAAAACAAATTAAAGAGAGTACTTCATGAACTCGGCATTCTTTTGAGAATACTTAACGTTTATTAATACTAACTGCAAGCGTATGCATCTTTATTAACATTATTTTAATTAAGAATGCATGCTTAATAATTTTTATTTTCAACAGAAAATGCCTAGTGGTGCGCTTTTTGGAAATAGTCATGCCATTGGTGGCAGTTCTGGTGGAGTAAAGCATTTAGTTGAATTCAGAGCTGGTCGAATGACATTAAAAGATAAAATGGTTGAACCAGATAAAAGAAAAGGTTTTCTTTACCTATACCAAAGTGATGACTCTTTAATTCATTTCTGCTGGAAGGATAGAACTACCGGTGTTGTGGAAGATGATCTTATCATTTTTCCTGATGATTGCGAATTTGTTAAAGTTAGCCAATGTACAACTGGTCGAGTGTATGTATTGAAGTTTAAGACTTCTTCTAGAAAATTATTTTTTTGGATGCAAGTAAGTATAAATGATGGAAATAAATTATGCTATTGTTTCTGCATTATTTATTAATTCTGAATCTTTTTCAAAAAATTTGAATTAATGCAATTTAAATGTTATTATTTTATACCTAGTTATAATGTTTTGGAAACACCCATGCAATTTAGTGCTTTAAAAGGTTTTTATAAATTTATCTGAAACTAGTGAAATCTAATTTGTAGTTATGTTCAAGATTATTGTAGTTTAATGGAATTATTTAATTATGTTGTGAGAGGATAATTCACATAAATTTGTTTAATTTATTTATATAATTGATATTTTTATTTTAAAATTTTAAGTATTCAATACTCGGTTATTTTAAAATACACGCATTATAATTTCAATTATATATGTTAGGCTTCATAATTATTTTGCAAATATACTGTATATTTATTACTCTACTTTTTAGAATTTCAAGAATATTTTATTTGATATTTAGGAACCCAAGACTGACAAAGATGATGAATGGTGCAGGCGCATAAATGAAATATTGAACAATCCTCCATCAATGAGTGGATTTCGTGAACCTCGACCAGCTACTGAAGGAGAACTACAGAATCTATTGAATAGTATGTCACAGCAACAGTTGATGCAATTGTTTGGCGGTGTGGGAGAAAGAATAAATTCAATTTTAGGCCCAATGGGGTATGTATCAGATACAATATTATAGTGCTAATGCAGTTTGCATATTTGTGTTTGCGATTTTATAAACGCTTCTTTTTACATTTGAATTTGTATAATTTCTCGTAGTAAATTTAAGAACGCCATTAATATCTGGAAACAAAAAATTTAGCTTACTGCACTTTGTATAAAAAATATATTAGCAGAATTATTAATTTCTATGTAATTTGATTTATATTTAATGTTTGTGTCAATTTGTGCAATTATCTTCAACTTCTTTAGTTTATTTGTACTCAGTTTTGTTGTGTATCCCATTATTGAAGTAATTTTCAACTATATATATATATATATATATATATATATATATATATATATATATATATATATATAAAGTTCTTTATTCGCACTTCCTTCATTTGCAGTCAAACAAATTGCTACCCACTTTCCGGCTTAAAATTTCATTATTCACGGATTCCAATAGTTATCGAACCCAAAATCCTCGGCTAAATGTCGTCTTTTTGAACTAAAGAAAACTTTGATATAAGCCGCTAAAGCCGTTTTAGCCGCTATCAGTGTTTTTAAGAATGTAAACCAATAGAATGAAAACAACAGTCAAATTTGATTCAAATTGACATGAAATCCACATTCCCAGTTTATTGAAAAAGAGCAAATCCCTTCAATCGCTTCTACAACAAATTTAATTTGAAATATCTCAGTAAAGAATTAAAAATAATCTGTGTGATTTTTATATGAACATAAGCAAATTTCTGGTATCACTGTTGAGTATCAGTTTGTATTAAAGAAGCAGTCAAAAACTGCTGGGCAAGACAATATTACAAAGTTTTTCAAACCATTACCTTAGTCTCACCATAAATAATCTAAATGTACAAAAATTATAATTAAAAATGTTTTTTTTTATATATTGTTGAAAACTATTATGTAATATGCAATATCTTAAGTATAACAGATTCCACATTAAAAGTAATTGGTAATAAGTTTAGTACCACATTTAACATTAATGTAAAACTTTTATAAATCGACCTTTATTTTAAGAATATATTATTGTAATTGATATAAAGTGCTATAATTACGTTAGATGTGATGCTGAACTTATTACTGATTAATTTTAATATGGAATCAGTTTAATATGGAGATTGCGTATTACATAAAAGTTCTCAAAAATGTTTAGTTTTCTTTATTTTATTACGTTGGATCGTATTCCCTATAACACCATGTGAAATGCCATCCTGTATTTGCAGATTCTTTACTCAAGTCTTTTTTATGTAACATGTCCCCTGTGAAAAAGGAGCTTTCACTTTATATATATATATATATATATATATATATATGAGTGAGTTCTTGAGGGCATACATCAAACAAAGAAAAGCCAAAGATTTATAAAATAATCTTTATTTCCAAACGTTTCGACATTCAATTTAATGTCATCATCAGTGGATCTAAAAACAGTATGAAAATTAGTATATCTAGGTAATTATATTAAATGTGGATTGGTAAAGGAACTATACAATAAGAGGCATGTATAAACGCCAACACGTGTTTTGAGAGATTTTTAAGGGTCATTCCAGGATTGTTATGGGCGGGTAGGTAGAAAATGGTCGGAGTTGAAACTAGTAATGTTAGGCTAGGTTTGTATGGTCTCTCAAAACACGTGTTGGCATTTATACATGCCTCGGTACTTGCAAAGTACAGAAGTCGTGGCAGAAATTACATAATTCTACTTACATTTTGGTTCAATAAAACTATCATTTTTCTGTTTACATCATACAAAAAATTATAAAAAATGCATAGTGTTGACAAGTTAGTTGTATAAATGTTAGTGCCAATCTCTAGTGCTGTGTACACCTCTCTATATGTAACCAACCAACATAATGTAAGTCCACTTGTATTTTATATGTATTATCCATCTTCATAAATATTTTGTTTGCTTTACATATATACGAGTTTACATATATTGTATGTTTATATATATATATATATATATATATATATATATATATATATATATATTTGCCTATATTTTTTAATTATTTATTTAATTCTAATCTCTACTACCTTTCCTATCTTTTATAATTGGTTTGTCGTTAAGTGTTGCTGTTTGTTAATTTTTCTCTTATTGTATAGTTCCTTTACCAATCCACATATATTATAATTACCTAGATATGCTAATTTTCATACTGTTTTTAGATCCACTGATGATGACATTAAATTGAATGTCGAAACGTTTGGAAATAAAGATTATTTTATAAATCTTTGGCTTTTCTTTGTTTGATGTATCGCCCTCAAGAACTCACTCACATATTTCAACATCAAAATTAACTACTAAATCATATATATATATATATATATATATATATATATATATATTTATATTAACAAAGTCTAGTAATCGGGCATAACATCAATAAAAAATATGAATTTCTTTCAAAAATTTATTTTAAATCCATACGTTTTGGCTATAATCCCAGCCTTCATTTAATGCAAACTAAAAATGAAATTAAAATCTAAAACAATTGAATTGGAGTGAAAAGAAAAATTAAAAGTGTAAATAGTACTTACAATTAGTTAATCTTAGTGTTAAATTGGAAGATTTTAACCCTTTCGACTCGGATGCCGCCGCTCCGGCGGCATAGTCATTTTACCGTTGCGCTCGGATGTCGCCGCTCCGGCGGCATGATATGTTTTACCGTTCCGCTCGGATGTCGTCGCGAACTAAACTTACAACATTTAATTTTCTTCATGTTAAATTAATTTACTATTACATTCATTTATTGATGAATTTATTAATTTTGAAAATTAATATATAACAAATTAATTTATTAGCTCATGATTCCCATTATTATTTGAGATATAAATTTTACTAGAGATGTTATTTTATATACATATATTATATATATATATATATATATATATATATATATATATATATATATTGAATTCAATGATAATGGTAATATGTTGAATTTAATTTTTGTTTTCTTGTCTATGTACATTTATTATTTTGTAAGCCATTATAATATATATTCTAATATACGCAGTGTCTTTTTTTATTTATTTTTCTCAGAATGTAACTTTCACAAATTTTTGTAATTAATTCTAATAGATTTTTTATAATTTTATAATTTTTTATAATTTTTATAATTTTTTAAACAATATAGCTGATTTTTTCAATTTTTAATTTTTTTTATTTTATTATCATAATAACTATATTTAATGGCAATATTACCACATTTTGAAAAAATCTGAAACAAAAAAAAATTACGAGTTGAGAGATATGTATAGCACTATAATATTCCGAGCGCAGCGTACCACTAGCAGTCCGACTCTCGAGTGGAAAGTGTTAATAATCCCATTGGCGTCCCAAAAATTTGATAATAGAAAGAGCCATTGAATTCAAAATAAGTATTAGAGACAATGAACTTGACAGTTTCCCTGAACCAGTGCAAAGATAAAGAAGTAAACGGGGAATGTTATGCCCGATTACTAGACTTTGTTAATATATATATATTATATATATATATATATATATATATATATACATACAAAATTCTTGTATCATCATGTTTGCCGCAATACTCATCCGAAACAGTTTGAACGATTTCTATAAAATTTTATAATCACGATCAGTATGACACAATTGGCCAACATATATTTTTTGTACCTTGTATTTTTTGTTTTTTATAGCTTGACAACTGATCAATTATCATCTTTTTTGTGTAGTTTTTCATTGAATTTTGATCAAGATTTTTCTCAACTTATAGAAAAACTTAAATATATGTGCTCTGTCCGCTGTAACATATTCAAAACAATTCTTAGTTATTGGCAAAGGAATAGTTACCACCGATAAAACTAGATGCATAAAATTATTATATTAAGAAGTACACATTTTTTATTGTCTTACAGAAGGAGTAATTTTAGCAAAAAAAAGTAGAAATTAAACATTGAAATCTGAAGATAACTGTTTCTGAGAAAGAACTGGAAATTTTTCTCATAATTCAAAAATTAATGAAAAGTGCAGTAATAATAGATCAAAACCTTGAATATCAAAATCAGTTTCAGATTAGGTAGGAACATCTATATGTGCAGTGGGTAATTCAATTTGTGTTAGCTGCCTTTCACTTGTACCACTTATATTCTTTTACATTTAGAATTAGCCATTTTTTATACTAAAAATGGCCTAGAAATATTTCCAAACGGTTGCCGGGTCAGCTAGTATACATATACATATATTTATATATTTTGAGTTTAAAAGTCAGGTGTTTCATCATTAAAAAATAGTATGGGAGTTGTTAAAAATAAATTTAAAATCCGTACGTTTCGGCTAGTATCTTAGCCTTCATTCAGTGGCAATCAATATAACTATAAAAATTAAAACTGAATAAATAATATGTAAAAAAAAATCATAGAAAAACAATAATAATTATAAAAAAAAACTTACAATTTTGTATCCTGATAAGATGAAGCCATAATATACAGTAGAATATATGTAATATGTATATGTATGTATTGAAAATATATACACATATGTATGTATATATATATATATATACCCACACCCATAAAACTTGTTTTTTTTTTTTTTAAATATGATTAATTGTCTATGGAACTGTATAGATTCCATCCTCAAGACACCAACACATGCACTTACCTACAAAAGTAACAAAAAAAATTATATAATAAAATAAACAAATTGATTATCAAAAGAAATTTGAAATGTTTTTTTTTATTTATGAAAACATTGGTATAACATGAATTGAAGTCGAGTTTGATGACATTTTGAGTGCTATGTTTCTTTTTAGAAGGAGAGCATCAAGTCGTTACAGTACACCAGCGTCACAATCAAATAATGCATCAGGAGCAGTTGCTGCTTCTCCTGACTCTGGAGATTTAAATACTACAGATTCTACAAAACCATCAGCTACATCTGATGGCAAAACTAAAAGTTTAGATGATAAATCAACACCAACAAGTAAGCTGGCTTGATACACTAGTGATTATTAACTTTTTGGAGGAGAAGTTTGTTTTCGCTCAAAAATCCGTTTTGCTAATTTTATGTTTTCTCGACTTTTCAAATCAATATGAATCGAATGAGACCAAATTTGGAAAAAGTGTGTATGTCGACTTTTTCTCAAATATGGCTAAATATATATATAAAAAAAATAATAAAAAAAAAACATTTAAAAAAAAAATTAAGAATTTTAATTTGTTTTTAAACTGTTCATGGCAAAGCAAAAATAAGTCAGATCGCAAAAATTACTAAATCGTACTTTGAACAATTATATAATAATTATCCACTTGAAAGTATAAACTTATAAGCTTTATGGAATAATAATCTACTCAACAATTCAATATTTTTATAGACTATAAAAAGTATTGTTATGCTCACATTCATAGATATATATGAAATACAAAAAGGCTAAAAATCACTGCTTAGATAAAAGTTTGAAGGTAATATATAAATAAAGGGGCGAGACGTACTCAGGATAGCAAAAGTCGAAACAATTCATGCGCGAAACAATCTCGTTCGTAGTAAAAACAGAATATTTGTATGTGGCAAGAGGCTCTCAGGCCAGCGCAAATCGGAACACATTCAAGATGCTTAATCTTATGAAACATGCTTTAACGATAGATAGGCCGAGCCGTTTCTTCGTGATTGACTATTGAAAAAATTTTTTGATGAAACTCTTTATGTTGATAGATCCTTTAGGTCTTAAAAAACATACTAAAATATTACGGTTCTACGACAAGTCAATTAATTTTAAAAATCAATCGAAGTTTGAAAATATATGATAAAAAATGTCAGAATTTGTGTCAAAAGTCGCTTTATTGATATTATAAGTCAAAATTTTAATTTCGCAAATTTAAAAGCCGCGATTGGGGTATCGAGATCGGCCAAGCTATTAGAAATTAGGAATGGCTTTGGAATTATTAGTAAGTGAGCAGCCTACATAATGTCTCTAGTTGTGTAAAATATGTTACCATTAATTTAAAATTAAATGAAATCACGGACTACATACACGATATATGCAATCGTTCCAGTATTTTCTTATAGCAATGCTTAATATTTTACAAAAAAATTATTTTTTTAAAACAAAATGTTTCAATATTTTTAATGAAATTTAACATGGCGATGAAGTTCATGCACTAAACAGTCCTATGAAAGTTGGTTGAATTGTATATAATATATAGATTAATTAAAATTTGGAATAATAAGCTACAATTTTAGGATAACAAGCACACACATGTTCGTGCACTATAATTAATATTATTACAGATAATTTAAATATGTTTGAGAGATGTCAATTAGAAATCACAATGTTTAGATTTAAGTAAAATAAAAAACTTTATTTTCGAAATAAACAGTTGAAAAGTTTATCTGAATATTTAAATCTCAATTTCGGTTAATTAGGTCAATTATTACATATTTCGGGAAGTGCATACAACTTGCCTTAGAGCAAAATGCGATTCAACTAGTTAACATCCCGTAAGGTAGTTATAGTAATGGGCCGAAAATCGACGTTTGAACGCCCTGGTATAATACCGACTAAAACCTCCGCTTTGCCCTTGCCTCTGGTCCCCACGAAAACCGCCGTTAGGCATTACTTCTTGGGGGGAGGATCTAGAATGTTATAATTCTTAACTTGATCTTGAATTCGATTTCTATTGATAGGGAGATGTGCTGATTAGTTTTTGGCAAAGGCAGGTCCAGCCGTTACGGATATACTGAGCAAAGAGTGCAGAAAATACAAATCAAGTTTTTGAGAGAATGGAGTATCTGATTTGAATGATTTAAAAAAACATTCAATTTGTAATGATAGGGAGAAGAGATGATTAGTTTTTGGCAAAGGCAGGTCCAGCCATTTCAAAGATACAGAGCTAAATGTGCAAAAATGGCAGTTTTTGAGAACTTTCTTCTTGTTTCAACAAAATAATTGCCCTTGGAAAAAAAATGTTGTTCCAATTTATTTTCAATTTTTGTTTTTTCAAGCACAAATGTAGATTGTACAAAGTATACATATAAAATATAATATTCTTTTCTATTAGGGCATCCAATACAACTGTCAGATTTACAAAGTTACCTATCTACATTGACGTCTCCGGATGGACAGACTGGAACCAATATTCCCTCTTCTCAGCAAAGTGTTGATCTTGCATCAGCCCTTAATGTAGATGCTTTACAAACTGTTATTAAAGATGATGAAAGAGTGGCTGTACTGGAACCACATCTACCTCCCGCGGGACAAGAACCAGCCCCTTCTAGAGAGCTTCTAAGGGACACTCTTGCATCTCCTCAATTCCACCAGGTATTTGTTATTTAATATACTTAACGCATATACATAAACAATTATTTCAATTACAATATTGGTACATAGTGATGTACCTAAATTCAATTTGATTAAAATATTCAAAGATAAAATATGGTGAGTTTCAAATTTTATGGGCGACATATCTTTGATTATCGATTTATTGTTGTTCTGTTGGTCACGAGTTTCATGTATATAAGAATGTTCTATTATAAGAATAGATTATCAAATTTCATGTCAAGAATGAAATATCATAGAAGTATGCCATGTACTTGAAACTTTGATGATATTTAACATTTACGTGTATCAGTAATCAAAACTTAACAATTGAAGTAAGTTACACTTCATACACACCGCACCACATCATGAATATTTGAATTGAAGCAGAACATTATTTAAAAATGGTTGAGAAATAATGATTATGAAAAATTCCTTATTATTAAATCTAGTGATAATTTATACTGATTTTGAGTGCTAAAAGTAGTACCTGATTTTATTCATAATATGAAGAAACTCGGTCAAATTTGAATTATAAGATATATATTTTTTAAACCTAATTAAAAACGATTAATCCTTTAATAATTTTGTGTGTATATATAAATGTATATATGTAGTAATATATGCACATCCATATATGTGCTTATATGTATGTTTTTGTATATACACTATATACATGTACTTGCGTATATGTTCGTGTATATAATTATATGTACATGAATATATAGATATATGTATATGTATGTATGTGTATGTAGGTGTGCATATGTGTGTGCATGTATATATACATAATATTTCTCAACATTTACTGAAGCAACACATTCCCATTTTTCGTAAATTACCAATACAACAGCCATAAAAAATTATTTTTGCCTAAATTCCGTACATATCCCTTACACCTGGCCGACAGAACTCCACATCAGTGTGTTAGTCTTGTGAAGTCAAAACATTTACAAATATCCTCGGAAAAAATCCAGTGTTTTTAACAAAAAAAAAAAAAAAAAAAAAAAAAAAAAAATATTAGTGATATGGATATATAAATAATTACAGGTAAATAATTTTATGCTTCTCAATTTTATATAAAACCTTTTTTAGTTAATTTTTATTACTCTTTACACTGGTACATAATCCATTCCTTTATAATTTTTCTAAATAATCTGTAATGACCATCATTAATTAATGTTAATCAATAGTTTCAAAAAACATTGTCTTTGACTGAGTAAACCTGATGATGGAATGTATCTAGTTCCAAAACGTCGTTATTAAACATCTTCAAAAAACAAATTGTTTTTTATTATTGGATTTACTGTTCGGAAAAGAAACAATCAATATATATATATATATATATATATATATACGAGTATATATATATATATATATATATATATATATATATAATTAGTAGAGATGGCTTATTATATCTGAAGCCAAACTGACTAGGATGTGACTCCGCTTCCGAGAGGTGTCCAAAATTTAATAATAAATGTCAGGCTGTAAATTTTTTAGATCAACCAGGCGATTGAAACAATGACTCATATTTCTTGCAATATTGACAAAAGTAAAAATGGAAAGCTTAAAAATCAAATTCAATTTTATAATTATTTTCGAAGAGAAAACATTGAAATCTTTAATTGTTTTTATATGAAAGTAAACTTTATATATAATAAGAACAAATCTTTTGTAATAAAATATTAGTCACCAAATAATTATACATTATATTCCCCTTCTACTATTGAGGATTCATTGTATAATCGGTAATTCGATTAGCATATTACTACTTTTCACATATAATTTTAATTGTGTAACAGTAATTATATAATAATGTTTTTTGCTGTTTGTATACTATTGATATCAGTGATACATTTTGCAAACTAAGGTATAGTTTTATTAGGCTATAAAATTCAGTTAATTTGTGTAATTTCCGGAATATATATTCTTGATTACGGTCATTCATGGAGAAGGATTATTGTCGTTATGAACCATTACTATTAAACAAATTCAGGATTGAGCTGTTCACATTTGAACACAATTTAATTGTTTTGTATTTTTGCAATTATATTTTTGTATTTTATGGAAAATATGGTAATATTTTGAATCATTTTATACCTAGAAAAAGATAAAATTGCCAGGGAAATGACAAAACAACCACTTCTTTCGAACTGAATCATCTTCCTTTGTAGTAGTACAAAACCATAAGCAAATACATATCTGTACATGTTAACAGATACAGTACTTGTTAGGGATATGACAAATTCTCAGATATGACTCCCTTCGATATAACTCCGAGAGTTATTATTTCATTCAATTATTTTTACATGAAATTTTATGCGAAAATAATGGATTTTTTTTTTCAACCTAATATATATGATGTCAGAATTACAAAACTAATTTGATTTTTTTTTTCTTTCAGGCTGTATCAATGTTTTCAAATGCATTACAATCAGGTCAGTTGGGCCCTGTTGTTTCACAATTTGATGTTAATACGGAAGCTGTTACTGCTGCTAATAAAGGAGATATTGAAGAGTTTGTCAAAGCTCTTGAGGGCAAGCCAAGCAAGCCAGAAAAAAAGGAGTCTGAGGATTCTGCGGCTTCTACAGATAAAAAGGATAAAGAAGATGGTACTTCTTTAGGCTGACCAATAATTGTGTATTGATTTTCTTAGCACTGTATAATTTACATAACTATTTTGAAATTATAAAAATGTATAATAAAATTCTGATTTATTGTTTAAGTCTATCTGCATTAGAATTTTTTTATTCATACACTTCACACACACACACACACACACACACACATATATATATATATATATATATATATATATATATATATATATATATGATCTGGGCTTAAGTCAAGTTTTTCAATAATTATAAGATAAAACAATAAAGTTTTGCTAACATAAAAATCTTTTTATATCGGTTGTATGAAAATTGCTAATGTGTCTCTAATAATGTAATTTATAAATGGTTTGACTGAACAATGATAGTTTATTATTTCATTATTTTAATTATTTAACTTATCCTATATTTTTACTGAAGTTACTGGTCTTATTACTTCAATATACCCTTTCTATCATCTTAAAGCTTGGTTATAAAATATAAAAAAAATAAATGTTATAATATTTACTGATTAGTTATAATTTTCATCCTATACAGTAATTTTAATTGATATATATATATATATATATATATATATATATAGTTTTGCATTCTATTTTCTTCTACTGTTTAGTAATATTATAAATATAGTTGCTGATAATAAGTAATAAGTATAAATTTACATATAGATAATTAAAATTCATTTATTATTTAAAACATTTTCAATACCAAATACAAATTAAATTCACAATAACAATAAGTTGTTTCAGTGGAACTTTTTTAAAATTTATAACGTGAATCACCTTAAATTTTTTACATATTGAAAAATGCTTGCTGCTTTTAATAATATAATATAAAATATATTTCATCTCTTTGCAGAAATGAGAATTGGCAGGTTTATTTTGTTTTGCATATACCATAATATTTTCGTTTGTAAGTTCACTATAGCAGAAGTAACTAATATTACACTATTATATTAAGTATGAGTCATCGAATATTTAATGTATAATTCTAAAAACAAAAATATTGTAATTATAAGAAGAATTTTATATAGCATGCCCTTTAGCTCAAAACTTACAGTAAATGAGTTTTGCTCTATTACTTCTTTTCACTACAAATTACTTATATCTTAATATCTTACATATTTTAATACTTTATAATGTTAATAACGAAGTTGAGTATCTATTTGGGTACTTATTTAAAGTGTACGCGAATAAAGTGTATTAAAGCAAAGATGTTGCCCTATGGATTAATTAGAGTAGAGTAGTATAAATCAGCTGTTGGTGATTGACGTTGGTTCGGGCTGTTTGGCCTGTTTGGTTTCTGACAACTAAACGAAATGGTATACGAGCTCCCGCCAACTAGTTAAAAAACTAATTTATGTTCAACTATAATAATTAATTGCAACGATTTAAAGCTGCTAACGTTAAGAAACAAAAATGAGAGCTTGAAAAACTCTTTCGTTGTATGTTGATAATACGAAGTTTGGTTTTATCACATAACCTATAAAAAAATCACAGCCTATCGTTTAACTGTCTGTTCAAGGAATTCCGACTGGCGAAACGCAGCGCACTTTGGCAGCGAAACAAACATAGTAAGTGCATGTATAATTTTTTGTTATAATCTCTTAATGTAGCAAATGTATAGGCAAGTAATTGTATGTAGAATAGTTATTTTATTCATCTGGTTAATTCAATTTTATCACTAAATTTTGTCGACTTTTTTTGTACAAATGTAAAGGTGTCCACGCCGTCCACACCTAGCCCGCTCCACTGCACGAACGCGCACGGCGAATCCTGTTTTGACATGCGCGAGGTTTGCTTTTGCTTGCAATAATTTAGTCTGCGCACATTGCGAACAGATTCGCCATACGGATTCGTGCAATGGAGCGGGCCATAACGAACGAACATGAACAAGCAAGAATTGCGAACCAGAACGAATGGCAACGAGCATAGTGTGGACGCCACAACGATCACGAACGAACACAAACAAACATGGCGAGCAATGTTCCGCAACTTGTCGGTACATCAAAGAAAATTGTACGTTCATGTTTGAACTCGTATGTGCAGTGTGGACGCTACCACGAATGTAGACAAACATTTTTCTTTTTTGATGTTAAAATGTGCAGCCCTGCATTAGTTTATGTTGTGTTTATTATAAGATATTGCTGTTATTGACAAATTTTGTAATTTTGATGACTTTAAATAATTTTTTTCTTTCCCGCCACTTTAAATAATAAATCTGAAGTTTCACGGTACATCTTCGAACAAAAAGATTCAAGCTCTCACTGCTTTGAGGCGTTTGTTTGGAATTATTCGAGTTCGTCCGTGTTCGTGTTTGTTCTTCTGTGTATTTTCTTGTTCGACATGTTCGTTCGTGCTCATTCGTTAGGTGTGTACCCCCACCCCACCTTAATGGAATAGTTTATGAACCGTGTTCGGTGTCTTTATAGAATGTACATCTTATTTGCTATTATAGATGATAATAAAGAGTAAAACTAAATACGTTTATAAAGAGATATAACTGTTAGTCCAATAACTATTTTTAACTTCCCGTGAGGTAAGTTATAGTAATGGGCCAAAAATCGAAAATGAAAATTTTTGCATATGTTTACGATTCAGAGGTTTCTGAACATTTTGGCATACCACAGAAAAATTGTGTGTGTATGTGTGGAGACAATTTTTCGTCGACGATTTCGGGCGTACGAATGAACCGGTTTGAATGGTTCAAAAAACATTCGATTCTATTGATGAGGAGACGTGCTGATTAGTTTTTGACGGAGACAGGTCCAGCGGCTTCGGAGATATGTGTTAAAAAGTTGGCAAAATGTGTTAAAATTGTCAGTTTTAAGGAGAACGGATCAACCGATTTGAATGATCTAAAAAACATTCGATTCGTAGTAATGATGGGGAGAAGTGGTGATTAGATTTTGGCAAAGGCAGACGTAGCCATTTCGGAGATCTAGAGCTAACGGTGCAAAAAATGGCAGTTTGTGAGAAAACTAAGCATCCGGTTTGAATTATTTAAAAAACTTTCTGCTTGTGTTAACGAATTGGTTGCTATTGGGGAAAGATTTTTTTTAATTTAATTTTTTTTGAATACCGAAAAATAATTCGGTTTCTAATTCTAATTCTAGCTAAAGTTCTAAACATCACTTATATACTTCAAATAAATAATTTTAACTTTGCAATTGAATTTATTAAATACTTAGAAATGTTTGACAATGTTCTTCATTTTAAATCCGATTGGTTAAGTTTTATTTATTTAGTTTTTATAAAATAAAAATAATAAATTTACATTATTTATAATCATCTATTTGATAACATTTAATATTCCTCGAATAATTCATTAAAGTATGGGAAGTTCGAGCAATTTGCCTTAAGGCACGATGCCATACACTACGATTTATTAAATATATGTTGACAAATTATATAATTTACAATATTAACATTATAAGCATGTATGTAAATTTCTCTCTTTTTATCTTTCCTTGCAATTATTCATTGAATCCAAGCCAGTTTGTTTTTATTAGTATATTTCACAGATTAATATTAATCAGCAAGCAATTATAATATATAACAAATGATTATATATAGATACTATAACATTTTTGATAAGGAATGTTTGTAATGGTTCAATTTAAAACCATATGAATTGATTTTTCATATATCATAATATTTTCATAACTAAATTTAATGCTATATTTCTTGAACTTGTCATGGATAAGTAAATTTGTTTTTTCTATCAGTGTATTTGATAAATTGTCTGAATGTGACTTACCTGCAATATAATAAATTATATACAATAAAGGAAAATATTGTGCGCATGTAACCAATGAAATTTTGCTGTGATGTAATTGGAGACTTGGGGTTGAAAGATGGATTAACGATGAGAATAGTTAATAATGTGGTAATAAGGTCATGCTGGGACATATTTCACATGATAGCAGATTTGCCTTAAATCACAATACAGTACATTCCTAAATATATTTATTTTTTAATATTGTATGATTCCATTGCTAACTTTCAAACTTACAATAATTTGAATAATAAATAATAGTTGATATATTTATTGCAATTCTATGATTATAATTACTATATGAATTCTACTCTCTATGAACTGTATATTAGAAACATAGTCATGCACCATTTTGTTCGATAATTTGTTTACATTTTGAAGGTAATGTCACTATACCTCGAATCCCAATCCTGGCTTTACCACCATTTCTGGCGACTCACCGCGATTCCATCAGTCGTGTAGAAGGCTTTTTTTGCAGAATAGGTCCGATCCGATTTCCTTTTCTTTTCAGGATCGTGCTCAGTAGTGTCCTTTCTTCACCCACTCTTTTTGAGGACTTCTTCATTTATAATCTTGCCAGTCCGCTTTATTTTCTTCATTCGCCTCTAGCACCACATTTCAACACGCTCCAGATAGTTCTTGTCGGCTTTTCTCAGAGTCCATGTCTCTGATCCGCACATTCCGCAAATCGAGACTAAGTTTGCTCGTCAGTAATGTTCTCTTCTTCGTGAACGCCGCATTGGCGCTTGCGATCCTTGTCCTGATCTCTCTGGTGCAGTGCCCGTCTCTAGCTATAATGCTTCCCAAATATTTGAAATGAACAACGTCTTCCAATTCTCGATTTCCTACTGTTATCTTCAGAGGATAATCTCGTTTTGATACTCTCATCACTTTCTATTTGTCGATGTTGATCTCCATTCCGTATCTTCTGCCCACTTCAACGATTCTGCTCATCATGTTTTGTAGCTCGGTTTCGGTTTTCGATATCACCACGAGATCATCGGCGTACTTTATGGTGGTGATTCTTCTTCCTCTAATCGAAAAGTCTCCTGCGCTTTCAAGCGCCTCGTTGACGAGCCATTCTCCGTACAGACATGCAGCATCTTGCCGCACTCCTCTCTCTATTTCAACGCTATTTATGTCTCATTGATTTACTCGAACCTTCACTTTCTGTTTCATATAAAGATTCTGGATCAGCCTGTGGTCTCTTCAATCGATGCCAATAGGTTTTAAAATACCCATAAGTGTATTCCAGTTCACTCTGTCAAATACTTTTTGGCAATCTATGAGGCAGAAGCAGATGTCCTCGGTAAGGTTGACAGGTCTTCGCTCATGTGCGGCTCGATCTTATTTTCTATTTGTCTCGTAAGAATTTTGGCCAGAAGCTTTCCTGTGTGCGAAGTCAAACTGATCGTCCTGTGGTCGCTGCATTTATTTGCTTTGGGGCTTTTCTGAAGAGCTATCATTGTGACATCCAGGAAGTCCTTTGGCCATTCGCTCGTTTGGTATATTTGGTTCATCAGTTCAATCAGTTTCCTTAATCCGTTGATGCCCAGTTCTTTCAGCAGGTCCGCTGGTATGTTGTCATCCACTGTCGCTTTCTTCTTTCTCATGTCTTTTATTGCTTCTCGACTTCGATTCTCAATATGCAAGGTCCCTTGTCGTCTTCGTCCACCTCTTTCTCTTCTCCGCTCTCAATATTATATTATTATTGAGATATTTGAGATTGAGGTATTTTTCCCACACGTTGAGAATTTCTTTTAGTCACTCACTCTATTTGCATTGTCGTCTTCCATGTCGTATTTTTTTCTACTTTTTCTTTCAGTCCAGTCCATCTCTTTTGTAGCCTGAAGCATTAATCGTATCTACCTTGTTTTTAATAGCCTGGGATGCATACAGGCATTTTCTTCGCTATACAAAAAAATCTTTCTATCTTACCGACGTTGTCTTCCAGCGTTTCCAGAAGTACACTTTTTACCTCGTTCCTTTTTCTACTGCCTCTTCCCTGTCTCTTATAACGCCGAACTTTGTCTCCATTTCTCTCCTCACTACGATTTTATTATTTCTCAAGTTTCCCAGATTCCATCTCTATCTCCTTTTACCCGTTTTGCAGATATTCTTCAGTTTTGTCTTTATATCGGCCGTCAGCAAATTATAATTGGAGCCCATATCGGCGCCTGGAAAAGTCTTAACGTCTTTCACGCTATACCTGAATTTGTTTTTGACGATGATGTAGTCAATTTGATATCGCTTGCTGTTTTCCGGGCTTTTCCAAGTATACAGCTTTGTCTTCCGCTTTTGAACCACGTGTGTTTTGTTGCTACTTTCGATGGCTTTCCTTCCATAGCCTGGAGATCCGAACGGGAGGTCATTACTCCGGAATATTTTACAGAAGAGGAAGTCATCATTGGAACCAATTTCTTGTAGAATGCTCTGACACCTACTCTGGGAAGATTGTAATGTAGGAAAAAGTATTCCTTTATTGGCGGCAGAGTCTAAATTGTTTTCACTTTCGAACTTGAAGGTAAGATGAAATTAATTCCAATATTTTATGCTAATCGGATCACAGTGAAAAAAAAACAGACCCAAAACGCTCCTTTGACTAGAGTAATAGTGAAATCAATAATAAGTACAAATTTAGTTCAAAAATCTAAACAAAAATGCGATTTTGTTACATCCAGTTATTAAAATAGTAAATAGCACAAGTATCTTTCGTGATTCATTGTTGAGCTGTATCAGATGCATCATTGAGTAATATATATTCTATTCAGTATCGCAATATATAAGCTTGTAAACATATCAATATTAATTTACTTTCAGTAAATATCGTATGCAAACCAAACAATATACCTCTCAGCACATGACACATATCAAACAACCAACTATCGAAATATATTCTGTACATTTCCCAGTTATTGCTTAAATATAGAAATATGTTTTTTGCTATTCATCTAAAATTAGTCATTTGTCTCCGTTTGCACCATAGGGGGGAAATACAGCAAATTTCATGGGCATATTTTTACAAGGATTATACCTAAATATTCAGCAGCAGATTTGGAATAACAATTTTATTTCTCTCTCGTAAAATTCTTTTTTTTAAACTTAATATACTTTTTTATTTACTATTATCTTTTTACCCTTCTTGCCCTTTTTACCCAATTTTGGCAATAGTTATCGAGTTATCGATCAGGTTAAAATTGATTAATAAAATTGTGAAGCGTTGTAGGAAGTTGAAAATAGAGAGATTCATGCATGTAAATGAATCCAATAAATTAGAATATAAGTGTTTGAGTTGAAGAGGAAAAAGACGCGTCTAACCGTTTCGGAGATATATTACCCAAAAGGCGTTAAAAGCGGACATGCAGTTTTTAAGAGTATTAGAATTGTATTTTCAGAATTTTCAAAAGAATTCAAAAATTTTAATGATTTTTTTTAAATCGTTTTTATCAAAAATTTCAACAATATAAAAACATTTAAAAATTTAAAAAAATATCAAAATTTTCAAAACTTTGCTAACATCTTTAGTATTCGATATATTCTAATGTGCTAGTTTTACTTCAAACTACAATACATTTTTATATAATTTTCGAGGGTGTAAACGTAAATATATGCAAAAAATTTCTTTTTTGATTTTTGGAAGATTACTATAACTTTTAGTGAGCTTTATAATATTTAAAAGTATGAAACCCAAAAATTTGATGTGTTCATGTCTAGCGATTTGTTTTATTTAATTAATTGTTTAAGACGACGAAGATTAGATGTCCAATTTTATTAAGGGATATAAATACATAGACACAAAACTTAGTATAAACTAAGTAACGCACAAAAAATAATGTGTATGTGATATTTTGTTTGTTTTTAAAAAAAATATTTTTATAAAAATTAATATGTTAATTTATTTTTTACATTTTACATGGCCGGTTGCAGGTTTACCCTTGTGGTATTGCAATATAAGCGGGTTTCTTTTATATTGCAACATTATATTCCCTATCAGCATGGCCATATTCCTTATCTATGGCCATATTATAAACTCATTTGGCGTACAAACTTTTTGTACAATACCCGAGATGGGTATTGTAGTACTCGGAATTATTTTCCGTCGATAGAGCAGAGCACGCAATGTGTAAACAAGATTTAATAATTGTTGCGGCCCACAACACTTGATCCGTATCTCTTTGGAGGCATCCGTTCAGAACATGGTCTTTTCCAATCATAGTTTTGGTATATTGATGCACGTAATGAGAATAAACTTGCTTTATTATTAATTATTACTTGATACATTAAATTCTTTGATTTATTCACCCTAGTAAGTTAGCGTTAACATTAATATTTTTAAAGTGTTTTATATATTTTGTTCACAAATATGTATTTATTCCTATGTAATGTGTGTAATTTTATTATTTTTTGTTAACAAATGTGTATTTATTTCAGCCTTTTGTATTCAATATTGTCCCGCGAAAGATCGATGACGAACGTAGAATGTTCCAATTGAAATGGGCGTTGGAATATTTTTGCTATGAAATAAAAATTATATAGAATTAATTAGAGAAGAAAAGTTGAAAGAGCTCAAGTCAGGGGTGAAAAAACAACAGTTAATGTTTAATAAAGTATTTCAAGAAAGTGGAACAGCGGTAAATGCAAGCTACGTCTTGTCCGAGATGATAGCTAAACATTCGAAGCCTTTTAATTAAAGCTTTCATTTAATTAAAGTAATAATGTGACGGCATTTCAAAGTATCTCATTGTCAATACATAATTACTGATTTAGCCGCCAATTTAAGTTATCAAATCAAAAATAAGAATAGACTTATTTTCGAAAGTTTTTCCATTGCCTATGACGAGACCGCGGATATCAGTGGCAAGGCTCAGTTAGCAGTGTTTCTTCGTGCATGTGACAATAATTTCAACATCTTTGAAGAATTGCTAGAACCAATTCCGATGACTTGTAGTACTACAGGACAAGATATATTTACTTGTGTTTTTGATATTTAGAAAAATTAATCTCTGTAGACGGCGCTGTATCAATAATAAGAAAACACAATGGATTCGTAGCGTTACTTAAACAGAAACATAATGAAATTAACGGTTCAAATCTTCATCATTCCCATTGCATCTTCCACCAAGAAGTACTATAATTGAAGATAATAAACATGGAGAATGTTATATCATATATAAAGAAAATTATAAATTTTCTAAGATCACGGGGATTTCAACGCCAATTTACAGCTTTTTTAAGCGATTTAGATAGTGACTCTGCGTGTTTGACCTACTATACCGAGATGCGTTGGTTATCTTGGTCCAAAGTTCTAAAACAATTCTGGCATTTTTTATTTTTATTTTTATTGTAATTGTTTGAACAGCAATCAGAACTCTTATAGGTTCTATAAGCTGTTGGTTAAGACTTATGACTAATTATTTCATGAGAGGCAATCCATCGATTTACCATTCTTTTATGTGTGGGATATTTTTGATATTAGCTCTTACGTCTAATAGTTAACATGTGATTGGATGTTGCAGCTATGTCCACGAAGGACGATTTCCACTTATATTATTTATAGATTATATTGTGATCTATAACCCCAAGTGGAAATTTGACATCAAAGCTTGAAAGATGTCAAGCTTGAGATTCCCGGTAGCGGGAATCGAACCAGCAAACCTGGGACTGGTTGCTGCTAGCCCACGCTCTAACCGATTTTGCCACCGCTGGCCCAATTCTGGGATTTGAAAGGAGAAATATGCAAGTTTCTAGAAATAAAGAATCAAGACCAGTTTATCTTTCTTGGTTGATATAATCAAACACCTATCTGACCTAAATTTATCATTGCAGGGGAGAGACCATCTTATAACGTACATGTTGGACATAATTCAAGCAATTAAATGCAAACTTATCCTTTGGGAAAAACAGCTCAAAGGTGAAAATTTGACACACTTTTTGATAAATCAAGCTCCAAGCTTGTTACTTCTTCATATAAAAAATATGCAGAAAATATTATTAATTTAAAAACGGAATTTGAAACATGGTTTGAAAAATTTAGTTACCCCCATTACCTCGAAGGCATTTTTTTTATTTTCTTCAATCTTCTCTGTAAATGTAGATTCAGTACTCAGCATCATCGCAATTCAGTGTAACTACAATCTGAAAGCAAAATTTATTGAAGTGGGCGTACCTGAATTTTATAAATATTTACCAGTCCGATTTGAAAATACTAGGAAATTTGCTTATGATATTATTTCTGTGTTTGGTAGTACATATTGATGAAAGCAATTATTTACAATTATAAGTAGTAATAAGTCTACTCCTAGAAATTGAATTAATGATGAACACGTTTTAAAAATTGAAAAGTTAATAGCAAAAAAAAGATGTCAAGTATCCGGGCAGAATTGTTTTATAACTATTTGTATATATTAATTAGTGCTTCTCATTTGGGCATTGTCATTAGACTCGAAAGGTATGCTATTCCTATAGAAATACGCTTCTTTATTAAATTCGTTTTATTATTGGATGTATCATTAGTTTATATATTATGTTTTGGATGAATTAGTGTAATGTTTTTTGTCTCAGTTCCACTGAATGACGGTCTCGATGCATATCGAAACGATTAATAAAGCAGATTTTTTAATTGTAAATTAATATAAGTAAAGAAATACAATATATTAGTTCCATTGGTAAAAAATAAGATAAAAATAATATTTAACAAATACAGAAGTGCAAATAAAGTTATCAGAGAAAACATATTGGATGTTTTTAATATTAATCTTTGATGCGATTATTTTTGATGTCGACCCAAATCTAGAAGAAGAGAAATCTTAAATTGTATTAGATGTGAAAACGTAATTATAAGCATTAAATGCTTGAGGTGTTAGGGGTGCTTAAAGACACCAAAATATGAGAATTTTTAGTATTTTTTTTGTTATTAAACGCTGTTTTTTTTACAAAGATGGTGATACGGCATTATTATACAATGTTTTGACTTGAAGTAACAAAAATACCAGAAGAAAAAAAATATTTCCAAAGTTAAAGCTGTTTTTGTTGACCCAGTTTAAAAAACGGTTCTGGCGGGGACCTAATAAAAACAATTGTTTTATAAATAGATAATCCTGGGCCTGATCGAAGCTGTTTTTTTTGTTGCAAAAATTAACAAAATGGCGTCATCAGAAAAAAAATCTAGATTTGTGAGAAAAAATCAACAGTTAAGTTAATTGGTCTTAAAAAATTAAATTTTTTGAAAAAATAAATATCCTTTGATCAGGCCCGAGTTTATCATGTATTCTAAAAGCTGTATACATTTTATTAAAATCTACTAAGCGGTGTTTGAGTTCAAAAAACATAGTTTTGAGAAAAACGCATTTGAAAATTAACATTTGATTTACGTACAGAAATACGAATGATTGAATTACTTAAACCGAGTCATCTATTTCTGGGCCATAAAATAGTTTATAAGTCATTGGGGAAGTTTCCAAAATTTTCATTTGCTGTTGCCTACGAAGCATTCTGGCCTCTCGAGTGTTCTCGTTGGCGCGCTGATCTGACACTTTCACACGTGCAGCATCCAATTTTTCAGCATACCAATGGGAATTATATCCACAATTAGGTCCTAGGGTATCCATAATCAATAATAATGATTATGTATATGTATGCACCAATTTGTACGATAGTAGAACTAGTATTCACGGTTTTTGGGCATATTTTCACACTAGTTGGTAGAAGCTCTCAATTTTTTCTGATTATGGATTCAATCTTGAAAGTAAATTACCATTGCTGAGATCGTTGTAATTCGGTTTAATACATAGCTTTTAAAACATCAGGAGGTAAGGGAGAATAATCTTGAGTATAAGTATCGAGCATTCCACTTGCTTCAGCACGCTGATAAGAGTCCAATAACTCAAAAAGTAATCATCGGAAAACGAATTTTCAGAGAATATTTTCAAGATATTACACTTACCGAAAATGCAAAAAAAACAAAAATCGATTTACGAAGAAAATTAAATTCGCAAAGAGTAAAAATATTATTTAAGAGAAATAAGTTACCAGAAAGAGTATTTATTCATTCAGTTAGCTGTCGAGTTCTACAAATGGTAGACTACCATTTATACAAAAATTATACGGTGCTATAACCGCTGCAGATTTGGCCATAATAAAATTGCAATGCAAAGGCAAGGAAAGATGTAAAAAATGTGCAGAGGAACATGAGATAGATGCATGCAAAAGTGACATGAAAATATGTTGTTTATGTTACGAAAACCACCAAGCAGATAATAAAAGTTGTGAAGTATACTTGAAGAACAAAAAAAATAAAGGAAATTATGGCACATCTTACATAGAAACTAAAAAGATCATTCAAAACAATTGATATGCCAAAGCAGTCAGCACAAACAGCTATTACAATTAGATGCGTTAATTAGATTATAGACTATGGGAGTTTTTTATATGGGAATGGATCAAAATTGCTATTGATGAAATTAGACAAAATACGGTATTTGGCTCTAAGAAGCTGCTTAGGTGTAATGAGATCGACGCCTACTAATATCTTAGGAGTGGAGGCGGCTGAACCTCCGTTGAAGATGAGAAGAAATATGTTAGCGGACTACTATTTGTTACACAACGTTTGAGAAAACTACACAACGACTGCAACAATATTCCAGAACCATTAAAAACTTGTATTTTCTTATTGCTTCCAGAGATTACTGGCACAATAAGCAAACATCTAAGTTTTATGTATCAACAAAAAAATTCAGGAGTTACTCAAAACGTTCATCTAAACAGAGAGTTAGTGGATGTAGACATACTAAATTCAAAAGAACGTGATGAACTCTTTGAACAAAAAATTGATACAATATGGCCTGGTTATCGATACTTGTTTACAGATGGATCTAAAATTTATAACTTAGTAGGTGGCGCAATGTTGGATCCTATACGCAATACTAGAATACATCTACGACTCCTCGGGGATACAAACATATACACAGCGGAGTTAGTTTGTATAAAAGTCGTCATTGAGTTAGCTCTAGAATACAGCTTCAAAAAAGTGGTCATCATCACAGACTGTCGTAGTGCTTTTCAATCAATAAGTAACTGGAAAAATTCCACCAATAATATTGTTTTTGAAATCCTGACTTCGTTGGACCACTTAACACAGATGAGATATGACATTCACATTGCCTGGATTAAAGGCCGCTCGGGTATATTTAACAACGACCTGGTAGACATCCTAGCTAAACAGGCTTATTATGTTGGAGAGAGTTATAAAAAAGTTCTGGCACTGGACTAAAGGCAAAAAGTAAAAATCATGGCTAAACAAGAATGGCAGACGGACTATTCAGGCTTATTAAGAACCCGAGGCCGCAAATATGGTCAACTGTGGCGCATACATGTTGGTTTAACAAAACAAATAAGAAAAGGAAGTTTATTACAAAAATTTGCAGATTAAGAACTGGACATGCAAAATATAAGGAACATTTAAAGAAAATTCATATTTTACAGGATGATGCAAGTAGCTGTGGTAGTCAATCAGAATCCCTAAATAATTTTTTTTTTTTGAAAGGAGAAGATTTTATTTTCATTTAGAGTGGAAAAAATGCAATTTCCAACCAGCATCTCCCAACTCCTTAAACGACAATAGAAATTTATAATATTATAATAGAATTCTTAAAACTATGTAAATTAGATGTATAAAAGTGGAAAACTAGTTTATTTAACCCTTTGAAGACGAGCGCCGCGTATATGCGTTTTGCGCAAATCATCAAATTGACCGAAATATATGGTAAATCACAGTTCAAGCAGTTTATTTTGTAAACGATGTCTTTTCTTTTTGTAGTAGGTATCCTGTCTTTAACATATCCGTTTCACCTTAACTACAATTACAAAATATATACACGAACATTAAACATTGGTTGCCTGGCTATGAATCGGGAAACATACAGTTGTCCGTACAAAAATCCATCTTTAGGAACTAAAATCCTAAACCACACAAATCTAAAGATTGACCTTGAGCTACCTATTGATCATTATTGCAAATTCCAATCGAACTGTAAATTAGAATGTTTTAAATTGAAATGCTTTATCTGGATTATTATGGCTATTTGAGGACGAATTCGAAGGTTGAGATACCTAGATACATTTCAAAGGCCACGTTAATATCGTTGCTTCTACTACGTACCATCTATAATTTTTTAGCAGCAATTCGCGTGCCGTTGCAGAGTTTTGGTTGATTAATATTCTGCGAGGGGATAATTGGCACACCTATTTTCAATTTTAATGTGTGTGGAGTTAATCCTAACAGATTAAGTAAGCTTAACTCCTTTCGGTCCGATTAAATGAGGGCCAGCCGTAGTCCCGTGGTAAGATTGAAGGACTCTGACTTTGAAGGACTGAGTTGGAGATTAAGTCAATACGCGGACTTTTACTTTTAAGAGAAATTAATAAAAATAAAAAAGTAAGTAAGAAAAAGGAAAAAGTGAAAGCATGTAATATGTTAAGAAAAAAAGTAAAAATGTATGAAATATGTAAGAAAAAGTATTAAGTATGTAGAAATGTAAAAAAAAATGGAGATGGGTATCGTAGTACTCGGAATTATTTTCCGCCAATAGAAGACAACACGCAATGTGTAAACAAGATTTAATAATTATTTAGTCAACTTTAGTTTTATAATACACCTTTCTAGTGTTATTTTTGTATATAAATTATATTTATATTTAGTGTGTGCTGTATGAATGCCTACAGTTTACGATTCAAATAGTAACTAGCCGTGGAGGCAGAGAGCAAACATACGACCAGAACGGTGAAAAAGCTTTGGTAGCTGAGAGTGGAAGAACGACCGAAAAGGGTTAAATTTTCAATGATAAAATAGTGTTATTTTTTCCATCAGGCTGTTTCTTTATTCTCATCAGCGTTTGATTCTGGACAACTAGGATCTTTCTTTCCATTTCCAAGTTTGGAGTTCGCCTGATGTTCAAGCTGACGCAAAGCAATGAAGGAAGTTTGGAACAGTTTGTTGTAGCATTAGAAAAGGTGTTCAGGTCACGCATATTCAATAATTAAGAGAATGAAAAGAACGATGATATGTCTCGGGGATAATTTTTTTTATACTTGATATTGATGCGATTCGTATGGATTAAATTATTTTGACCTATTTGTTATTGTTTATCTGCACTATTTTCTTTATTCAGTTTTTCTAGCTACTCATTTATACTTAGATATTTAATAAATAATAATAAATTAAACTGAAGTATAAAATATATAACAAAATGAAATAATACGTAAAAGCTTTTAGTGCTAGTAATGTACAATAGTATTCTAATAATAAGTCTCTATATTTTCAAATACATGATTTTTAACATTGTTCATTTTGTTCACCTTATCATGAAATGATATATACGATGTTACGATATTCACTTTATCTTTCAATCACAAGGAATTTGCATTTAATGTATTCAATATAATTATATTCAGTAAATTATGTCCATTGTATCAAAAAATTATCCCGGCTGTAATCTGTCTGTACTTTTTCAATTGCTATAGCATTTCATATTTTACATATTTTGAGTAAAGAAATTGTTATCAAAATGTTCGAAGAAATCACGTTAAAACCGAATTGTTATTATCAAAATTTTGTTACAGTTACACAATATTGATACGCTTGTTCTAGAAACAAAAATTATCCAATATTTTCTTTGCGACATAGAATCTATGTTCAAATAACATGACGATTCGGGTGTGAGAATGACTAAAATTTTAACAATGTTTCCAAGTCTTAAACAAAACCATTTGCATTTTGGTTTTAATATATTTTTTGTACATAAATGTTTTCAAGGCCGCTCAATTTCTTCCGTTCGCGAATTAATCCGTGACATGAACCATTCGTGAAATTAATACTGAATTATTGTAATATTGATTAATGGCGAATCGTACTTAACTTAATAATAACTAATAATGAAATTAATAATGAAACGATGCCTTGACTTTCTCTTGTTCGTTTTAAGGTAAAGACGATCCCTACGCATTAAGTTTGCGAATTGAGTGTTATCCGAGCTGTATCTCAGTTGATTGACAAAGTGCGCGTGTTTGCAATATGACTCTTACTCGATCTGGCATTATTTTATATGAATGCCGCGAACAGCGTTGTTAAGAATCTAATTAGATTCTAATTTTTGTTATGCCCTGTTTATGCGACATTTAACTATAGTTTGTGCAAAATACTGATAAAATTGAAACAAAGGTAAGTCATTTCAATTTCTACGGTGACATTACACTTTACTCGTGTGCAAATAAAATGTGCCGCACTACGTTGTTTGTTTATGTTTGACATTATATTTTTGACATGTGCATAAATATTCTTATTGGAACCAAAGATGCCACATTATTAAATTCTAATCTAGTCATTTGTAATTATTACTTACGTATGCCGCGTATATGCATGTATGTCAAGCGATTTTTCAATAATTTATTATTTTTGTTTATATTCTGCCGAAAATTCTAATAATTCAGTAAATACTAACAGTTCCTAATTACGGAAAATCTCTTTAAGTACTTGTTTTATTTACTCTGTAATGTTTTTGACCATGACCTTGACCCTCATATTCTCTTATTCATTTATCTTTTGCTCTCTTACTTATTTTGTAAGAAATATTAATAAAAAAAATTGCTTTGTACTACATATTTATTATATTTGCAATAATTATACAACACAGACAAACATGTTTAACATTGTTTATAATATATAATGCTAATCCACAGGTTTAATTGTAATAAATCTTGACAATATAAATGCCACAACTATAGTAGTTAATACAAAACATAATGCAAAGACATAGAATGTGTCCTCAGAAAAAACATCAGTGAAAGCAGGAACATGGCTATACAATTGTTCAATAACATCTATGTTGCCTTTGTTGTGCCCCATTTTACAAATCTATTTCCTTCTCGCAGATTTTGTTTCCAATTTAGTTACAGTAATTTCGTCTTTGGGTGCAAATACTGATATATGTTTATTGCATAGCTGTAACAACTCTAAAGTAGTTAAATTATCTGCTTTCAGAGTGACACTCTGAATCTTTGCTTGCTCTAAAAGAACATTTTTTATTAAACCAAATAGTAACTACCTATATTTATTAATTATCTACCTGCAGCATCTGGATTGAAAGAAAATTTGACTGTGGGTGACCTGCGATCACACACAACATCAGTTTTTATCACACAACCTGGATTTGTTCTGCCTATTTTCGGAGATGTGAGGAAGTACAAGAAGTCCCTGCAAGAGTTTTAAATCATGTCAACTGAAAGAGAACTTACTCCAGGGGGGCCTACTGCCCTACCACCTCAAATTTCAATACAAGATCTTAACTCAATTCGTATTAACACAGCCGTTAGCATGCTGGGAAAAGCTTACGGTTGTGGACAATGCAGTGGTAAGATATTTCATATAATTGGCTTATTGCAAACATTACTACCACCAGCAATTGTCTCATTGGAATTTACCTAGTTGCAGTTGCATTTTCGTGAAATGGATCAAATGTTACAGTAACCCTTTTAACAGGTTTTAAGTTAACACCTTTTAATTGTTTTCCTATGGCAGAAACCACACCACCCGACCGACCAAAACGACCGCTGAACGGAATTGACATCACACATAAAGGTTTCTATTTTTGTGTATCGACTTCGTCTCCTTTGATTTTTAACTAAACCTCTTGTCCCATATTTATCGAAGTGATGTCATCCACTACTTACAGCGCCATTTTGTTTTCCTAGTTTCGAGACTACGTAAACATGCCGGATACTGAAATATAGTTTTTGAAAACGGTTTCGTATTATACATAAATTATTTATTACATATTTATCTGCAAAATATTGATATCAATACAATTTTTGAAAACATATCATAATTTTTTAATTGTATGTGAATTTGATAAACAATCTTTCGCAAATTATATCCATGTAAATCATTAAGTCGCGAGCTCAATGTTCCAATGTATACTGAAATATGGAAGCGAACAGTAATGAATAAAATGCATATGGCGTCGTCATAGATTGTTTTTAATTTTACGTTTCTAGTTTTGTGATTGTGCTTTGTGTGTCACTTCTAGTGCCTAAAGTGCTGTTGAAAAATTGTTTGCAAATATGTATCCAGTGGGGCAGCGTGAGTATTAAAGACTTAATAAAAGTCGATCTAATCAACCTAAATCTTTCCAAGAACGATTGCAATAAAGTCATGATTCGACAATGTGCTAAATTTGAGTCACGGTTTAATTTAAGTACATGTTCATATGAGATAATCTATAATTAATCTTTTTTTTGTGAATTGTTATGTATATGTACTGCTTAAAAATGAAATTACCGTCATTTTTAAAAAATAATATATTGAAACCAATTATTGTAATATATTTATTAATATTGTTAATCTATTTTAAACTTCGGTTCATAATTATAATTGAATCTTGTCCCATCTCATTACTCTTTTAACTTTAGAGTCTTCATGGACATCTTCTCCACCACGACCCCCGAGCCCTTCTCAGCCGCAGACCAGCTTTGATACACTTTCACGTAAAAATCATAATTACTTTATTCATTTACTGCAATACATCACTATTATATTTAATTGCTGTTGGTAGTAATATTAATTGTCTTATATAAATAGCTTATTACTGCTAGCTTGTAAACTGATGATTTATTTCTGCAAAATATATTATGAGACTAAATTTATTAATATTTACACAATTTTGCAAAAGAAATGTAGATTTCCAGTATTTGTTAAAAAAAAAAAAATGTCGTATTGTGTGTGGTCGACAATTGGTATAATAGTTAGTGTTATCTTTTTTTGACTTTCTTAATAATATTATACATACAAATTATGTGTTTTTAGGGTATGTATAAAATTTACATTTTTTATTTAAACACAACTTTATGAAACAATTTGTATAATTCAATCTACAACAAATTTAATACTTAATTAACCAATTACCTGCATGTTCTCCTTTTTATGAAATGTTAATTTAGGTTCCTTTTTATTTGGACAATCTGCTCAATTGATCTTATATAATAAACTGATGTTTTTTTCAATGTCAAGGTACAAAATTGTTATGCAATCATATTTTAGAAAAATATGATGTATTTGTTTATACATCAGTTAAATTATATAACTTAATATATCTGCATGCGGAATTATAATGTTCAAGGAAAAACTCAAGACAAAAATCTAAATTCATATTTATAGTAGATTTTATTTGTTTATATATATATATATATATATATATATATATATATATATATATATTAGGGCGGGTCGATTTAAAGGTCACTTAGGCACATATGATTTTCAGATACTAAGGATCAAAATAAGATACTTTGCTGAAGAAACCATACCTCTGAAATGAATTCTGATGTCCCATGCGTTGACCCAAAAATAAGGGTTGAATGTTGAAAAACCGCTCAGGGGAGGTCCCAGGGGATAAACCACGGGCATGGGTGAATCGGCTTTCCAAAGTTAGTGGGGGTCGTTTATACATTTGGACGCGATTGGGGTACTCTAAATGGGTCAAGTTGGAATATTTCAAATTTCAAGCCTTATTTTTGGGTCATTGCACGGGACATCAGAATTCATTAGTATCTTATTTTGATCCCCAGTATTCAAAAAACATGTGTGCCTAAGCGACTTTTTTTGACCCATACAAATCAACCCGCTCTATATATATATATATATATATATATATATATATATATATATATATATATATATATATATGACAGCTAAGCATAAACTATTAAGTTATTTATTATGGAGCAGAGTTTAAATGACATGGTTCAATACTCGTTTTTATTGATTTTGTTAGTTTGCAATTATGTGCTTTATTTCTTGAATTGTTTCATGTTTTTTGATAATTTATTGATACAAGTAAAATCATTTTCATATAACATGCTAGTTAACTTCAGAATATACCACATGAATAGTTACATGAATTAATGAACAAAATATAAAATGAAAGCATAATGATTGTTATATTTAGCTCCTCCCCCGGGCAGCACAGTAGGCCCTAGTAGTGGTGTGACACAAACAGGTTCTGCAACTGTTCCGACGGGATCTTTAGGCCTTGTGCCTGCCAGTGCAACACATCAACCACCCGCACCTCCAGAATTACCAGTATTTTCATGTCCACGTCGACCAAATTTGGGCCGCGAGGGCAGGCCAATTGGTCTTCGGGCTAATCATTTTCAAATAACTATGCCAAGGGGATTTGTACATCACTATGATATTAATATACAGCCAGACAAATGTCCAAGGAAGGTAATTAGATTATATATTTAAAGAACTCAATTATTATTATTGAATAATGTGAAAATTTATCTTCTTAATAATGTTATATGATTATAATATATGATTTTATTTTTATTATATTTTTTTGAGGGTTGGAAAAGTTTCATAACTAGACCCTACATATTAATGAAACAAACGTTATTTTTCTAAAAAACTATTTGTTCCTGTTTTCTAATATTATGTCTTCTCATGATTTTGGTTCACATTTTCTTTAGTATCCTATCAAAATTAGTTAACAATATTAATCTTAGACTGCCACATCAGCATAAATGTAAATTTCACCAGATTTGATACTATTCAAATACAGTTCAGTATATTTTACTTTTTTTGCATTTAAAAGGTGAATAGAGAAATCATAGAAACTATGGTGCATGCATACAGTAAAATATTTGGAACTTTAAAACCTGTATTTGATGGCCGAAATAATTTGTACACGAGGGATCCTCTTCCAATTGGCAATGATAGAGTGGAATTGGAGGTGACACTACCTGGGGAAGGAAAGGATAGAGTTTTTAGAGTTACCATAAAATGGGTGGCACAGGTGATCAAATTTATAAGACATCAGCATTTAAATCAGTATGAAAATATTTTACAGTGAATATAACAAATCAGTAAACCGACACACTTTTACATTTTCTACGAAAATTATCAAAGCATTTTTATTAAACTTGTTTTTAGATAAAATATGTCAGACAATAACAATCTCATCATGTAGATAATCTTTGCAAATCCCTGTGGAGAGACCAGATGACTTATTTATTTTACCAAAATGATTTTAATAAATAAAGATCAAAATTATTATTTGTGATCAGGAAGCTTATCGCTATTTTGTTATATAATTTTCAAAATTTAACCTTGCATAGTTTATGGAATAAAGTAGTAGATATGACAAGAATCTAAATGTTTGCTCAGTATTAGTTTTTAAATTTTATACCAGTAAATTTATCAGTTTTTTTTTTCATATTTTTGGATCCAGATATGTTTGAATTTGCTCTATGGTGTATTACCAATTTTTCTTTTTTTTTTTATAACTGAAATTTATTTAAATTTGATGTTTTAGGTGTCTTTGTATGCTTTAGAAGAAGCACTAGAAGGACGCACTAGACAAATTCCATATGATGCTATTTTAGCATTGGATGTAGTTATGAGACATTTACCTTCAATGACATACACACCAGTTGGAAGAAGTTTTTTTAGCTCACCCGATGGTTATTACCATCCTCTGGGTGGTGGCCGTGAAGTTTGGTTTGGTTTTCATCAAAGTGTTCGACCTTCACAGTGGAAAATGATGCTTAATATTGATGGTAAGTGAAAAATAAGTCTGTAGTAAATAGATCTGATAATAATTATTTAATGAAATATTTCTAACTTTACTAAATATATTTAAAAATCAAAAATGTTTTATTCAAATTATTTATAAAAAAAAAATAGTTATCATAAAAGTTTATTTGCAAAACTGAATCCAAATTAATATATTGAACTGCTTATTCTAAAAATAATGTTACATTCAATAGATCAGAAAAATATATTTTGAAATATATTGAGAAATTTAATATGCAACACTTACTATAAACATATAATTTTTTATATAATATTCTATCTGCCATATGATGATTTTTAATTTATCTTTAAAATGCACTCACATCGAACAGTTTGAATTTTGTCCATTGTAATGAATATAGCTATTGACAAAGATTGTGAATATAATAAAATTTCTAAAATTGTTTAAAACACTCATTTCTTATACTATATATTTAATATTTGAATATAGCTTTAATGTTATACTCAGCTATACATTATAGTTCTAAGCTCGTACTAAACAGTTTATACACATAAGGAAGCTATGAGATTTAAACATTACTGGAATCCATATGTAATTGTAATACTTATATATGCAATTAAATTTTTTTTAGAAGAATGTTTTTTGTAATACTTTTAATCATAATTCAACTATTTAATATCTCTGAACAATTTAGCATTATTATCTTTATGGCATCTCTTTACAGTATCTGCAACAGCTTTTTATAAGGCTCAGCCTGTCATTGAGTTCATGTGTGAAGTTCTTGACATAAGAGACATTAATGAACAAAGAAAGCCTTTAACAGATTCTCAGAGAGTTAAATTTACAAAAGAAATTAAAGGGCTTAAAATTGAAATTACTCATTGTGGCACAATGAGACGCAAATATCGTGTTTGTAATGTAACTAGAAGGCCAGCACAAATGCAATCGTAAGTATTTTCAATTGTCATATTTATTTTGTTTTCGATATAATGATGAATTTATTACTTGTATCTCATAGTTTAAATCACAAATTTTAGTTTGTTTAAATTTATATGTATATATATATATATATATATATATAATAATAAATGGTGGTCTGCCCGAAGGCAGGTCCATGGTGTGAGAGCCACCACAACAAATGATTTCCTTGCCCTTTATCCCCCCCCCTTTATTTCACGTATTTTCCTTTCCAAACTTTTGTTTCCATGCTTCTTGATCGTGTGCTTCGGCTTTCAGTTCCCTGTATTTTCTCTTCTCGCGTAAGTCGTCAATCGTCTGCATTCTTCTTCTTCCCATTCCTTTTGTTCCTTCTATTTTACCCTCGACGACGTCGTGTAGGAGGCACTCTTTTTGCAAAAAAGGTCCGATCCAGTTTCCTTTCCTTCTGAGGATTGTGCTCAGTAGAATCCTTTCTTCGCCCACTCTTCTCAGTACTTCTTCATTTGTTACTTTGTCTGTCCACTTTATCTTTTCCATTCGCCTCCAGCACCACATTTCAAAACTTTCGAGGTAGTTCTTATCGGCCTTTCTCAGAGTCCATGTCTCCGATCCGTACAGAGCTATGCTCCAGACGTAGCACTTTATTAGTCTCTTCCGTAAGTCAAGACTCAGTTTGCTCGTCAGTAGCGTTCTCTTCTTTGTGAATGCCGCCTTGGCGCTTGCGATCCTTGTCCTGATCTCTTTCGTGCAGTATCCGTCTCTGGTTAGTATGCTTCCCAGGTATTTGAAGTGATTCACGTCTTCCAACTCTCGATTTTCTACTGTTATCCTCAGGGGGTTATTTGTTTTTGTGATTCTCATCACTTTCGACTTTTCTATGTTGATTTCCATTCCGTATCTTCTACCCACTTCGACGATTCTGTCCATCATGTTCTGCAGCGTACTTTGTATATATATATATATATATATATATATATATATATAAAGCGAGAGGTTTTTTCAGATGGTAAAATATTATGATAAAGTTGTTCTTGGGCATCTATCCAATAATTAAAACGATTTATTGTAGAAAAATGTTTTTATTGTAATATTATATTTTTCTTTGTAATAAAATCCGTATATCTTACTTGTTTACCTCCCATTCACAACATAATAGTATCACTTCACAACCTCTTAAACCTGATCCTAAAAATTCACTATCTCTCAATTCCTTTATCTCATTAAATTACATAGGCAGCCTTTTCCACTCTTGGAAAAAACTGTTTTCATCTGTGTTGATTGCTCAAATTTCTATGTCGGTGAAACCTCACAATTTCTCTCGAAACAAATGCGCCAATACGAACTCAATAGCTTAAACAAGAAACAAAATAAAACCATGATCACAAACATGTCTCCAAATTAAAACATTTCTTTAATTTTACTAATCCAAGAATTATCCATTGAGAAGCAAACACTTCACACAGAAAGTTTGCCGAGAGTATTTACATACAATTATTACCTGTCATTAACAAACGTTTTGATTCAGCTACTCTCTGCAATATCTTTTGTGTAAATGATGAGCTTGGGAGTTGAAAATTGGTATGATATTGTATTTTTCCAAAAACCAGGTGGGGCCGATGGAAACACTTTCTAAACAACTTTGTTACATTAAACTTTCAGAAGTTATCTAGCACATCATGGGGTTCATTGGTGAACATCATTTTCATGCGTAAAAATTATGATGTGAAGAGAATTAGTTATTCAATTACCTCTATAAAAATTTAGACGTTGTTAAACTTTTTATTTAAATTTGCTCACTTAAGAAATGTTTAGCTATAAAATTATTTGAGTTTATAGTTACAACAAGTGGTATTTAAATTATTCAAACTTGAACAACAGATTTCCACTGCAATTAGAAAATGGACAAACAGTAGAATGTACTGTAGCAAAATATTTCTTAGACAAGTATAAAATGAAACTACGCTACCCACACCTGCCTTGCTTGCAAGTCGGACAAGAACACAAACATACATATTTACCACTGGAGGTATGCAATATTGTAGCAGGGCAACGATGTATCAAGAAATTAACTGATATGCAGACATCCACAATGATTAAAGCAACTGCTCGGAGTGCACCTGATAGGTACGTTTTACATGTTTGTCATATGCACAAATTAAATTTTTCTAATTATTAATCATTTATTGGCTTTGACAAATAAGCAACATAATATATATTAAAAAATTTATCAATTTTCTTTTTATAATTCAATATATCATATCACATAGTGAACAAAATGATTTAAAGCTATTTTTAACAATAATTTTTGTTATTAATTCTTAGATAAATACTTATTATAAATTATTTTAAATATAATTCATTGATATGTATTAGTTTGAAATAAAGATTAATGTTCGACTACTTTCAGCAGTGGAATTTAATTAAAGGATTTTCTTTTATTGGTTTTGCAGGGTTATAGTTAATTTATTTATTTTAGTCAAAAATGATTTAACCATTTTTTTCTGTTTTTTTTTTTTTTGATTTATTATAGCAAGTAATACTTTCAAAAATGTTATAAAGTTTAAATTATTATTTAAAACTTTATTACAGAGAGAGGGAAATCAATAATTTGGTGCGTCGAGCAGATTTCAATAACGATTCTTATGTTCAAGAATTTGGTTTAACAATAAGCAATAACATGATGGAAGTTCGAGGGCGTGTTTTACCACCACCAAAACTGCAATATGGGGGCAGAGTTTCACTTCTAAGTGGCCAAGTAAATATCTTTATTGTGTGTTATAAATACATAAACCATATAGAAAAAAGGCTATGTTATACTACTGATATCTTCTTCACACATTTACATTTTTTTTCAACATATTATATACATTTTATTATACCAGATTCTTTTGCTACTACTAAATTTACTAAAATATAAATTATAATAATCATGATACTATAATATGGCATTTTGTCTTGTATTTATTTCAATGCTACAATGAACAATTTTAAAGTATTAACTAACAATTGAATCATGATAAATTATAATCTGATCCTTAAAAACATTCTGTCAAATATTTCAGTTCTTCATGTTTACATAATGGATCAACATATAAATTATATGTCTTATTTTTATAACCAACATATAATTAAAATTTTTGTGTCTGAACATACAGGTGCACACTTCTTTTAATCTGTGTGAAACTTCAAAATTTTATCTGTTTTAACAATCGGCCACAATTGTTTCTAATGCAATTAATGATTTTTTTTAACAGAATATTATTTAATTTTAGTTTTGTATCATGTAATTTGTATTTAAAAAGAGCTCACTAATGTTAGCTGTTAGATGGTACCTTGTTCACAGAGTAAACAACAAGCACTGCCTAATCAAGGAGTGTGGGATATGAGAGGAAAGCAGTTTTTTACGGGTGTTGAAATACGTGTGTGGGCCATTGCCTGCTTTGCCCCTCAGAGAACAGTTCGAGAAGATGCTTTAAGGTATAATGTCATCCAAACAATTATCAATTATCTTTTGGAATTGCACGCTGGATGCGTAATATGATTGAAATATCTCTGCATATTAAAAAATAAAATGAATTTTCTATTTGTTATTGATCAATACTCAGTAAACACCGAGCGGCGGTAGCAATCTGAAATCCACATTGATTATATATTGGTGTCACAGCACTGAAGGGGAACGCTTGTGAATTTCAGGTTGCTGCCAACACTCGCATCACACAGTGTTTACTGGGTATATATTACATGTCAATTGCTCAAGCACATATAAAAAGTTATTATTTTGAAAAATCGAGTTTTTTAGTTTTATTACAATTTTGCACAATAGGAAAGATAAGCATTTTTTTTTATCAGTTATTATATATTAGTTTTAAATTATGGAAAAAACTATTGTATTTTTCTTACAACAATGTTATTTTGATCTGAGTTTAATAATAATATTTTTATTGTTTTGTTTTTGATCACAAATAAATACACATTCATGAAAGGTATAACATGTCACGGCCAGAAATTATAAAGATATATTAAACATGTCAATTTTTCACCTAATTTCTGAAACTATAATTTTTTTATATTTGTGTGAACTAAGAATAGTATTCACAGTTATATCTTCTCGAGTGAATGGTGGTTGTTGCAAATAAACATAAAAAGGCAATACAATAGAATCCTTGTTAAAAAATTTTAGATGAAAACCACATAACATCTAGTTATATAATTTTTTAAAACTCTTATGGTATAGTTGACTTTTTCATAGTTTTTATTTAATCAACAATGTTTATGAAATAATGTATAACATTTTTGTAATATGACAACATTATTGTTTGCATATGCAAGAGCTTGTTTGGTATTTCACTTATTACTAGCTTTAGTATAAATTATAATCTTATGGTAGAGATTTGTTAAAATATATATGTAACTTACGTAAAATATATACGTACGTAAAACTGATGTTAATATTGTTGTAAACTTGTCTTGTACTTACTACAGACATGATTTTTCATGATTTTTTTTTCTTTTTTTAGAAATTTTACACAACAATTACAGAAAATATCAAATGATGCTGGTATGCCTATTATAGGACAACCGTGTTTCTGTAAATATGCAACAGGGCCTGATCAAGTTGAACCTATGTTTAGGTATCTTAAATCTACATTTTCGGCTTTACAATTAGTTGTTGTAGTTTTGCCAGGAAAGACACCAGTTTATGGTATAATATAATACAGTTTAATCTTTATATCATAATATATTTTATATATATTATTTTGATTGCATTTTAGCTGAAGTGAAACGAGTTGGTGATACAGTTTTGGGAATGGCAACTCAATGTGTTCAAGCTAAAAATGTAAATAAAACATCTCCACAAACATTAAGTAATTTATGTCTGAAAATTAATGTTAAATTGGGTGGTATAAATTCTATTTTAGTTCCATCTCTCAGACCAAAGGTGAGTTCTATTAGTGAATTTGATTGTCTTACATATTTATTCTATTGCTGCAACTCATATTAGTATTCTAGCTGCTAAATTACTTTTTTTCAATTTCATCTATACATTTTTTTTTTATTTTAGTTTATCAATACTTAGAAGTAGATGAATAGATTCTTTATATCAAGTTTCTTACTTTGTTCAAAATATTCTTAAAATTGTTTGTTTTTGAAAATGAGTTTTTACCTTAGTGCTTTTTAATATATTATACTGTAATAATAATATACATTTGATTTGTAATTTGTCACAGGTATTTAATGAACCAGTTATATTTTTGGGTGCGGATGTAACTCATCCACCTGCTGGAGATAATAAAAAACCATCAATAGCTGCTGTAGTAGGCTCTATGGATGGGCATCCATCTCGTTATGCAGCTACTGTTCGAGTTCAACAACATCGTCAAGAAATTATTCAAGAACTTAGTTCGATGGTTAGGTATGTTGACGTTATAATAAAATTTATATTTAAATTTTAATAAAGGGTTATCATACTGTAGAATTATTGAATTAATTTTAATTGAAAGGTGTAAATGTAAGGTATAATAATAGTATATTAATAGTATATAATTCTATAAAAAATAAATAGAATTTATCTTTTTTTTGAACTTTTTTATTAGTAGTTGTAGTTAAAATTACAACAATGAACCATTAATCCTTTGTGTTTATTGTTTTCACTGGCTTTTGCCATCTCTGGATATTGCCAATTGCATTAGCTAAATATTTCTTCTTTTTTGTATTTTTATTTTTATGTTTTTATTATTTTTATGTAGGATTTTATTTATATTTTTTGATAATCCTATGGCCAATTTTGTTATGTATTATCAGAAGTACATGAATCAAAATTTGGACTTTGATTTTGTTAAATTTATTTCTAACGCTTGAGGAAATTTAACAGGGAACTGCTGATCATGTTCTATAAAAGTACTGCAGGATATAAGCCACATAGAATTATATTATACAGAGATGGAGTATCAGAGGGCCAATTTTTGCATGTTTTACAACATGAATTGACGGCTATTCGTGAAGCTTGTATTAAATTAGAATCAGAATACAAACCTGGTAATTAAGTGTAATATGATTAAATGATACACAATGCCATCTTAATAATTTTATTCTAGATGTAATACTTTTATATCTTTTAGGAATAACATTTATTGTTGTGCAAAAAAGGCATCACACTAGACTTTTTTGCTCTGATAAGAAAGAACAATCAGGGAAGTCAGGTAATATACCAGCTGGTACCACAGTTGATGTTGGCATTACCCATCCAACAGAATTTGATTTTTATCTATGCAGTCATCAAGGCATTCAGGTTTGTTTTCATTTTTTGTCAGATTTGTCATTGTTAAATTTTTGTGTTTTCACATTCTTACTTTGTTGATAAAAAATGTTTTATTAGGACTTTAGATGATTAGATTTGACTTACATCTATATGTAAGCACCTAATGGCTGCACAATTTGAATGCATTGTCCATTTCTACTTTTTATGATACTGGCTAAATAAATACATCTTGAATGATAGACTTGTTGTATAGGATGTTCAAAATATGTTTTAGCATAACATCATATAGATAGATTTTTAGAGTTTTATTTGTCAGTTTTAACATTATATATTTCAAATTTGACAGATACAATCTATACTCATTTGTGCAAAAATTGTGGTTTTAATTTTTTTGTGTGCCACAACAAATTCATGCTTATGACTACATCATATGTGTTATGACGTAGCAATATGAAATGTCTTTAGAAACAAATTGGTTTTGTGTACAGCTGTAATTGAGAGATATATTATAAATGCTGATTATAAACTATTGAGACCAAGTGCATGCACATAACCTTTGAATTGTTAATAGCAATTTTACCAAAGTCGTACAACAATAACTGTTAGAACTAGATTTAATATGATTTCAAATGTGTAATAAGTGAATTCTATAACTGATAAATATTAGACTTTGCATTAAACCAATATAGATTTTTTTAAAGATTAACTTCGAATAGCACAAGCTCACAAATAAATATCGGATGTTAAATCTACAGGGTACTAGTCGTCCCTCACATTATCATGTATTATGGGATGATAATCATTTTGATTCTGATGAGCTGCAGTGTCTTACCTACCAACTATGCCACACTTACGTTAGATGTACACGTAGTGTTTCAATACCTGCCCCAGCATATTATGCTCATCTAGTAGCATTTAGAGCTAGGTATCATTTAGTGGAAAAGGAGCATGACTCTGGAGAAGGATCACATCAGTCTGGATGCTCTGAGGATCGTACACCTGGCGCTATGGCAAGAGCAATAACAGTACATGCCGACACCAAGAAAGTAATGTATTTTGCTTAATTCAGGTAAGTATGTTTATAGGAATCACACTTAATTTTATTGAGTAGTTATTAGTCAGTATCCAGTTTTGAATACTAAACTTTTACATGCTGATTTGAATTATTTATTTGATAGATTTTATTCAAATGAAAAATATAATTGCCACATGATTTTTTTTTAAGAACTTTTATTATGTTTGACAATTAAGAGAAAAAAAATTGTTTTAAAAGTTTAGTTTATTATATATAGAAATTTTGCTGTAATTTTGACACTGTTATTGGGAATTTCCAAGTCTTTTTTTCTTGTTCGCATCACAACAAAGTTGAAATCATTCATGTTATTTTCACATTAATAAGATTTGTAATACTGTGTTTTTCTTTCTTTTTTTTTTTTTTTCTTTTTTTATAACGCTTTGGGTTGTATGTTCTATTCAGGTTGTATGCTTGCAAGTGTGTATATATATATATATATATATATATATGTATATGTATATGTATATATATTGTATAATTTTGCTCATTTGCCATAAATAATACTGGTGGCAGTATACATTTGTCATAATACTTTTACTTAAATGAATAGGATGTAAAAAAAACTACTGTACAGAGTTAGTATGATCTCATAGTCAGATTTTCTGTCGGTTTCATGTTTCATTAATGGTCAGAGGACATTCAATGATGGTTTATGTGTATATATATATATATATATATATATATATATATATATATATATATATATATATATATATATATATATATATGTATATATATATAGGGTAAACTGCACACATCTAATTATGTTTTATAATAGACTGATGTGCTGTGTGTAGTACGTCACACTATTAATATTGTATGTGTGATTGGAATTTAACAAATACAATTTATTATGTTAAGGCAAAAGACAATATATTTTAAGATATGTAATACAAAGAAAAATATCACACAACATTAAATGCATATTGATTGCACATTAAACCAAAAATTGTGATGGTAATGAAGCTTTATTTTTATTTTAAATATTGAATATTGATGAAGTGTTTTAAGTTTTATCTGTACTTGTGGTATGCTTTTTACCATTCAAAAAATCTATCTGATCCAATTTCAATTAATAATCTTATTATTTTTATTAACCTAGTACTATTTCAAATTTGAATAATGTATAGTAACTTTATATTAAAACTAGTATATTAACGTTATTTTGTCTATTATATGTGTAATAAAATGAAGAAACAAAGAATTTATTAGTTTTCTAAGATAGAAATGACGTTAATTTAAAATAGCACGCTTGTAATTTGTAATGATATTATTTAATATTTATCAAGTATCTCTTTTATATATAGATTAGGTTTTATAGTGTACTATTATATTGTATATCAAAGATCCATAAGACATTTTACTCCTCCTTTTTACAAAAATATATGTATGTGTGTATGTGTGCGACGCGTGTTTGTGGGTGTGTGTGTTTGTGAATATGTATATATATGTACATATATATATATATGCATGTATATACATATATATATATATATATATATATATATATATATCATATACTGGTGTCCCAGGCTTTGATGTAAAGCTAAAACGAGTTGATAGTATTTTTATTTTTTGCTAATTTTGTTCATTTAAACTTTTGAAACATAACCATGAATAACATTTCTAGAATAGTAAAAAAATACCACAAATGACCTAGATTTTTAAGAATTAAGACTTTGTTATACTATGAATTTAAAATTTTTAAATTTGGTTGACTTTGAGAAGACGTTAATGCGGTCAATATTATCACCTCGTTTCGGCTTCATGTCAAGATCTGGGACACACCCTGTATATATATATATATATATATATATATATATATGTATATAAATATATAAATATATATAAATATATATATATATATATATATATATATATATATATATATATATATATATATATATATATATATATGTGTGTGTGTGTGTATAAATGTATGTATGTATATATGCATGCATGCTTATCTATAAGTATATGTATATAATTTTATTATTTTAATTTTATTAAAAAAGTAAGTTTTATCTATGAAAATTAATTTTATTTGAAAGGTAATTTTATATATGAAAATTGATTTTATTAAAAAAGTAATTTTATATATGAAAATTGAAATCAATTTGAGTTTAAGTATAGAATAAGAATTTTAACATTTATTTAATATTGCTATAATATTGAAGCATACTGATGTTAAGTTGATCCATAATAGACTTGCTACATGGGACATTAAAAATAAATGTGGTGTAATAATACATTAAATATTATTGATAAAATTAAAGATATGTATTTTATAAAACAAAGAAAATGCAAAGTGATACAAGGGAAATATTACAATTTAGATTATAAATATTAATAATGATGGAACAATTATTGTATAGATAATAAAACTACTAGCATAAGTATTATTTAAAAGTGGAAATTTTATCCTAAATGTATTTATCAATGATGTTTTCGACAATGATTCAATCAATATCACATATAAATACAAATTAATGATATGAAAGTATCATGAATTTGAAAATTCTAATAATAGATAAATTGGAAATGCTATAGTGTTCCCTTTATTTTACTGCATTTAGGAGTTGAGTGTTAAGAAATTCTAAATCATTGTATGTACTTTTGAATGTGTATCCAGATTAATCATTACTGTTTAGCTTAAGTCTTGTCATGTTAGTAAATTATTAAATTTGCCATCATAGTTTAAATAACTAATGATATATTTAGGATAGCGTCCACCGATTTGTTTACATTTTAGTATTGTGTTAAAGAATAATAAATTGTTAAAATACATCTGGACTTAAATAAAAACTTACATAAAGACATCTTAGGTTTTCATTCAGTGTACGAATTTTTGAAGGCGTGCATCCTAGACAATATAATAATGGCGTGCATAGTCGGATCATGGTCGGATCGGTAGCGTTCGGTTTGCAGATGCAAAGGCACTTCGCATCGGTATTCATATGGTTCGAATCCTTATGAATAATGTAAAATTGATGTAGAATTTTAACTGGTTAAATATTAAAGCAATAGCCAATAAAAAAAACAAAACAATATGAATTGTTTTTATTGAATTCAAGGGTTGATATTAGGAAATGATAAAAAAATGAAACAGAAGCTAAATTAAATAACTGTTTTCTAATAAATGACTAATGTGGAAATGTCATGGCCCTAATTATTCCGAAGTCGTACACTATTATACAAATTAGCATATTTATATAAACGTATTATCCAAGATAAAATATGTAGTCGATAATAAAAACTATATTTAAACTTTTTACAACTATATCTAGTTACTAGAATCGTTCTTACGTTGCGCGGGAGGAACTCGTGCCTATTTAGCATATAGAGTCCGTGTTATCGGAGATATGTCGGATATCTGGCTCCATGTAGTGCAGGAACCGTGTTCCCAGAGCGCCGTGTTAACGAAGGATAGACTGCATATATATACAGTAGAACCTCGATTATCTGGACCTCAGTTATACGGATTCGCGATTATCCGGACTACCAACCGCGACTGAGTTATATGCATGTACATACCTACAATTCGAATTTTTGCATGATTTATGCTGCAGTTTAGTATAATATATGTATGTAATATAATCTAGGAAAATATATATGTACATACATAAGGAAATGTAAATTTCTTATTAAACATTGACCTTCGTTGATATCTATGTATGTATCATATACAGTTTCGTTGATATCTACGTATGATTTCGTCGATATCTATGTATGTATTTGTTATTTTTGATAAATACACATCATTATTCTTCATACATTAGATTATCCGGATTTTTGATTATCCGGATGCCTATCGACAACAATTAGTCCGGTTAATCGAGGTTCTACTGTGTATATATATATATATATATATATATATATATATATATATATATATATATATATATACATATCGATGGTTTTCTGACGCAACCTCGTATCTCAGAAACTACTACTCTTCAGGAGAGACAAAAAACGTTTTATAACGAATTTTTAAACTGCTGTTAACAATTTTTTTTATAAATTTTAAAAATATTCAACCTTTTGACAATTATTTGAGACAAGTATGATATTACATCTAACTTGTCCACACTATGAATTTTTATCATTTTTTGTAAGATGTAAAAAGAAAAATGATAGTTTTATTTGAACAAAAATGTGAGTAAAATTAAGTAATTTTTGCCACGACTTGTGAAATGTGCAAGTTCCGAGGCTTTACTAGTAAAGATGTATAAATGTTGGTGCTAATTTCTAGTGTTGTGTACACATCTTTAGATGTAACCTACCAACGTTAATATCCACTGATGATGACATTAAATTGAATGTCGAAACGTTTGGAATTAAAGATTAATTTATAAATCTTTGCCTTTTATTTTTGATGTATCGCCCCACAAGAACTTACTCATATATCTCAACATCAAAATTAACAACTAAATTATATATATATATATATATATATAATATAATATATATATATATATATATATATATATATATATATATATATATATATATATATATATAATATATATTCTACAAAACTTCTTATCAATTCTGCTATGGGCAAAAATATCGTTTGAGTCAAATTATTTATTATTAAGTATTTATTAAACTTTATTACTAATTCTACACAATGGCAATATTAGCAATTCAGAATCTTTCTTAAAAATTAAACTTTTAATAAACATTATTGCTTTTCACCTATTTCTAACGCACAGGAATTAATTTAGATCTTTACGTTCCGTATTTTGCAAATATAACAATGAAGTTAATAGAATAAGATAAGCTATTATATTGCATGCGGGTCAATTGGGCAAAATACAAGCCTGTTCTTTGTACGTGCATCGAATACCGTTATTTAGCATGTTATGTAACTTCAGTATTAATTTTTCTTCAGTCGTGCAGACTCAACCCCAGTAGTACGCAATGAAATTTATATTTATAAACCACAAGATATATAAATTTATTAAAACTTAATAAAATGATAGAAGTATTTTATTATATGAGAGAATTGGCTTAAGTTTTCGGTTGATGCCATAATAAACAAAGTGAGTGTTGTCGAAAATTTTAATGGTAGATTATTTCAAGTGTTCCAAAAGTGCATAAAATATTGCATATGTTCGTGATGCGTACATCCATCATGATAAAAATCTTGAAGTTTCAAAATATATTTTGGTAATTTTCTAAAAAAAATTTAAACTTAAATATTTATAATAAATTAGAATAAGTCAGTTAATTTATGAAAAATAATAAAATTATTGAATATTATAAAAATTACAAATAATACGAGAAAATTATTCGAAAATGTTAAAAACTTTGGAAGTTATGGATTCCAAAATATCAAATTATAGATAATCTACTTTCATGCTGAAAATTCTGAAAATTTACCCGCTAAAACTAAGAGTATTGGTGTCCTGGTGATGACAAATAAAGCAGCCCAATAATGATGTAACTTTAACATCTTATTTTTAGTGTATCGACCACCTTGTCAAGCTATTAGCAAAACTTGAATAACCATAAGTGTGAAGATGATGCCGAAAGATGTACCTAACATAGTACTAAATGCAAGTGCTTACGTAAGTTTTTTACATAGTTTACATAGTTTTTTTTACAATAAATAAATAGCAATCAGAAAAAAAAAATTCTATAAGCTATTGTGTTGATTATTAGAACTCCAGTAACAGTACTGGAGTTCTATATATATATATATATATGACATGACGGAGATCACCCCAGTGGGCTACTCCATTTTAATGCATTAGATCAGTGATTCCCAAACTTATTTCACCTACCGCCCCCTTTCCAGAAAAAATGTTACTCAGCGCCCCCTTACAAACTTTCCGAAGGAGAAGTTTGTTTTCATCAAAAAAATCCGCTAATTTTATGTTTTCTCGACGTTTCAAGCCATTCTGAATCAAATGAGACCAACATTTGAAAAAAGTATGTGTGTGTGTGCGTGAACAGATTTTTTTGCCGTAAATCGACGTTTTCTCAAAAACGACTGGACCGATTTCAAAAATCTAAAAGCCATTCGATGTATCTCGATGAGGACTATTGTTTGTCAGTTTTGTGCGACGATCGGCCAAGCCGCTTTTTTATAAATAGCAGAAAAGTGAAAACATTTTCGTCTACGTTTTAGCCCGCAATTCTGAATCTATTTTAAAAATTCAAAAACCGTTCGAAAGATATTGGTTGGGAATCGACCTGATTAGTTCTTGGTAATAATCGGCCAAGCCGTTTTCTTGTAATAAAGTGTTTTTTTTAATTTAAGTAGTAGTAATTAATAAGTAGTAGTAATTTTTTAGACAATTTATATTTTTTTTGGCGGTAGATAGCACAGTCTTATAGATCATACTAAAATATTACGGTCCTACGACAAGTCGTTAAATTTTGAAAATTCGTCAAAGTTTGCAAAAAGTAGTATCGTTTTTATGGCGTTTGTCAAAATTAGAATTTTCAACGATGTTTGCTTAAAAGCGCATAAACCGATTTTAAAATTTTAAAAGCCAATCGATGTATTTCGATGTATTTCGATTATAATTTTAATGTGAGGGAAGAGGAATGACGGGGGGTTTGCTCGTACCTACGGTAAATTTGTTTGCAAAAAGTCATAAAGGGAATCGCGTTAAAATTCAAGCAATAGCGGATTTAGACTCGGAAATTAATACAATATCAAAATCGCTATTCCAAAAATTACGCGTTAAATCTCAATCCAGGAGCCTTAAGCTCCACGGTGTTGTTGGAATTTCAACGAAATCGAATAATTTTACAAATTTAGAAATATTTAATGAAGATGGTACATTTGCAAAAAATAAAAAAATATAAATGCCTTTGTGCTTACGAAAATATTGAGTCTACTACCCGCGCAACAAATCCAAATTGCTTAACTAAATCTTATTCCTAATGGATTAAAACTTTTGGATTCACACTTAAATATTCCGCAGCGAAGTAAATATGTTGATAGGTGTTGATACGTTTTTTGAAATTTTAGGTAACGAAAGAATTATACTAGGACCCGATAAATCTATTTTACAAAACGCGGGTGGACAGTTACGGGTAGATATCAAAGAAATATAATCAATAGCACGACAAATAATCCGCCAACTTTACAGATTCTCTTACAAAAAATCTCTTAAAAAATCCCTTACCAAATTTGGTAAAGTTACACGCTTTGAAAAGTTATATAAATTATCGACATACAAAGAAACATATGAACCATTCTTTTCATTAAACCTTTTGCGAAACAAGAATTGGCAGTGCATAGTTTTAAAAATTATTTACTTACTAATACACCTATGCAAATATGGTTGATTAACTTCAATTAAAATATAATCTTTATATAATTCAGTGTTTTTTAATATAATTCAATTTTAATCATTTATTTATATATAATATTAATATTATAATATTTTTTTAGTTTTGTGCTTCAAACGCCCTTTACAACTAAGCATCGCCCCCTAAATACACCAAAGCCCATCACCGCCCCCCAGAATCGCCGCAGCGCCTCCAAGGGGGCGCTGGCGCCCGCTTTGGGAATCACTGCATTAGATCGAAGGGATGCTTCTTCTTCAATCTTCTAATATGTGACGCTTGTAATATCGGAATTAATGTGGGGTTATTGTGGTTGATGATCTTGTGATGGATTTCACTTCTGTTTTTTGCTACCTCCTGCATAGTATCGATTTTTAGATCGTTATTTAGCATTCGGTTGCTGACATACCAAGGTACATTTGCAATACAAATTAAAATTTTTGATTGTTACCTTTGGATAGATGAAATTTTTGGGGGTCGCGACCCACACTTTAAAAAGCCCTGGTCTAACGGACAAACGATGTTACGTAACCCACAGTGATGTAAACAAAATTGACACACATTATTAAAATCTTCTTAAAATATCTGATAATTTGATGTGCATATGTCTAATAATCATTTTTGACCACCAAATGGCATATTTTTCACTTTCTTTTACTCCAAAACCTCTAAATCTGCTTTCCCAAAAATTTAATCAGTTCTTCATCTTGTCAATACAAGTAAAATGTTTTCGAAATTATTAAAATCGGACGTTCCGTTTTTTTAAAAACTGAGTTGCTGTTTTTGGCACTTTTTGCGCAGTATCTTCGGAATGGCTAGACCTGTTTTTGCCAAAAACTAATTAACACGTTTCCTTATCAACACGGATCGAATGTTTTTTCGGATTCAAATCAGCTGATCGGCGTTCCCGAAATTGTCGACGAAAATTTATATCCGCACACACACACTCATAAACACACATACACACATACATTCATGAAAAAATAAAAATTAAAAAAAAACATTTTTTTTTGAAAATTTCCCATTTTTTTTCAAAAATTCCAAAAAAATTTCAACAATAAAAAAAAACTATTTTCAAAACAAATCAAAATTGCCAAAAAAATGTTTTTAAAACTTTTCAGAAAGACTCAAAATTTGACGAGGTTTACTCACAAACGGCTAAACCGATTTCCAAAAATTAAAAGCTATTTGATGAAACTTGATAAGGACTCTCGTTGGCTAGTTTTGCGATACGTTTCAACTGATACGTTTTTTAGAATTAGTAGAAAAGTACAAAAAATCCTCAACCCATTTTGTAAAAACTGTCCGAGAGACATCATTTAGGAACCGCGCAGTTAGTCTTTGACAGAGACTGGCTGAGACGTTTGCTCGTAATTAATTAATTTGCTCGTAATGTTAAAATATTTTGGTGCTTTTAATGAAACTTTACTTAGTCTTAATATAAGGCACGAGACGATTCTTATTTCTAATGTTTATGTTATTCTATATAGAGTAGAACCCCGTTATGACATCATGTTTATTTCGATTTCTTCCATAATACAACATTTTACAGTACCTGCAATTAGAAACATTTTGACTTTATCCGCATAAATCGCTTTCTCGCATAAGACGTGTTTTTGTGACTTAACGGGGTTTATTTAAAAAAAACTATGTTCGTTTAAGCAGATGCCGCGCGAATGCTTTCGTACGTACGGGCGCTATTATAAATCGTTAACAAATTGATCCAACTTTGCATGCAAACAGTATGATAGCAACCAAAAGATTCAGAAAATGAAGTTAGTTAATATTTCAATTGCTGATGTAGTTACAATATAAATATAATGTGTGTTAGGCCGAAAATATATAGCTAAGAAGCAAGTATGTACATAATAATCATAATAAAGTAATTGATATTAATAGTTCAAAAACATTACAATTCGTTTTAGTATCGTAAAATTATTATTTTAATCAAAATTTATAACATACATATAGTCATCTAGGTTTTGCCTTTGCTTTGTATGGTGCTGGTTATATTATTAATCATGCATGATTGTTCTATTCATTTTTATTCCATGAAGTTTACAATATTCAAATAGAACGCAGTCAGCATAAAAAAATATTGCGTTATCGTGACATGTTTTAGCCCTTTATTTGTGTAAAACCTAATATTTGAAACAAAAAATGGAAGAGAAACTAATTTGTCGCGGGGGCTGCAAATCGAAGAAAAATACTGGTCAGAAATCATTGATCTCTTCTAATTCGAAATGCCGAATTAAATCAAGAATACATGGTGGACGTTATATTCCTCTGATAACAGCACCGGATCCAAAGCAATTTGATCAAGATCAGTTCGCAACGAATCCTTTAATGCATTTTAATTTAGAGAAAATTCGATTAAAAGGTACGTCGCTACCAAATTGATTTTTATTTATACTATGTTTATAAAATATTTATTATTTTTTTATTTCAGAGATTTACAACGAATTGTTGAGTCGAAGCTATAAAACAAAACAATTTTTATCACGAATACACAAGAATGAGCTGAAGTCGAAAGGTGAGTCAAACTTCAATTGAATATTGTTCTCATCATTTAGTTCAACTCAATTTTTTTTTCTTTTGACTACAAAATGTCATCTACTTAAAATTTTTTATGTTATGAGCGTTTTTGGTACTAAATTAAAGTTGATAAATGCCACCGACTTAATGAAATTGAAGATGGATGCTTTTAATCACAAGGGCAAATAATAATGCTGCGTTAATAATTTTTTTAAGTATAAACGACACTGTTTTGGTTATTTTTCTAAGGAGGTGGTGTAAGTCTTTTCAAGATTCAAACTAAATAAAACCTAGTTTTATTGTTAATATATATATATATATATATATATATATATATATATATATATATTAACGATAAAACTAGGTTATATATATATATATATATATATGTGTGTACCAAATTTTACATATATTATACCCAAAAGGCAACATAATCACGTGATCGTGAGGCTTCTGGTTAGTTAAATTAATTCTACTTCTATTTTGATGCAATATAAGATGAATTTACATTTACGCCTGTTAAAAAATGATAATTTTGATATTTAGTATGTAATATATGTCGAATTTGATATTATTAACATATTCTAATATTAAATACTATTCGAATAAGGTCTGGTAAACAGGAATTTTAACATTGTATTCCCTAAATATGTAAATGAAAGAAAATCATTGATATGGGGTGCTTTCATACCATGGACTTGTCTTTGAGCAGTCAAGTCATTCATTATTTTACTATTATACGTATATGATTTCAGATTTTTCAATATTTATTTCTAATTATATTTATAATTTTAAATTTGATTATTATTAATAAAATTCTGAAATAATTTTTAGATGAAAAGGAACTTCCAAATTTTTGCATTAATTCTACTAGTTCGGAATCAACTAAACCACTGGACATGCCGATAGATTTGCAACGAGATATTTGTAACCGCATTTCTAATATTTTACGAGAAAAATATGCTAAACTTTTAAATTCCTTGCTAAATGAAGCAAGGAACGAGTTTATAAGCGTTATAAATCAACTAAATATCCAAAGAAGGTAACTTACATGCGTCTATATATTGTATTCTAGAAAAGCCTAGTTGTCTTATGGAAACGTAGCTGCAGTAGTCATGAATTACAGTTGAATTGTGCTTTTACATAAGTTTCAGAAAATCTTTATCGAAATTAAGTGAAAGACATTTATTGAATGAAACCGGAATAAAAAAAGTTTCCTAAATTGACTTTTATAAAATAGGGGTATGGTAAGAGGTAAAAATTTATAGTAGAATGTGTTTCATAATTATAAATCACGAAACACTTAGTGGTATGAAAAATAGATAGTAACCGATTCTACTGAAAACGAATATAAAATTTCAAAAGTCGGTAAAGCCGTTTCGGAGGTGTACGGTAACTAACATTTAGACATGAACATTTTATATATTAGATTTAAATCGCCACTTTGTGGTTGTGTGGTAGAAAATTTCATAATAAATATACGGCCCTGTAAGCGTAGCTTATTCCACTACTTAAGCGAGCTACTTCTCCCTTTACGTTAAAATAAAAATCTTACGCTTACCGAAAAAAGATTTTTTATGCTGATTTAATTTAATCACAATAATTACATTTTTTTCAAATATGCTGTATATTTTTTATTTTATAATATTCAATATTAAATAATATCTTCACAGAAATCGACTAATGCTGACTGAGGATTCTTCTTTTACTTACAATATACCGTATTTTGCTCATCCTGGCAGAACCGAAAACTATAATCAATTTATTATAACGAGAACATTTATCAACAAAAATTTATTTATTTTGAGAAAGTTTTTACGGAAAGTACATTATTCCTCAGTGCAATTATTTGGAGATCAGATTTGTGATTTTTCATTGCATCGTAAATCAGGTGAAAATTTCATTTTTTCAACAAGTTTTACACAGATTTTACACTTTGAAAAAATAAACAGCAAGTTTTGCTTTATAAATGACCACTTAACTTTATTTGCTTTAAAGTTTCGGAAAAAAACATGTGATGAGCCGTTCGGTGCACACAGAGACTAACTCTAAAAATCAGATAGTGGAGAAAAGCATTAAAGTAATGTATATTGCTTTTAAAAATTTCTGTTATGATATAAATTGAAAAATATAATGTAGAACGTATAAATACATATATAGCTTACATGTAACGGTATATAAGGTTAATTAACAGTGAGTAAATAAATATCATTAAAGTTAACGTTTTGATATGACTTGTGGAGTCAATCAAGATGTCGACTTGACTAACTAATTAACTAATTAGTAATATTATAAATAATATTTTCTCCACCAGCTGTATTCTGTGATGATTTGTCAATTAGAATTTCAGTCAAGTTTTTGTAGTATTTATAATTAACAGAAGAAATGAATTTTAGAAAGTCCTTCATGTGTCTCAATTTTTTCTTTGTTAAAGTTGTAGCTTTAGAATATAATAATGCCTAATGTATATTATTTAAACGTTTCGGTTTATCTACAGACTTTCTTATATTAATGGCTTTAAAATCCGTATCTTCATTATAGTCACATTTAAATTGTATAAGATTGGGTTTAGACTTTTCTAACTGTATCCAGCGCATTTTAAGCCAATTTACTGGACACTTGTGATGGTTACTTTTATGTAAGTTATTGTTCTAATGGCTTTGTTGATAAAAATTCTTGATAAAACATTTGGATTAGCTGAAATGGCGCTTTTTTTACATATTTTTATTATTTTGTATCAATTATATTGCAAAATGTCTCGATTTTTTTTGCACGTGACTCAATAATGGCAAAATCTTGAGTCAATAGGTAAATAGCTATTTTCACTGACCAGAAATTTCATTTCAAATGACTTAGATCTTATTTCCGTACTTTAAACATGTTTCAATAAACTTAAGACAGTTTTAATATTCCTGCTTTGCCGGGTACACAAACTTTAATATGTAACTTTTTTCAAAGGGAGTAACATCTTTGATGTCCTTCATAAAACAAGATGAATTTTATTGAGATGCACGAGATCCTACAGTTTTTTTGCTAAGCAATCATATGTTTTATATTTTTATTAAATTCTTATCCGTAATTCTTGAATTCGAAACCCAAAATTCGACCCAGCCGGAACATATGCACTACATAATGGAGTTGGTTAATCAAAATGTCTTCCGAAATAAATGACTTATTATTCAGTGGTCAAAAAGAAATTCGTTTCACAGTGCTAATTTTTATTATTCTGGAAAGTTATTATAATCACAAAGAGTTATGGTTATTATACCAAATATTTTCGTGCTAATATCTCGTTAGTCATTGTGTGCACTGAGCGGCTCATATATGCATGTATATATACATATGCATATATATATATATAAATGTATTAGTGCACTAAATGGAGAGGATAAAAGGTTGTAACCTTTGATTTTTTTTTACTGCGCTCCGATTTGCATGAAATTTTCGAAATTCAAATTGTTTTTACTCTTGATCTTGAGGGTAAGATAAACCTAACTCCAAAATTTCATGCAAATCGGAGCACAGTAAAAAAAAATCAGACCCAAAACGCTCCATTGACTGGAGTATATATATTTATTGATATGGAGTAATTTAGCCAATGCGTCTTGAAAAAAATATTTATTCTGGTTTAAACGTTTTGAGAAAACGTTTACTTATCACGTTAAGTAAACTCGCCGCTCGTACCAAAGTGGTTAATTAATTAATTATAATATCTATATATATATATATATATATATATATATATATTATAAAATTATCACTATCGTTTTATCGGTAAAGATTATTATAATAATTTGCTAGTTTATTTCTGTAAAATTCTGTAAAATAGCAAATATATTAAAAAAATCATCTAGGGCATATGGATCATGAACAGTTGCGTAGAAATATGTTTAACGAATTACAAAAAGGATCTGAAATAGTAACACATACTTGGTATCCTAAAGTTTTGCGAAGTTTAAAAAATGAGTACAAGAACAATCACTTTTCTAATGGATTTTGGGAGAGGTATATTTGGTGTATTAAAGGATTTTGTGCTTTGCAGGTACATGAACATATTTCAATAATTTCAAATAGTAAATATTTTTAAATTTTCATTAAAATCTTGCAGGTTACGCAGTTCATTCGTAGAACTATCGAACATTTACTGCAGGTACTGAAAAATCCAAATCGAGCACCCAGTATCAAAATCTATCTATTTTACGATAATGGAGGTGCAATATATCCTACAATAAATGATATTTGTAAAGTATATCGTTGGATTCTGCGACAGTTAACACAGGTGGCACAGAATTTACCATCTCCAGAAACAGTGCTGAATATTTCACATGCGCAGAAAAATTTGAGTGTAAGATCAAAATTACAGTAATTTATTGTATTTGTATATCAAAGAAACTTTTTTTTTTCTGGTAGATAAAACTCGAGGATGGCTATTTAGAAACAACGTTTATTCGACTAGATGAAATTATACACGAATCATTTCTACCTTTTGTCAGATACAGTGAAAGTATAATTTCCAAATATCAAATTTTATATTCAGAAAAATTGAAGGCCGAACTTGTGGATTATTTGAATGAAGAGCATACGTTTGAAGAAGGATGCGAGAAAATTAATTTCTTCAAGGTGCGAGAATTAAATTATATTATTAGTTTTATTTAAAATATATATCGATGATGTTTATCTCATTCGTATACATTCAAGAATTTTCTGATAAGTTTAGTATGCCTCAGAAAAAAGAGCTACGTGGTTAATATGGGCTTTCCAGGGGATTAGTGGTTAGAGTTTTACAAAGATTCTAGGTTCGATATTTGCCTCGGGCATTCCAATGTCAAGCAGTAGTTGCATCGGTTTTCACTTGAAAATATAGATACTTGCATAGATAGCAATATGTTCCTATGTCAAAATAGCACTTGCCTGGTATTGCTGCATCAATAATAAAATCATCACATTGAGATAGGTCTGTTTAGGTTTCCATTTATAGAACCGTCCTAGTTACTTAAGTCAAATCATCACAAAGCTCATAGAATTTTTAAGTTCTGATCGCTGTTCAAATAATGAAAAATGTGTTTATGTGCATGCATATATGTCTAAAAATTACAATATCTTTATCATATTTTGACAGACCAGATCAATTGATTCGAATGATCCATAGATACATATTTGCGAAAATTGCGAACAATTAATTATATTTTTGGAACAACAAATCAATCGATATCGAAGATAATGAGACCCTTCAAAATGTGGTAAAAAACTGTTTCTGCTGTAACAAAAGAATCTTATGTGAATCATTATGAATCATCACTTGAAAATCATCATATATTGCTAAAGATATAATGTCATAAGAGGATAAGATTTTTTTGTTTACAATTAACAGAAAATAATTATATGAGTATACATATTTTATATATAAAAATCACCCACTTGTGAATAATGTATATAAAAATCACCCACTTGTGAATAATGTATCATTGGACGACCATCAGTGACTATGTTGCTGTCATAGATATTTTATGAATAACCTATTAATACTTAAATATCACAATTGTGATATCTTTTGAAAAGATACATCAAAATATAAATCTATAAATAAATGAGAGCAGTAGCTTTATTGTAAATGAACCAAAATCTGCCATGATGGCTAACTATATGACCTCAAAGTTACAAAAGTCATAAAAAACAGTAATAAACTGCAAATTGAAATGAAATTGCAATGAAATAGGTTATTATTGATATACGATCCTGAAGCTATTATGTGCACTATTTTTAGTTTTTTAATTACTATCTGAAACAAAAATAATATTACTTCAAACTAATTGATTCGCTTGTCTGTCTTTATTTCAGGTTGAAGAGTAAAGGTTATAGACTAAGGTTGACATAATTGTAAGATTAAGATTTATAAGTTATTTTATGGAAAAAGTTATAATTATTTGAGAAAATTTTGATAAAGTGACTATGACCTGCAATTTACCCGGGTTCATAAATTTTAGTTGAGTTTATTTCTCTAGTATTTGGAAAGTATCAGGAATTAAGACTTTAGGTTATGATTTATGACCGATCAATGGCTAAAAGAACGTACTGAATATTTTGAAATTTTTGGTCATTATATTAATATCTTATCATAAAATGCTATTACCAGAAACGAAATATAATCAAATGAATTCGTTGTACTTTACAAGTTTTATATCAGTTCAAGATTATATTTCGTATTTTTATTCTTAAACTCAGTATCTCAAAATGATTATTATCTAATTATTGAATAGACTAACAGGTTCAATTATGGAATTGTGTAAATAACTAAATAAATGTGAAAAGTCCGTTTATTAAACTTTAATACCTGCGCAATTTAGATGATTTGGAGATATTTAAGATAGTCTACTGAAAATATTAATTTAAAAAGAAATTATTATAAGTAAAACTTAGTAATGATTTTTTACTTTTCATATTGTCATGTGTTAGGTGATTATATTATTATAAGAAAGCCGGTGATGTTTCGAAGAACGAATACCAACTAATTTTTACAAGATTTATCTTTCTCGACGACCTACAATAAAAAAATACAATACTATAATAAAAATCCAATGTGTACCTTATAAAAAAAATTTGATTTTTGATTTTGAATTTCTAACTGGTGATCTTTGAGTGTTGACGAAGTTTTGTGAAACAAGATATGATTTAGATTTATTTGTTAATATTATTAAAAATAAATTTTAATTTTCAACTAAAATTTAATTAATGTTGCTATTGTAAATATTTTTTAAATGAAAGTTCATTTACAAAATTTTCAATAGTATTTTTATGTAAAAAAGTACGTTTGAATTATATAATAAATAATATATAATATATTTTTGAAATGTTTATTAAATAATTAAAATATTTATTCTGTACGTTTCGACACTGTATGTGTGTCATCATTCAGCATCTTTAACAATATCACATCAGGAAAAAACACAAAACATAATATTTAAAAAACATTGTTTTGAAGAAACAAACCAAAAAATATTAAAGTAAAAGTTACACAAGAAAATTATGTAGTTGCTAACATGACTACCAAAATAAGAATGAGTAGACTCTTATCAGCAAATTATATAAAATTATCCTTCACTATAACACATTCATTACTCATACTACTGTATGAATATACGTTTGTTATTTATTTTAAATAAATATATCAGCAACGTTATTTTTTATGTTTTTTATGCTTCCATAATATCCATAAAAATATAACTAATTTACATTTTTATGTTCTGATCTAGTCAATAATCGAAGAACTCCGAGGAACATGCATGAACGAATATTTTCCTTTCGGAAAATTAATTTTAGCAGATTATGTTTCTGCTATGGTGAATTTTGCTCAAGACATAATTAACGACATTTTAAAAAAAATGATTGAAAATCATAAACAAACAAACATACGTATTTGCGAAGAATTTGAGGAATTAAAAGAATTTGCTCTTAGGATTCCAGAATCAACGGAGCAACTTATGCAAAGTGGTGCCAGAATGGTTTGGGCTAATACTGAATTTTTACAAGAAGTAAAGGTAAACACGAAAGAATAAAAATATTATTAGATGCTGTTATATTATATTGATTACGATTACTGTTCTTTATATTTACAGACAAGAATCAGCACTTCTTTAGACTTGACTGTTCATTTCATGGAAATGACAACAATTTCCGAAGAACACAAAAATCTGAATGTAAGAACTGTAAATTGGCTGAGTGCAATAAAAGTTATTCTAGAAACAAATTCAGCAAATTATGAATCTTATAAAATAGAATTTGAAGAACGTCTTCAGAAAGCATCCAATAAACTTAACAATGAACTAACACAACTTGTCCCTTTTTTATCTTATTTTGATAGCATGGACGATTTAAATAATGTATCACAATACGTAGAATTCATACGTCAGTTTGTAAAGAAGTTATATATATTCGATGAAGATAAAGCTTGGATTAACAAAGAAGAATCTTTATTTAAATTTCAACTATCCGATTTTCCATTATTGGATGATCTACGAAACTATATAATGCCTTTTTATGATTTAATATACATGTGCTATAAATGGCAAAGGAATTATTATACTTGGATGGATGGTCAGTTTGAGTATTTAAATGGGCCTCTAATAGAAAAAATTACCGAAGATAATTTGAAAGAAGTAACTAAAATGAATAAAGTTTACAAAAATAAAATTAGACAGGACATTTTAGAAAGTAAAGAAATAAGATTTAAAGGAATTGTTGATGATCCACATGTCGATAATCAGCCAGCACCTCTTAAACTTTGTAATACTTTGCTTGAAAATTTGGAAAAATTTCGAAAACACGTCCCCATTGTTAGTGCTTTATGCAATCCAGATTTAAAACAACGCCATTGGGATGAGATGTCTGCGATTGTTGGATACGATATTACGCCGAATGCAGGTACGACACTTCGCAAAATTATTCATTTAAAATTTGGACCTGTTTTAGAACAGTTTGAAGTTATCAGCATTGGCGCATGTAAGGAACAAGCTTTATACAACAATCTTCAGTTAATGATACATGAGTGGAAATCTATATATTTTACTACTAATTCATATAAAGATTTGGACATTAAAATACTAGTGGACTTAGATGACGTTCAAGCGATTTTGGAAGACCATTTAACAAAGACTTTATCAATGAAAGGTTCAGCATTCGTGAAACCATTTGAATCTCAAGTCAAAAAGTGGCATGATAAATTGTGTCGAGTTAATTTAAGTATCAACGAATGGAGCAATGTACAACTACGCTGGTTATACTTATTGCCTATATTTTCTGCAGATACAATAATCGCTCAAATGAAAGACGAAGCCAATTTATTTAATGAAGTCGATTGTATTTACCGAAAATACATGGCTATTGTCCATCGCGATCCTAAAGTGATCAAAATTGCTGCACTACCTGGGCTGCTTGAGGAGTTCCAAATGTGTTCAGAATTGTTAGAAACTATTAACAATGGAGTTAATATATATTTGGAACAAAAACGTTTATTTTTCTCTAGATTTTTTTTCCTTTCCAATGCTGAGATGTTAGAAATATTATCTGAAACCAAAAATCCAATGCTCGTACAACCTAGTTTACAAAAGTGTTTTCAAGGAATTCATTCTTTAAAATTTGATAATTGTCTACGTGTAATTTCAATGTCGAGCTCTGAAAATGAAGAAATACTATTTTCAAATATAATATCAACAGAGGAAGCAGAAGGTAGCGTTGAGAAGTGGCTTGTTCAAGTTGAACAGCAAATGATACTAACATTGAAAAAACATATTGAAAGTTGTTTCGTGGAACAAAAATCAAGTAAATACAGCAATTGGTTAAAAAAATGGCCACAACAAATTGCATTATGTGTTTCGCAAATATCTTGGACCATTTCTTTGCACAAGTGCATACTAGAACAGAACATGGAAGAAATGAAATCCTTGCACAAGGAATTATTATCGGAAACTGATGATCTTGTGAGGAATGTGAGAGATATAACTATTGATAATTTATTAAGACTTATAACTAAAACTTTAATCATTTTCAAATTACACATGAAAGATGTAATAGAAAACTTAATAAACAATAATATAATAAGTGATATTGATTTCCAGTGGTTATCGCAACTACGATATTATTGGAATAACGACGTAGATGTTAAAATTATGAATTCTTCGGTGAATTATGGTTACGAATATCTTGGCAATAATAGTCGTCTGGTTATAACTCCACTGACAAATCGATGTTTTATATCACTTATTAATGCCTATCACATGAATCTTTGTGGTTCAATTGAAGGTCCAGCTGGTTGTGGCAAAAGTGAAACAATAAAAGATTTAGCAAAAGCAATCGCAGTTAGATGTGTGACTTTCAACTGTTCTGATAGTTACAATTACAAGTCTATGGCAAAATTTATAAAGGGTATAGTGACATCTGGGGCTTGGGGATGTTTTGATGAGTTTAATAGAATTAATGAAGAAGTGTTATCTGTAAATGCCGAACTCATTTCATATATTATTAAAGCAAGTCATGCCATGTCTCAAAAAGTAATTTTTCAAGGATTGGAACTCAAACTTCACCCAATGCGATTTATATGCGTTACCATGAATCCTTATTACGAATTTCGCAGTAAGTTACCACATAATTTACAGCTTATATTTAGAACTATGACGATGGTCATACCTCATTATACGATGATCACTGAAGTTAGTTTGCATGCCATTGGATTCGTTGATGCGTACAATTTATCTTTTAGAATTTCGCGATTATGTTCAATATGTTCTGAGCAGCTTTCGAATCAGAGTCAATATGATTTTGGTTTGCAAACTATAATAAACATTTTAAGAACTTGTGATACAACAAAACTCAATTTTTCCTATGAAAGTGAAGATATTCTAGTTTTGAAGGCAGTTAGAACTGTTATTGATCCAAAAATCCAACATAATGATAAATCTCTTTATGAGACTATAATAAATGATTTATTCCCAAATCAACAGTTTTCCCGCCAAAATTGTTCTGTATTAAAGAACGGACTTTTACAAACTGCAATTGAGATGGGATTGCAAAGTACAAACACAATGATATCTAAAATTTTAAATATTTATGAATCTCTGCTTTTAAGGCATGGATTTATTCTTCTTGGGGACACGTTCACAGGTAAAACATGCGCCTTAAAATTACTCGCAAAGACCTTAAACAAATTGTCTTTGACTAATACGAATTATAATATTACTGATTATGAATTCATAAATTCCAAATCAATCACAATGAATAAATTATTTGGTTCATTTGTTAATCAAACTGATGAATGGTTAGACGGTATCATTTCAAAAACGTTCAGAAAATTTTCAGAAGAAAGTTTTAACAGACACTGGATAGTTTTTGATTGTCCAATTGATGTAATATGGGCAGAAAATCTGAATTCTGTTCTTGATGAAAATAAAAAACTATGTTTAACTTCTGGAGAAGTAATTACTTTAACCCCTTTGACATCCGTAATATTTGAATGTACAAATTTATGCCATGCTTCACCAACTACAATTTCTCGTTGTGGATTAGTTTATCTAAATCTTGATACTTTAGGATGGCACTCATTAATTGATTCTTGGATTATAAATTGTAATCCTATTTGGAAAGCAGATAACGAGGAAATTATACGCGTTTTATTAAATTGGGTTATCCCACCTTCTATTAATTTTGTCTCTAAATGTACTCAGCTCATATCTGTGAGTGTAATGAACATGGTTTATACAGCTATAAATTTATTTGAAATGTTTTTAAATGAAGCTTGCAGTGAAAATGATAGTGATGAAATTAATAAATTTACAAAATCATGGATCCAAGCCGCATTAGTTTCCTCTATTTCATGGAGCTTTTCTGGGGCTATAGATAGCAATTCTAAATCTCGTTTTGATGAATTTTATAAAGAAATTTGGCGTGGCGCTGACGAATCAAATCCAGTACCAATATTACTAGAAAAAGTTGATATAACAATACCAAGTGAAGGAGTATTATTAGATTACTGGTATTTATATAAAATGAAAGGTTGTTGGAAGTCCTGGTTTGAACTTATTAAATCTTGCAAGCCTGAAGATAGTCTTGGAGTTATGCCTACATTAATACCAACAGTTGATTCAGCACGATATACTAACTTGCTTGAATTACATATTAAATATAAGAAGCCTATGCTTCTAATGGGTCCTAGTGCTACTGGGAAAAGTTTTTATATACAGAGTTATTTGCTAAATAAAATTGACGAGAATAGATACGAACCCGGATTAATTACATTTACATCACAAACAACAGCGTATCAAACACAAGAATCAATTATTTCTAAGTTACAAAAGAAAATGCGAGGTGTTTATGCGCCCTCAAAAGGAAAAACTTGTGTTATATTTATTGATGATTTACATGCGCCCGCAACCACAGATTATGAAGCACGACCACCAATTGAATTATTGAGACAATATTTTGATCACAGGCATTGGTTTGATTTGAAAGATAGCACTAAGCTTTTAGTTGATGACGTGCTTTTAATCAGTGCGATGAGTGTAATAGAAAGATGTATGCCGAAGATCACCGACAGACTTTTACGTCATTTTTTTATATACTCTATTAATGAATTTTCCGAAGAAACTATGCATAAAATATTCAGTATATCTTTACTGAATAGTTTAAAGAAAAATGGATTCCCAAGCGACATAATTGCACAAGTCACAATGATTGTATCCGGGACTCTAGAAATATATAAGTCGGCAGTCCAAGATTTGCTTCCTTCTCCGAATAAATTGCATTATATATTTAACTTTCGAGATATTGCTAAAGTTATTACTGGGTGTTCCTTGGTGCGTAAGGAATCAGCAGAGAATCGAAAAGTGTTTTCAAAATTGTGGGTGCATGAAATAATGAGAGTTTTTGGTGATAGGCTTGTTAATGATATGGATGGAAATTGGCTGATCGATAAACTGCAATTGTGCATACAAGAACAATTCAAAGACAAGTTAAACATTCTTTTAGAATACTATATAGACGATACAGGAGAAATAACGTATGATACGTTGCGAACATTTATGTTTTCCACTATGTTGGATTTAGATTCACCAGTTGGCGAAAAAAAATATGAAGAAATAGTCAACATTGATGCGTTTGTGAATAATGCCATGACTGGTGTAAATTTGTATAATGATTCTCATTTAAACAAAATGGATTTAGTTTTGTTTCCTTATGCCCTTCAACATTTATCTAAGTTGTGCCGGCTATTGTCGATGCCTAGCGGTAATGCCCTTATGGTGGCTGCTGGTGGTTATGGAAGAAAATCGCTCACAAAATTGGTCGCTTCGTACTTACAGTATGTTTTAGTGCAACCTGAAATCAACAACAATTATGACAAAGCCATGTGGAGAAATGATTTAAAAAAAGTTATGAAAGAGTCGGGAGGTTTTGGAAATGATGCGGTATTATTATTAACAGAATCTGAATTTAAAGAAGAATCATTTATTCAAGATATTGATAGTCTTCTAAAGTGTGGAGATATATCAAATATGCACAACACGGATGAGAAACAACAAATACTTGAAATTGTTCGCTTAGCAGCTCAAGGAGGAAATCGTAATTTGGACATAAACCCTTTACAAATATTTTCATTTTTTATGAATCGTGTAAAAACGAAATTGCATATTGTGCTTTGTTTTAGTCCAATCAGTTCAACATTCAGAAAGAGAATACGTCTTTATCCGTCTCTGACAAATTTTTGTACTCTGATTTGGATGCAAGATTGGCCAAAGGAATCATTATCCTTAGTAGCAAACAAGTTTTTAAATGTTGCAGCAATTGAAGAATATAAAAGAGATAACTTGATTACCGCAAGCAAATACTTTCATGAAAGCGCTGAAGAAATTTCAAACCTATTTTTTCAAAGTAATTCTTGCAAAATTCATATAACTTATGCATCCTATATATATTTTCTCAAACTTTTTTCTTCTTTATATAGAAGAAAACAAATTGAAATTACTAGTTCAAAGCATAGATACGATCAAGCTTTGTTAAAGTTGAGAAGAGCTTGCGATACTGTGAAAAATATGAAGGCTGAATTACTTGAACTTGAACCGCAACTTCAACAATTGGCTGAAAAATCAAAGCAGATGCTGAAGGAAATAGAAATCGAAACAATTCAAGCTGAACTTGCAACAGATCTAGTAAGAAAAGATGAAAGAATGGCAAATGTGCAAGCGGCAAAAGCGCAAGATCTGAAACGCGAGTGCGAAGCCGACTTGGCATTAGCAATTCCGATTTTAGAAGAAGCTTTAAAAGCTCTTAATACGCTAAAACCTGCGGATATTGTTTTAGTAAAATCTATGAAAAACCCTCCTGATACCGTTAAATTAGTTATGGCAGCTGTATGTGTTATCAAGGGTATACCTCCCGATAGAATTCCTGATCCGTCCACAGGAAAAAAAATTCTCGATTATTGGGGACCCAGTAAAAAACTGCTCGGCGAAATGACATTTTTACAACAGCTCAAAGAGTTTGATAAAGATAATATACCCGAAGTGTACATGGACAAAATACGTAAAGAGTATTTACCGAATAAGGTATTTAAACCTGAAGTTGTGGCTAAAGCGTCAAGCGCTGCTGAAGGATTGTGTAAATGGATCATTGCCATGGATCTATATGATGAAGTAGCAAAAGTAGTCGGTCCGAAGAAAGCTAAATTAGAGCAAGCCGAAAAAGATTTTGCCGCAACTATGTCAGTACTTAATGAAAAACGAGCTCTAGCTTGTCAGCTGGATGAGAAGGTAGCAATTTTGAATGCTTCACTTGATGATTCTAACGTAAAAAAACAGAAACTGGAAGATGATGTCGAGCATTGTACAAAAAGGCTTATCAAAGCTGAGAAACTAATAAGTTGTCTGAGTGGAGATCATGCTCGTTGGAGTGAGATGGTTAATAAGTTGCAAGGAAATATTGACACATTGATTGGAGACATGTTTATATCGGCCGGTATAATCGCCTATTTAGCACCGCTTACAGCGTGGTATAGGAAGAAGTGTATAGGCTCATGGATAGCATATTGTGCTGAATTTGAAATCTCTTGTTCTCATCCATACATGTTGACTGATGCATTGGGTAGTGATATCGAAATACAAAGTTGGTATGTGAATAGCTTGTCAGTTGATTCATTTTTGACGGATAGTGCCATCATACAAAAATATTCAATGCGTTGTTGTTTATTAATTGATCCTCAAAAGCAAGCTTTATGTTGGATAAAATCAATGGAAAAAATGAACAATTTAACGATTCTGAATACCTTAGAGTTACGGCATACAGCAAAAATAATGAAATGTATAGAAAGCGGTACGCCGGTTTTAATTCAAAATCTAATTGATCTTGAGCCAGCCTTTGATGCGTTACTTCTAAATTATAGTTTTAAACAAAACGGGAAAGACTATATATGCTTTGGTAATGCTACAATTAGATACAATAATATGTTTCGTTTATATTTAATATCAAATTTTAATAAACCACAATATTCAGCTGACGTTTTTAATAAAGTTACTATAATCAATTTTTCTTTGACAGAAGAAGGATTAGAGGACCAATTGCTTAAAACAGTTTTCACTAAAGAAATCCCAGATATCCAAGACCAAAATCAAAAATTATCTAAAGATATAACTTCATATAAAGCAGAATTGAAACAAATTGAAAGCGATATGTTGAAAATTTTATCCGAAAGCAAAAGTGATATTTTAGAAGACGAACATGCGATAGAATTACTTTATTGTTTCAAACAGAGTTCTGATGAGATACATCAAAAAGAGAAAATAAATAAAGACGCACAGTTTATTATTTATGAACGAAAGATTGATTATCGACCAATAGCTAAACATGCAAAGGAACTATTTTTTTGCATCAAGGATTTGTCACAAATAAACTTTATTTATCAATTCTCATTAAAATGGTTTATTAATCTTTTCATAATTTCTATTAAAACCAGTAATCGATCTAAAATCTTGAATAAACGTCTTGAATATTTATATGAAACGCTGACATATAAGCTATACTACGCAATTTCAAGATCATTACTGGAAGCTGATAAAATTTTATTTTCATTTATTTTATGTACTAGACTTAAATTATCGCGAAATGAAATTGATATTGATGAATATAATTTTTTTATTAATAAAACACCAAAGATAAAAATTGATGAAAATGAACATTTCATTGGTGATTGGCTGAATGACAGTGTTTGGAGAGAATTATGCGCATTGGACGCTCTTCCAAAATTTGATGGAATTAAGAAATCATTTATGACTGACCAAAAATGGAAAGAATTATGTAACGAACAAGTTTATTTTGACAATTTTCCTTCACCTTGGGATGAACGCTTAAACTTATTTCAGAAATTAATTGTTACATCTATAATACATCCAAATAAAATAATAACTGCAGTGACAAACTTTGTAGAAGCTGAAATGGGGTCACAATTTGTGGACGCGCCATTATTTGATATTGTCACATGTTATAACGAATCAAATTATATGACCCCTATTATATTTATTTTAACACCAGGCTCTAATCCTTTGCAGTATCTTACAAAATTTGCTAAATTAAAATATATGATCCATAAGTTACACTGTATATCGTTGGGTCAAGGCCAAATTGACAAGGCGTATTCATTAATACAGAAAGCCAAAAAGGAAGGTAATTGGGTATGCATAGAAAACTGCAGTTTATCACCAGCGTTATTGTCAAATTTATCAATAGACTTTGAAAATATAAATACAGCAAACACGCATATAGATTATCGAATGTGGCTTACAAGTACGCCATCACACAATATTCCATTGTCTTTGCTACAAGATAGTATAAAAATTATTGACGAACCTCCAAAGGGTGTCAAAGCCCAATTAATTAAATATTTTCAAACAAGCATAATTAAAGACAGCGCATTTTTTAATGGCTGTCCTGGTAAAGACAAAACATTTACTAAATTAATGTATGCTGTCTGCTTCTTCCACTGCATTTTGCAAGAACGCAGAGAATTTGGTGCATTGGGGTGGAACAAACCGTATGAAATTGATGAATCTGATTTACAAATATCTTTGCAGCAAATGCAAATTCTCATCAATAAATATGAACAAGTTCCATTCGACTTAATATCTTATGTAGTAGGTGAGTTAAATATTTCTTTGTAGTGAGTGTAAACTGAATATTCGTGTTCTTCCTAATTAGTTTATTATAAAACATGTTGACGCTATATTTTGATTAACACATTTCAATTCATGTTTACAGGAGAATGTAATTATGGTGGTAAAATAGAAGATGTTTGGGATCGTCGGTGTATTACTGAAATTCTGGAAGATTTTGTATGCCCTGATGTGACGTTAAAACATGGTTATCTATTTTCCAATATTTCTAAACAGTATGGTTTACCATACAGATGCGAACATCACGACTATATTACACACATTCATAAAGTGCCAAGAGAAACAGTACCTGAAGTACTTGGTTTACATTCTAATGCTGGATATACATACAATTGTATGGTAAGTTCATTTTGAGACGTTTTTGTGCATAACAAGAAAAAAATTTAAACACATTTATTAGTTTTTGTCGGGATAATGTTCAAACATGTTTGAAGCCTAAAATCTTGATTTAGAAATCTAAATTGACTAGTACTATATTTGATGAAGCTAATGAATGTCACTTTATATAGGTTATAGAATAATATTGTAATCATAAAAAAATCGGAAATAAATATTATTGTATATCTTTACGTTTCAGACGTTTTTAAATATTTTGGCATACCTTAAAAAAATAGATGTATGTGTGTTTGTGCGTATGTATAGATACAATTCTTAAACTCCCTTATATACTTCAAATAAATAATTTTAACAATTAAGATTATATAATACTTAGAAATATGAGATAAGATCCTTCATTTTAACTCCACCTGATCCAGTTTCGTTTACTTTTCATGTAAAATATAGATACGAATAAAGAAAGTTACAGTATTTATAATAATCTATTTGAAATCATTTCATATTCCTCGAATGTTTCATTACGTACGGTACAGTAAGTTTCAGCAATTTGCCTTAAGGCACGATGCCATGCACCACTAGTTAGATTTTCTCTTCCTGTTATTTCGTCTTGGATTGTTTGTATAATCTTTAGAGATGTTTTGCCGAATTAAATATTACTATATGAAATTATTTGACATATAAATAGTATTTTGAAAACATACGACTACGTAATCAGTTTCTTCGTAATTAACAGTAAGATATTTATTGGGAATAGTGCTGATTAGTTTTTGGCAAAGATCTGTCGAATCGTTACTTTGTAATTAAATGTAGAATAAAACTTATAAGCACTTTCAATGATAATTATAATGGCTATAGTATACATGGTCCGAACGAATATTCAAAAGTATTATAGTCCTACGAAAAGTGGTTAAAATATAAAAAAATCATTAAAATTTGGAACAATGCGCTGCATTTTTAGAACATACAAACTCGTGTATGTGTACTAAAATAAATTTTATTACTGTGATTTTAAGATTGTTTGAAACGTGACCGTTTTGTAACTGTTTGATTGGTTTTTAGTAAAAATGAAAATAAACATTTTCAAATAGCACCAATTTGCAAGCATTATATATATTTTATAACACTATTCCTAAATTTTCAAAATTTATGAATCCATCCAATCTAAAATTTAAAGCTGTTTTTTTAATACATGTTATATTTTTGATACATTTTTTCTAATACGAAATGAAGTAAAGAAGCTAATTTTTGTTGATTTTCTGATCCCACTTTACTCGACTTAAAATAATGTTGAAGATTACATTAGTTGCATTCAAAATCTCATCTCAAATTATTTCAGGTGTCTGCCAACTTCTTCAATTCTATACAATTATTGCAAGGACAAAAGTTTGTACAAATACCTTCTATCGATAATTCAGGAGAGATTCTTGCAGCAAAAACGAAAGATATTTTAGAAAAATTACCGAACAAATTAAATTTTGAAGCATTATGTCGTAAATTTCCATGCGAATATTTGCAGCCTTTGAATGCAATTGTTCATCGAGAAGTTGAGTTTCTTAATCGGTTATTAGATGAAATAAAATCGTCTCTTACTAGTTTAGTAAAAACTTTTCGTGGATCGATGGTTATGACAGAAGAGTTCGAAGCGTTAGCTAATGAATTGCTTATTGGTTGCATTCCAACATGTTGGGAAAAATATTTGTATCCCACGACGAAAAACTTGTCCGAATTTTTAATGGATTTTGTTGAAAGAATTAAATATTTTTGCAATTGGATTACAAGAGAACCTGAGGAGAATTCCAAAACACCTTCAACTTTCTGGATCTCAGGCTTTTGTTATGTACAAGGTTTTCTTACGGCTGTACTACAAAGATATTCGAGAGTATTCGAAATTTCTATTTGCGATTTAACTTACGATTTTGAGGTAAATGTACATATCAATAATAAATGCGTCACAATGAACATTTAAAAATTTTATCAAATATTTCATTAAATAGGTAATAAATAACATCGATCAATACAACGCAACTGCAAAGGACGCTATAGTTTATGGAATGTTTTTAGTTGGAGCTAGATGGAATAAAGAAACTAGCTCGTTGGAAGAACAGGATTTCAAAATAATAAGCTACAAAATGCCATTTATAAGATTCATTCCAATTTCAAAAGAAAATCTTATAGAAGATGATAAATACGAGTGTCCTGTTTATATAACTTCTACAGAACGAGAATCACTTTGTTCAACCGGACACTCCAAAAATTTTATTTTAAGTTTACTATTACCAACGAAAGAGTCACCGAAGCATTGGATAAAACGAAATGTTGCTGTTTTATGTCAGTTGAATTCAACAGATTACAAATTAACGCAAAATTACTCGGATTACTGGTGAAATTATTTTTGCAAATATTTTTGTTGAATACTAAATTTGGTAAACTCGACGGCATGTCTCATATATAGTTTATCCCTCTACCCGACGTTCAATTTTTTTTTGCAAGATTTTGTGTCTTGTGCCTCGGATTTCAATTTTCTTTATTTTTTGTTTTCAGGCAATTTGTCGATCATCTGCGTTCTTGTTCGATACAGTCCATTTAATACTCCTCTAGTTTACCTTCAATAACGGTAATTTTTGGAAAAAATATACAGATGTATATATTCTAAAATCTTACACGCATTCAATCCAAAATAAAAAACAATTTTCAGAATGACTTCTAGTAAAAAAACTAATTATTTCGAATTACATTAAATTGCTATCAATGCGATTGTTCTAATTGATTTTAGATAATGTTAATGATTAATAGCAACGCTATAAATACTAATATATAATTATGTATAGAAGATGTTTTGAGCATATGAAATAAATAAAAATGCTATTTGTATGTCATTGAAGAGTTTTATCTTAAAAATAAAATGGTTTCATAAAATTTAATATTTTAGATAACGACCACAAGTAGATCAATTACTGTAAATTATTAATATATATTGATATTATATATTAATTATAATTTATATATTATTATAAAATACAAAACTGTTACTTATTTTAGAAATTTTTGTTTGCAAAATATATTATTTCAACATGACAATTCGATATCCCTTTGTAATCTACTATAATTTTTTTAGAACAGTGTAGACTTCCTTTCCTTTTTTAAATTGGTGTAAAAATTAAATGGATCCTAAAGAAGATATAGATAACTATCAATATATGTTTGAATGAAATTACTATTGATCAATATTATTTTTTCGAGGAAGAGAAATATTGATACTAACCGCAACCAAGTAAACATAAGATTATCCAATCGTGACACAATCAAAATGAAAAACCTGAAAAATATCCATATATATTGTATACGCACTTACAATTGCTTTACTTACTAAATATTTTGGTGTTTGTTCTTACAAAAAGCGGTTTTTCAGCTTCAAATATAATAGTTTGTAGGTCTACGCACATGTGAGGTTTTGGCCATAGTTTGATATCGTACATTACTAAACAAAATTTCAACAGACTATTCAGTGGTTTTGGAATAGGCATCAGTGCACAAATAGGATCCACATTGATTCCATCTGTTACTAAAATTATGCAAAAGTTATATAAACAATTGGTAGCACTAACACTAAATAAATGTAGTCATAGGGGCCAATTATCTGATAAAATAGAAATGTTATGGCAGCCCTACGTTACGGTCTTTGTATGAATTTGTAGTCAAAAGTAGTCAAATAGCTATGTATTTGCTGTGCGATCAGGCGTTTTCCACATAAAACCTAACCTACAAAACGCAAAAACGTCAAATGACAATTTTATCATAAGTGCATCTTTTTAATGTGGCCTTGATAACACAAGAAGTTAGGTAGGTTAGTACGTTATCAAATGGAAACCTTAATCAAAATGTAATCATATGCTACCAAATCTCTACAAAACTATCTTAATGGAATTAAACTGATTTCAAAAAAGCTTGCAAAAAGCACTCGATTCAGTTTTCCAACGAGAAACCACAGAAGATTTTTCCGATGGCATCATGCCTTCGAAAAATGGCGAAACATTGTCGATATTAATTAAGCATATTTAGATTAATAAATTTATTTTCACCCTACAAAAAAACTTGTTGAGATTCACTAAATAAACGAAATGAACTTTTTATACGATCCAATAATTTCAAATCTTTTTTGAATCAAAGCTCAATTCTCTAATAAACTTAATCTCTCACAAAAAATGACAAAAATTTCTTAAATCATTTGAAAGGTGTTCGATGATTACCACTATTTGTTTATGTTCAATAATATAATATTTAATCTTACGTGGATTTTTCAGTCTCTGCCTCTTTTGTTCGCCATTGTTAATTTTCAACGATGCATCAAACATTCTTCGGTTTTTGTTAATTTTTATGTCACCGCATACTGAAAAGGTTGAATTGCTATTAAATTCGTAGTTGTTAATCAATATAATTCATTTTTATCACTTTTATGCCATATCGATTTTATTCACACATTTTTAATTCAGAAGTTCTTACTCTTGTATCCAGAATTTTCAAATGTAGCCACTTCCAGTTATAAAATTGCAATTTTTCATAATTATTATTATTATATAATATACACAAATTATTATATTAATATATTAATATTATACTATAAACCAAAAATTCAGTAAAAAATCTAAGTAACTAAAGTCGCTATAGAGAATATGACAATCGTCAAACATTCACATTTCGCCCCTAAATGTTGTTATTTTCATTTACCGCCGCGTGCGCCAAAATTAAAAATTTAAATAGGAATTTATTTTTGAACGATCGATGTGGATATATCATTGTACACCTGTGCAAGATTTTTTTTAAGGTGTGCCAGAATGATTCGTTTTCAAACGTGTAATTAGGGATAGAAATAAAAACTTAGAACTAAAATAAGAAATACGAATTCATTAATATGCAATGAGATAAAATGGTTGAAATAACTAATTTTAATATTAACAAAATGAATTTACTGAACCTTCTCCAATATTTATTTCTCCAATTGATAGCCCAATGCAGCATTCACAGTAAGCATTATTATCGCAATTGCATTTCCTGGGAGCGGTTTTGTAGAAATCTATGGACTTATTTGCTCTTACATTTTCATATAACTCCAATTTCGTTTTTTTTACATTTTCATAATATTTTATTCGATGATGTTTTTTTAAATAATCTAAAACGAAAATTATAAATTCCACTTTGTCTATTTATTAAATATTTTATTACATGAAGTTTTCAACTCGTACCGAGATAATTATTTCTTTCTTGTGCTAAAACAACGCCAATAAAAAATATTAAGTAATAAAATTTAGTCGACATTGGAATGAATGTCCTTTACAGTAAGATATTTTCCGATTTCATTACTCACTGAGTTGAAATTATAATGGTTTAAAAATGCAAGGTTGGTTTTATCAACTCTTAGGTAATTTACATTATTATCGACAGAAAATGCTTTCCGTGTTATATATTTCTAGCTGCATACACTTTACATAATTACCTACAATTATTTAGAATTTTTATAAAATAGTTTCGGATTGTAATTTTGCACCTTATCGGTATTTATACGTTTTAATTATATTATGATATGCATATATATATATATATATATATATATATATATATATACCCAGCGATACTCAATTTTTTCAACCTGTCTTAAAATGTGCGATTTCTGTATCTTCTGCGGCAGAGATTTTGTACGATTTTGTCCGAGAGCAAACAGTTTTTGAGTTTGGAAAATTTTACAAATATGACAAATCTGGAGAATGTTGTTGAATGAGCAGCAATTCGTAGCTTATATAACTTGTTATAGGTCTATAATATTTTACGATATTCGTTTTGTCTATCAACTATATTACTATGCAATGTTTCGTCAAATTCTCAGACGATTCAGCCTGATTTTCTTGTAAGTTGATATTTAATATCTACGTTTTATCCGCCGCATTGGTCGATTTTCGTATGATTTTTGTATGTTCCTGATAATGTGTTAATTTACCTGGAGCTACTTCTTTGCGTTATTTTTGCAGTTATCAGCAGCAAAAGTCTCAGTGGTTATATGAATTAGCTAGACATTGGTTATAATGTAATTTTTTTTAAAAATTAATTATAAAATTATAAACGTTTGTAAGGCAGGTGTAGACCAAAACAATGCTCCGTGGATTTCAGGGAGGCAGAGTAAACTATGTTGGAAACTGGCTTGTCGCTGGTTTGACATTTGTGTTCGAGCAATAGTTTCCTCAGTAAAGTTTCTTGAACAGTATATATATATATATATATATATATATATGTATATATATATCTTATATATAAAAATGGAGCTCTCTTTCAAATGTCCAAGTAAAACTCGAAAACGGCTAAACCGATTTGACTAGTCTTAGTCTTGAAAAATGCGTGCCAATCCAGAGATGGTCGGAAAGGTGAGATATTATTTCAAAATCGCGTAGAAACTTTATATTTTTAATTTGAAAATTTTTGTTGAAGCGTAATGTAAATAAAACAATAGACGGTGGCTAATACTTGAAATGTCAAACGTTTTTGACAGATGATGTTCGATTATGTTTAATAAGATGTTTTACATGAATATTATTTAATTATGATTAAATTGTAGCAAGTAGTTTTGTTTGTAGTTTTTTTTTACATACAAAAACGTTATTAAACGGGCCGCAAGTGTTACTAAAATTCAAAATATCAACTTTTTTGAAATGTTAATATGAAAATGCACTTTTTGTTTTATTTTTCTCAAACACGAAGCTCTGAAAGATCTCATTTGTATAATTATATTCTCATTGGTATTTATAAAACATTTTCTAGGTTATACTATTTTTTATTTATGTTATTTAAATTCAGAACCTAAATTTGGTATCGATCAAATGGACATTTTGTCGAATAACATTTTCTCAGTTACAATTTCCCAGTATTTATAGAAGAATAGATAATAATATATGAAGGTCCGGTGTTAAAAAGGTCTACCAACGATGTGTCAAAAACCCGTAAAGTTAAGCATTGATTAACAACAATATTTGAAAGTAGAGGAAAAAAGATGTATAGCTATAACCTTGATTTGAAAACGGTAATCTTTGAAATGAGGGAGATAAACGCTTCTCTTTGAAAATCTATAATAAAAGTATTTTCCTCCGTTCGTAGTTTTTTAGCATTAGTTAAAAATGTAATTATTTTATAAAATACCTTTAAAATTATAATAAGGATTTAAACCTTTTTGCCACCTGCCCGTTTTAAGTTACCCCGCCTAAAGGGTAAAAAGGTCTAAATAACAAATTTTTGAAAGACATCAAAAAAACACATTTCTACAATGATGAAGTAGAAGGCAGTTTACTGAACGTAGTCAGATAATTGTTCGTTTGATATGTGTTATTTGTTGTGATATAATTGTTATGGTTTTCACAATATAGTTTATATTTGCTCAAAGTTTTTTGGACCTTTGTGCCTCGCCCTGCTCTACATACATACTTTTTATTAAATTTACTTTAATTCATCGGATGTTACCTGAAACTTTTCAAAAAGCAGGTCAAAGAAGAAATACTTAATTCATTTTCTATCTCTGCTTGCAAAAATTTGAAAATTGTGTATAAGCTCAGTAGTATTATTTACAATTATACACAAAATCCAGAATCCAAAAAGAATCTGAAAAACTTGAAACGTAATCAATAAGTTGAAAGACCAAAAAAGACTTGGATGGATTATACTATGTTTTCTATAGAAAGTGTATAAATCTTCCAGTTTGATTGTATTGACAAAATATAGACAAACTGATACGGTTTGTTGTTTTTATAATACATCATTGTATTATATTGCATTAAAACAACTCATTCTTATACACTTAAAGTATTAATATTTTTGATTCTCTAGAAATTCTTTAGAATATACCTTACTTAGCAAAACAACGTTTGCCGGGTCAGCTAGTATATATATAGGAAGTTAGTAAAAGTTAGTTCCACAGAATGAACACTTAGGAATATAGCCTTAATATTTGTGACAATTTCCAGTAAAAGTAAAAGTTAGTAAAAGTAGTAAAAGTTAGTTTCACAGAATGAAGACTTAGGAATATAGCCTTAATATTTGTGACAATTTTCAGTAATCCGGTAGAGTAAAAAATTCTTAATTATTTTTATTATAATTTTACAAATAGTTAACAAATATTTATTTTATACAACAATGAAATAAATTATTGATACAAAATACAAATAAACATTAAAATGTCATGGTATGTTGCTCAGTCAAAATCTACTAGTTTTGGGTATAATGAAATCCATTTAGTCCCATAGTATAGCAATTAAAATGAAATACCTATAACAATATAACAATGTTAGTTTTTAAGAATTTGAATAATCAAGGATATTAAAAGAATATATTACCAAAACAGGCGTGTCAGCATCAAGAACCACAGTTTGTATATCTACGCAGACGTGTAAATTGGCTCCGGATGGTCTAATATCATATAATTGAAGACAAAGTTTAACAAGCCCTGTAAACGGTGCTGGCAAAGGTAGAGGAGCGCATAATGGAGTTGGGCCATCAACTAGGAAAAGGTAGATAATAAATCAATATGGTTTAACTTTTAAAGTAAAAATATTGCAATGCGTTCACTTTCATAATACTTTTATAATTCTGTTTATAACATAGAAAATTATATGTAAATGTATACATGAAGGTATTAATTTTTATTAAACTATATTTTCATATGTTGTTCGAAAGTATGAGTTTCTCGATAGAGAACGTAACTGTATTTTTAACTTCCCGTAGGGTAAGTTATTGTAATGGGCCATAAATCGAAATTGAAAATTTTTACATTTCTCGACGTTTTGAAGGTTTCTGAACATTTTGGCATACTTCAAAAAAAGTGGATGTATGTGTGTGTGTGTGTGTATGTATGTATGGATACAATTTTTCGCCCACGTTTTCGGGCGTACGGATCAACCGATTTGAATGGTTCAAAAAACATTCGATTCCTATTGATAAGGAGATGTGCTGATTAGTTTTTGGCAAAGGCAGGTCCAGCAGTTATGAAGATAAAGAGCAAAGAGTGCAGAAAATAGAAATCGAGTTTTTGAGAGAACGGAGCATCCGATTTGAATGATCCAAGAAACATTCAATTAGTAATGATTGGGAGAAGTGGTTATTAGTTTTTTGCAAAGGCAGGCCCAGCCATTTCGAAGATACGAGGCTAAATGTACAAAAAATGGCAGTTTTTGAGAGAACTAAGCGTCCGATTTAATTGATTCAAAAAACTTTCTGCTTGTCCTAACAAAATAAATGATTTTGGAAAAAAAAATTTGTTTCAACTTTTTTTTTTTTTTTAAATTTTTTGTATATCGAAAATAATTCATATTTTATTTTTAATTCTGACTATAGTTCTAATATACTTCAAACAAATAATTTCAACTTTGCAATTCAGTTTATATAATTCTTATAAATATTAGACAATGTTACAATATTAATAATAATCTATTTGAAAACATTCAGTATTCCTCGAACATTTCGTTACGGTACGGGAAGTTCCAGCAATTTGCCTTAAGGCACGATGCCACCCACCCCACTAGTTTCTGATTGATTATGTGTTCTACAATATGCCAAAACTGTCAGATCAGATGTAAATGTATGCCATTTTCCACTCGACCTATTACTCAAAATCGTGCTAAATTATATGATTGTTGAAGTGATGTTTTTTTAAAAAAAAAATTGCATAAATCTAGCTCATAAACAATTGCTTATGGGCTATCCATTAATTACGTGATCGATTTTAAGGATTTTTGGAGCACCCTTTTCCTTGACGATACATAGTATATTTAAAATTACTGTCCTCCTCCACCGAACATCACTTGTATTTTTAGTGTCTAGAAAAAATCTTAATTTTTTTCAAAATTCAGGTAAAAAATGAATACACGTGATATCTTATTAGACCCTCCCCCTCTTCAAACTTCACTTGATTGGATTCCCGCTTAATTTCTTATAAATAATACTTTATTTTATTTTATATACTTTTTAATAATAAATTTATATGCTTACCTTCGTATCTTTTGTGAGCAAGTTTATGGTTATTATATAATAGAGATACATCCAGAGTTCGTTTATTTGGAGCGTAGATTATACGACCGCAAGCTGAAACATAAATTGTAACAAATTTTATATTAACTGAAGTAATATAGCAGTTTTTGAAAAATATAGCAATTACACAAATTAAACGCTTCGTATTGTAAGAAGATAGATCATCATGTATCAGTGGATTAACTAGTTGGCTGTGTTTGACGAATATACTCGTATATAAATTGAAATTTTTCTAAAGAACACATTATGTTATGAAATGACAAGTTGTTTTAAAGGCTATGGCTGTATTAACCTAGTAATTGTAAATGGCATTTTACCTTAAGCCAAGATACATAAACTTTCCAAAATTCGAAAATGATATACTTTATCGAATGAAATTGAGTTTAGCTATTTAAATAACTTTTTCTATTGTTTATTTTGAAAATGGATTTTAGCTTTTCATCAAAAGCTACTCTTAGGGATCAATTCTGCCGCATAACACAACAATGTTATGGCAAGGCTATGTTACGCTCCAACTTGCATACATTATCATTATATCATACTGAATACTGTCAACATGTCATGTATTTGCTGTGCATTCAGGCCTTTTACACATAATCTTCAATGCCACTCGTATGTTATGAAGGTAGGCCAGAAAGACCCTGTTATAAATATATGTGTTTGTGTGTGTGTGCAAATAATAATAGAAATGTATATAATAATTTATCGTAACGTACCTTGCCGTCGTATATTTAAACTTCTTATTTCTAACCCCGTGCAACATTTGCAGTCTCGACCGGTGCACTTACAGGCCTGGTTTGTTTGATTATTATAATTCATCGACAAACTAGAGTTTTCTTTATAAAACGAGTTTACTTCTTTTTCGGGATTGTAATATGTTATTTCATCTGCTCCTATCAGTAACTCTAATAAGGAAACAGAGATATATATTTATGTGTATATGTGCATATATATATATATATATATATATATATATATATGTATGTATATATATATATATATATATATATATATGTTAAAGAAATTATAATTTAATTAAAAAAATGAGTAAGTTCTTCAAGGGCAATACATCAAATTTATTTATTTATTTGATGTATTGCCCTTGAAGAACTTACTCACACACACACACACACACACACATATATATATATATATATATATATATATATATATATATTATTTCAAAGTTTTGTCAATATTGCAAATATTTGAAATTGTCCTGATCAAATTAAACTATCGAAGGACCAGGAATATTGAAGGACCAAAATACGCAATTTTTTGTTACTACACTCTATTATCAAGAAATTTACTATATAAAACAGCGCATTATCATTACATAAAAAGAGTTACATTAAAACGAGTTTGTCATGCTATAATTTTTTTAAATAAAATTAAAATTTATGTTTTAGTTTTTTATCTAACTCAATATTTTCTTTTTAGTAATGATCTATTTTATAGATCACTATTGATTTGCAAACTCTACTAAGTTAAATTTCCATTATTGTCGTTGTAAAATATTCTCCGATTTCATGGCTCTATAAAAAAAAGTTAGATAAAAATTGCTCAAAATATTATATTATGACGATAAAATAGTTATTTGTTGAAAAGTTTCTAGAAGGAAATCAAAACATGTTTCTGAATTTCAATTGATATTTTCTCGACTTATCTACTAAGTTAAATTGTCATTATAAATGTTGTAAAATATTCACTGAATTTATGTACTCTATAAAAATGAGTTAGTCAAAAATTACTCAAAATATAATATTATGATGATAAAATCGTAATTTGTTGAAAAGTTTCTAGAAAAAAATAAAACCATTCTGAATTTTAATTGATATTTTTTCGACTTATTTTTGTTATTAATCAGTTGTCCACTTAATCCACTTATTAATCAGTTATTTCAGAATATATATATATATATATATATATATATATATATGATTATGTGTTAATAGAAATATGAGTGCTGTTCTACTAAATAAAAAAAGTATTCATAAATTAAATTTAGAATTATCATATACCATATATATATATATATATATATATATATATATATAAATATATATATATAAAACTTTTTTATCTACCAAAATAATTATGATTATTTGGTATGGTAATGTTGCCATGGATATTTAGATGTGATAAAAATGGTGTAAATAATGATTAAGATTCAATCAGAATATATAATACACAGATTTACACAATGATTATATGATCATTCAAATTGATATAGTTATTTTATTTTGTATCATGAAATAAATAAATAAAATTAATGTAAAATTAGACAAATCATATACGAAGATATCGACGCACCATTTATTTGTTTGTCGGCAAAACTTATTCCGATCAAAGTAATTATTACAATCCACAGCACAGACGACATTTTTTTAAATACTACTGATGTGGAAGTAAGTCACTATAGTGAGCCACCAATGAGCCACTATAATCAGTAAGTTTACTGTTCTTTGTTTTTATTCATGACACCGGCTGTTTCACAATGAGTACACATAAGTTTTGTTTGTCTTTACGGTATTCTTTTCAAGTACAAAGCCACATTATATTGAATAAAGAATAACTAATATTGCGTTTTGAGTAGGTAAACTTGCTATGTTAGTAGAAAATATATGCAAATATTTATATTTCGTAGACGATTTATTATGCAAAGTGGTTGTGATGTTTAAGAATGCCTACCACAGTTTTAAACTTGCGAATTATATTAATGGATTGCAATTATGTAAATTATGCTAAAGAAAATTCTACGATAGAAAAATTGTAAAAAATTCACAATACTCTATTAAAAAATTTTTATTTGATGAAAATTTTTTGTGCTGAGAAACGTTAAACGATGTTTTTATTAAAAAATCGAAAGCTTAACTGCGGTAAAATTCCATTCGTCACGTGTTTTATGAGTAAGATTATTCAAATTTGAAGTCATAAAACTCTCGCTTTCGCATATATTTAATTTGATATCAAACAATAATACTCGGAAACACCGATCGTTCATTTAACTTTATTTAAATAATTAATTTGTTTGCAGAGTTTTCGAACTATCAATTAGTAGGAATAAAAAAGCAAAGCAATGCATAGAAAGTCGTTCCGTTTTTTTTCGACCGTGTGGTACCCTTTCCACAATCTCTGCGGATCCGGATGCTGCGCCGATACGTGATCTTGATCATCGATGCGGGTCATCAGTTAATCTCGCCAGTGGCATACGGAAACATGTTTCCGCAAATTGTGCAAATTGTGCAAATCGCGCTACTGACTTGCTTCTTCGTTTCGACCTGTGAACCGGCGTCCGCCGTACATTATCGGAACGCGACAGCAGGTAACGCAACCTTTGCCACCAGTTTTGCCGACAGAATCGGCATTTCATTATCATTTACACGATAACGATCGATCAAATTTCGAAACAATCGAAAGGTCACGTTTTGATGATAATAGGAATGGACAAGTTTGTGATCATAATATTGTTGAACGTGTGATGCAATCTCTAGCGTTAATTATTATTGTGATTAGTGGATTATGTATATATTATCGTGAAGATTTGTCATTGACTTTCTCTCTTTATATCAAAACAAATATGTAAACGGACGACGCACACACACACACACATATATATATATATATATATATATATATATTGATTGTTTCTTTTCCGAACAGTAAATCCAATAATAAAAAACAATTTGTTTTTTGAAGATGTTTAATACGACGTTTCGGAACTAGGTACGTTCCATCATCAGGTTTATTTGATGACGATGGAACGTACCTAGTTCCGAAACGTCGTATTAAACATCTTCAAAAAACAAATTGTTTTTTATTATTGGATTTACTGTTCGGAAAAGAAACAATCAATATATTGAAAAAATCCAGGACTTATCTATTGAATATATATATATATATATATATATATATATATATATAATTGATAAAACTAATTGTGAACCAGCCTTTCCAAAGAATTTTTGCCATGCGTTTTCTTTCAATTAAGTATGCAATAGATGACCTAGCACGTGATTTTAATGCAATATTTAAAATAATACTTTTCTAATTGGTTTAGAGCTTGAACTTTATCAATTAAATATTTTACAATACTAATACAGAAATGTTTTCACTGTACTAATTTTTGATATTGAAAATATTATAATTAATTCACTTGCTTTTTGTCACCTTAATAGTTCTACAAGAGTTAGTCTAAAGAGATTTTCCGTCTGGAAAGTAACTATACATGAAATTAGCATGTTTTTGGAATACTAGATATTTGTATATTGGTTTGTATTGTGTATATGTATAAGATCAGAATAAATCAACCCATTTGTACTTTTCAAATTCATTACATTCAAATTTATTAGTACTCATTAGTTTTTGAGAAAGGAAATACATGCATTCTATAAGTTATTGGGAACTATTTGAACTTAAAATCTTAAAGTTCAAAAATATGGGTTACTTAGGTAACTCTCCAATGTGAGCCCTATATACTTAAAGTAAATCTAAGGGTAGTTTCTTTTTCAATCTTCTCCTGGTACGAAGAGACAGCAATTGATATGAGTTTAACATTTTTTGGTTTCCGAGTTGGTTAATATGAGATATGCATCTATGTTTAATGACTTTATATATTGAATCCATTTCTAGATCATTGTGTATAATTTTGTTAGAAACGTAACAGGGCACGTTGATGATCAATCTTATTATTAGAGTTCCTACTGTATTCTCTGGATTTGCAATATTCGGGTTTTGCTGGCGCATCCCACAGTTCGACCCCGTAAGTCCATATTGGCTTAATCAGTATCTTGTACAGCAAGAGCTTGATGTAAAATGAGAGTTACGTCAATTTAATTTTTTTGTTCATTAGTTGATATTGTTTACTTATGCAAATACTCCAGTTTAGTTTTGAATCCAAATGCATGTCCAAATACATTACTACTCTAGAATCATATGCAGAATCAATACGGATTATTTTGATATTTATTCTAACTGGAGGGCGTTTCTCTCCTTTTTTAAAGTAAATGTTATATGACTGGATGTGGCTTCATTGATCTTTATTCTCCATTAATGTGACCACTTTTAAATTTTGTTTAAGTCTTTTGAAATTCATTGCTAGCAGCAATGGGGTTGGAATCTGTAGCAGCTATTACAGTATCATAGGCAAACTTACCAATTATAGTACTATCCGCGAGAGACAAGTTATGGGTGTAAAAAATATATAACATGGGACTTACACAGCAGCCCCGAGGAACGCTTGCATCTATCTTGCGAAAGCTGGAAACTTTGTTGCTTGCTTTGGTTTAAAATATTCTGTTACTGAGGCAAGCAGTTAAGAATTTGTGATATTCTGGAAAGACTTCGTCGAACTGCTTCACAAGTAAGGCGGTTGTGCCGTCCTTCCTCGAATGCCGTGTGGTTGGTTACGTAAATAGTATTAGATCGGGCTGTAGGAATCGGCTAGATATGGATGTTGGACAGGTTTAGGAATTAGTACTTTTTGAGACTGCTTTTTTTATTCGGTATTTCCTCATATTTAGTTCATGGAAAAACCTTTTTTGGGCAACTTGTTTTACATCCTGGGCATGATATTGTCTGTTTTTCAAATCCAAGCATCGTGAGCGTATTGTACCTGATGAAAACCTTGGTGTTCAAGTAATAGTAACATTTTGAACAATATGATTCATGTTGCGATTGCTTTTGCAGTTCTCGTTGTTGTTGGAAAAGGTAAATTTACTCGTTTCGACATTATATACTTCGTAGGACTTCTTGAATTCTGATAGATATTAAAATATACAGGTATGTAAAATACATTAAGAAAGTAGAATGGAAGAATAGAAGTTTCATTAATTTGTTTCAAGGCGCTATGAAATATATGGTTTGTTTGTGGTAAGTTTTTTATTGTTTAAAGTATTATAGTGTTTTGATACATTGCTGAATGCATTTTCAATTATCAGATATAAGACTAAACTTACTACTTATAATAACCATTATATTAAATAATTTTCTATATGACATTTATATTCTATGACATTATGCAAAAAACAATAAAAAGTGTGTTCGAAGTTAAGGCAAGCGTTCCAAATTTCGATTTCATTATTGTTTAATATTTAATTCCTCGTTTACATAAAAGTTTTGAACTACGTAACAAAATTGAGAGACAATTTTTGAAATTCTGAATATATCTGAAGTATATTTGAATATATCAATTAGGGATCGTTTTGATTAGTTTTGTACTTAATAGATAATTTTTCATGTCTAGTTTGAAAATTTTAATTTTATTTTGGTAGGTGGCGCTTCTCACTTAAAATTAACAGTTTAAATCAGTTTGTTTTTGCAATTTCAAGAAGTCAAATCATTATTAAGTAATGTTCATTTTAAATCTCAGAAAGTTTATATATCTTGCTCTAAGTCAAATTTCGACTTACATCTTCGAAAAATTTTAGGGCACATTAATGATATTACAACTTTGTAAAATATATATTTATGAGTAAAATGTAGAAAGTTCTTCACACTGGCAAGTGAACTAAGTTGCTGAAATAAAATTAATCTTGTACTATAAAAACTTAATTAAGAAATGAGCTTCTAGTAAATGTATTTGTGTCGCGATTCATTGTATTTTTTCTTTATATATATCCACGGCATGCATTAAATTGAAGAGAATGCTAAGAATTTGTTTATACCAAAAGGTGTGTATTTTCAATTGAATAAATTCTATTCTTATAAGTAGTATAAGTGTTATCGAACGTTAACGGGTTTACTTTTATATTATTTATAAAAATAAGTTGTTTTAGAGTCGGTAGATGATACTTGACTCAAACTTTAATATATAATAATTATTAGTATATATATATATATATATATATATATATATTATGTGTGTGCGTATGTATGCTATATATTTATTTATTTATGCGTGTATGTATGTATACAGTGGTACCCCGGCTTACGAGCTTAATTCGTCCCTTAAGCACCCTCACATGTCGAATTGTTCGTATCTCGAAGCTTCGTATTTTACATATAAATACACTAAAATGCTATTAATTCGTTCTAGCACAGTGTTTTTATTAATAATAAAAATAATTGGAACATTTATTGCTCAGAACAAAACATACTCGCAAAAATATAGCATATTTCTAAATAAAAATGACTAAATTATCATTATACTAGTTTCTGATTTAAAAAAAAAGCAGCATTAATTTTTCTTCATTCTAGTCGCTCGTAAGGCGGGATACCACTGTATATGGTTATGGCATTTTTAACTTTCCCGTAGGGCAAGTTATAGTAATCGCAAAAAAATCGAAAATGAAATTTTTTGCATTTCTCGACGTTTCAAAGGTTCTGAATATTTTGGCATACCTTAGAAAAAATTAATGTATGTGTGTGTGTGTGTGTGGTGTATGTGCGGATACAAATTTTCGTCGACGATTTTGGGAACACCGATCAACCGATTTGAATAATTCAAAGAACATTCGATTCGTATTGATAAGGAGACGTGCTGATAGTTTTTGGCAAAGGCAGGTCTAGCCGTTTCGAAGATACGGGGCAAAAAGTGCCAAAACGGTAACTCAGTTTTTAAGAGAACGGAGCGTCCGATTTTAATAATTCAAAAAACATTTTACTTGTATTGATAAGGTGAAAACCGATCAAATTTTCATAAAGGCAGGTCTAGCGGTTTCGGAGGTCTAATGAAAAAAAAAAAAAAAAAAATGTCATTTGGCGGTCAAAAATGATCATTAGACATATGCAGATCAAATTATCAGATATTTTATAGAGATTTTAACAATAAGTATAAATTTGGTTTACATTCCTATGGGTTCCGTACCAATGTTTACGCGTTAGACGGCGACGCGGCGCTTACGCGCTTGGATATTTCGTCTTTATGCAGTTAAAGCAGTACGATTCCTATGGGTTCCGTACCAATGTTTACGCGTTTAGACGGCGACGCGGCGCTTACGCGCTTGGATATTTCGTCTTTATGCAGTTAAAGCAGTACGATTGCTTTGAAAAAAAGTTTAGATCTCCCAAAATATGTCAAAATAAAAAAAAAAATTTTTTTCAAAAAAAAATTAAAAAAAAAAAAAATTAAATTTTTTTTCAAAAAAAAGTATTTTTTGTCCAATGTATAGTTTCTCAAAATCTTATTTTTTCGAAGTAAATTTTTTTCAAAAATGTTAATTGTTTTTTAAAAAATAATAAGTTTTGGTACGGAAAGTTCCAGCAATTTGCCTCAAGGCACGATGCCTTAATTGCCTTAAGACAGAATTCTACTTACAGCTAGTTCAGCTATGCATTTACATACCGCACCATTTAATATGTAATAATATATAATATCCACGTAAAATAATCTTATCAATTATCATCTCGCAGCCCGCATCCAATTCGAGCACGAGTACGAGGGCGTTCAAGTGGTACCGATACCAGAGGGAAAACTAAAGCGCGGAAGCGCGAAGCAGACTGGCGGCATATTCCAGTTCGGGTACCACCCATGCCACTGCATATCGGGCGTCTGCTCCTGCTGCACCGGAATTCTACTCGATCTGCTCAAGGCCAATGGCTGCATGAATCTCACGTACATTCCGGAAGAATTCGCCTTCGAACTCAAAATGATGATCAATGATCGAGTTTTATATAAGAATACTGTTACAGGTTATTTCACTTTCAATATATATTACAACATTAATACAAGAATTTTGCTATAATTCTTTTGGTAATATACATCGTTACATTAAAATATTTTGTTATATTAAAACATCAATTGAAATTTTATTTTGAACTTCCCGTAGGGTAATTTATAGTAATAGCAAAAAATCGAAAATGAAAATTTTTATATATCTTTACGTTTCAAAGGTTTCTGAATATTTTGGCATACCTTAGAAAAAATGGATGTATGTGTGTGTGTGTGTGCGGATACAAACTTTTGTCGACGATTTTGGGAACACTGATCAACCGATTTAAATAATTCAAAAAATATTCGATTTGTATTGATAAGGTAACGTGCTAATTAGTTTTTGGCGAAGACAGCTGTAGCCGTTCTGAAGATACGGGACAAAAAGTGCCAAAAACGGTAACTCAGTTTTTAAAAGAAGGCAGCGTCCGATTTTAATAATTCAAAAAACATTTCACTTTTATTTACAAGATGAAGAACTGATTAAATTTTTAGTAAGACAGGTCCAGCGGTTATGGACCTCTCAAAAAAAATGTTATTTGAACGTCAAAATGTTTATTGGACATAGGTACATCAAAATATCTGATATTTTATAGAGATTTTAATGTGTACACATTTTGTGTAAATTTTTTTGGGTTCCGTACCAAGATTTTCGGAAAGTTCCGGCAATTTGCCTTAAGGCACGATGCCATTTGCCACTAGTTAAAGTTTTGATAATAAAAAATAGAGGTTAAGTGTTTCAAAGAATATTTAAGCAAATAATTGTTGTTTTATCAATTTTCAAATGATACTGATCAATATTTAAAAGCCAAAATATTTTCATCTTCAAAAATACCAACTTCAATTTCATTGTTGAAATAATTACATAAAGCAATATCTTTACTATCAATCATTTAAAAATTCTAATGTTTCAAAAAAGTAGTAAAGGTTTTTGCAACAAATTTGAATTATTCAAATCGGTTGATCGGTGTTCCCAAAATCGTCGACAAAAATTTGTATCCGCACACGCACACACACACATACACACACGCATACATCTATTTTCTTAAGGTATGCCAAAATATCCAGAAACCTGTGAAACGTAAAGATATATAAAAATTTTCATTTTCGATTTTTTTGCGATTACTATAACTTACCCTACGGGAAGTTACTAAAAATATAAACCATATGATTTCTCAGCAAATACTGTAGGGTTTCGTGGATCTCAATAAAATTCAACTTGTTTTATAAAGGACATCGAGGATGTTACACACTTCGAAAAAATAACATATTAAAGTTCGTGTACCCGCAAAACAGGATTATTATAACTGACTGTTATTAATTTAATTTTACGTTAGTGTCACAATAATAGTATTTTAGATTTACTGATAGTTTCTTTTTGAATATGCCAGTACTTCTCGTAATAGTAAAATAATTTAGTAATGCTAGTTAGTTAGAAATCAATGCAATTATGCATTTTTGTTCAATAATCGATTTCTACATGGTATTTTTATCATATAAAGTAAAAGTAAAAAAGTAACATTCAATTTCAAAACTGATATAGTCATTGTGTCGAAAGATCAAACTTTTGATCAGTGGTTTGCTTGAGTCATATGTGAAAATATGATAATTTATTCGTATAATATTTATTGTGTTATAATTGTTTCTAAATTTATGATAATTTATTTTTATGCATAAAGGTCGTAATCCTCCACCAATTTGTGTACGAGTCCCGAGACTGCAATTCATCCAGTTGTGCACAAAATTCACAAATGTGTACTTTAAGGGAAGAAATCTTCATTTATGTGCTGAAATGAATGCTGATTGGGAAGGCTTTGATCTCTTCCATCGATCGTTTGACTGCGTTATGATAGGTATTGTTTTATTTCATTATGCTTTTTCTTACATATTACGTTGAACGTTTTATCGCATAGTATATAAATTATTTTATCCAGTCAATAAAATATGTATCAAATACTATGGCGGTTTGTAAGATTACAAATGTTTTTTTTTATAAAATACTTTCTAAAATCTTTTAATTGCATTTATTTAAAGTAAATGTAAATATAGAACTATCAATCAATATAAAATATGTCATCTATTTCAACTAAATCATTGAATTCATGAAGCTAAATAATAATTATAGTAGATTGTTACATATCGAAGATTTGATATTAATAGAATTAATTAAAAACGAAAGAAGGTTAATGTAACTAAGCATTTAGTTTTATTATTTTACAGTAAAATTTATATACAATCAATATGATAAAGTTTCAATGCTATTATTCACGAACTAAATATTAAATATTAATTAAAATCGTATTTTAAGTCGAGTTTTAATAAAATTATTAATACTTTATTACTATAGTAAAAGTATAAATACTATATTATTTTTATCAATATTAGATGTTTAAAAAAAAATTTTTTTTTATAAAGCTTTTTTTCAGCTTTCATTGCTTTTAATATTCAACGCATATCTGCATTCTTAAACACTTTCAAAAAGCTACTTATACAAAATGTGATGATTTTTCACTGCGACGCGAATATTTTTTATGCACATGTTGTTACTTTGGGGCCAAATTAAATTTTTTAACAATAATTCTTAATTGTCTTGTCTCTAATTTTAGTTACGCCTGATATTACGGTAAATTTCAGTTATAGTAATTATTATATATACAATAAAAAAGTAAAAAAAGCCTCAATTTTTCTAAAAATGAAATTATTTGAATTCGTATTTCTGCACTTTAATTTCTATTATAAAATTATTATTTTATCACCTGAAAGTAAATTGATTCAAATATAAATATATTTTGCAAACAAAAAATTAAGAACTAAGGAAAGATTTTTTGTCTTATTTTTAAATGCTGTAATAGATCATGAAGACCTCGGGCGTTCTACCTAATTTTATATTCTATATTATGTATAGATATACATATACATATATATATATATATATATATATATATATAATTTGAATAAAGTATCTATCTATCTATATATATATATATATATATATATATATATATATATATATATTATTTGCTTGTGTTTGTATTATTTTTAACTTTCCGTGGGGTAAGTTATAGTAATCAACCGATTTGAATTCTTTAAAAAAAACATTCGATTGCTGTTGATGAGGAGACGTGCTGATTAGTTTTTGGCATAGTTGGCTGATTAGTTTTTGGCAATAAGTGCCACAAACGGTAACTCTGTTTTTAAGATAACGGAGTGCCCGATTTTGATAATTCAAAAAACATTTTACTTGTATTGGCAAGATGAACAACTGATTAAATTTTCATCAAGGCAGGTCTAGCGGTTTCGGAGATCTAGTGGAAAAAGTAAAAAAACATGCCATTTGACGTTCAAAAATGATCATTAGATATAAGCACATGAAATTATCAGATATTTTATATAGATTTAAACAATAAGTATATATTTTGTTTACATTCCTAATGGGTTTTCCGTACCAATGTTTATCCGTTAGACGGCGACGCGACGCTTACGCGCTTCGATATTTCGTCTCTATGCAGTTAAAGCAGTACAATTGTTTGGAAAAAAAGTTTAGAACTTCCAAAATATTTCAAAATAAAGAAAACATTTTTTTTTTGAAAATTTATAGTTTCTCAAAGATTTTTCAAAAATGTAAATCTTTTAAAAAAAAATTATTTTTGGTACGGTAAGTTTCAGCAATTTGCCTTAAGGCACGATGCCATGCGCCCCACTAGTTATTATATTGAATTGTAATTAATAATTTATCTTACTATACCAAATTCCATTTCTTGTAGGTGATAATGGATTCCATGTTCTTAAACCCGAAGACGGCGGTGTGCCACCAGGATCGTCGCAGGGTCCTGATTCCGAAATTGATCAAGGGGATGATGAAGATGAAGAGTATGACGAAAATTTAGTTAGAAACTATTTTGCGATGTCCAGTTGGCTCAGATAATGATTACCTTAACAAATTTAACTGGAGTTTATTTGAAATCTGCAAAAATAGAATCGCTATCGATCGGATCGGATGTAAAAGGAGCATTCTGAATCATCACCATATTTATTTAACGATTGGTTTATAATTGAAGGTAATTTACTTATTTTTTATACAAATTATGCAGAACATGTTTCGACCAAGCCGTAGTCTATAGTTCTAAATTATCTCTCTACTATCTTAAATTTTAAGTAGAGTCAGAAACCTGCAACCATATTTCGTACGAAAATTACTTTTCCAACTAAATAATAATACGAAGACTTTTGTATGTGAGTTGAGATACAACCCATAGAGTGTTATGAACACATGCAGTTAATAGAAGATAGATGGAATCAGATGTAGGTTTTAAATTTTTTTTTTATATACTCTATTGGAACACGAGTTGCAAGTCTATAATTTGGGATAAGAAACATTTTTATTTACATACTTATTTAGTATGCTGAGAAATTTAAAATATTAGTATAATATTAAGATTGGCAATTAATTCATGCGCACACCTCTTTAAATCATTATTATAATATCAAAAACAAAATAATTTTAGTTTTTATTTTGATGTTAGCAATAAAGAAGAAAAAGAATGGTAATAGCACCAAAGGTCGTTCCAACCAATCTCCGTATATTCGATGTTTTTCATCGAAGACACACTAATATTACAATATAAAATTTAATTAAATTTTATAATATCAAATATTTATATTTAATTGTATTTATTATATGTAAATTTATTGTACTTGTTTTTACCATATTGCGTTTAACGTAGTAAATTATTGTGAGTTTATTATACTTAACTTTGTATTTATATATTTATTAATTTAAGGCATGATTATTATATGATGTGATTACTGCTTAATTATTAGATAGTTGAGATTAGTAAAACAAAATAATAGAGAGTTATAAAATATCAGAAATTTGATGAAATTATATTTTGATCACAAAATCATTTATTCAATTAATTTTTTAAATTGGAAAATCCAATATTATGTAAGAAAATATACAGAGTCCATGAACATGATAAATATATATTTTATATTTATTTAACGGCTTTATGTTTATTCAAGTTTATAAGAATTACGATGGTAAAAATAATTAAGCCATAAATTTTCTTTCATAAATTTCATTTACGAGGTGTGTTCAAAAAGTACCCGGAATTACTAATAATTAAATTTCGCGGGTCTGGAGTGTCTGATTGTCAAAATTTTTTTTTTATTGTGTTGGTATACATGCCCCTAAAGTATGATGAAATTTTCAGCTATATTCACTGTTTACTTTGTCTGTGGTAGTCGCTAAGGTTCGACGTGTTTTTCTGAGCTCGGCGATTTTTACAATGGAAGAATTGAAAAGTCAAAGAATTTGTATTAAATTTTGCGTAAAAAATGAAATAAAGTGTTGCAAAGTGCAAAAATTCACCAGATATGGCTCCGTGTGACTTTTTCCTATTCCCAAAGTTGAAGAGACCCATGAAAGGACAGCGGTTTTCCTCGATTGAAGAAAATCGCTGAGAGTGCTCAAGGATATATCAAAAAGTGAATATCAAGGGTGCTTCGAAAATTGGAAAAAACGCTGGCATAAGTGTATTATATCTGGGGGGGGACTACTTTGAAGGGGACCACATTAATGTAGACGAATAAATAAATATTTTTTTGAAAAAACGAAAATTCCGGGTACTTTTTGAACAGACCTCGTATAAACAAAATCATAGATTGATATTTTTATTGAATTTTATTTGATGTATCGTGTTTCGTGCATTGTATTTAAAACTTTCAAGAAAAGATTTCTTCAGTGTTTGACATTTGCACAGCATTATAAGAATGGAACTTTCCAATACTCATCTTTTAATCGTAATTATTCATATCAGTTTCCTAACTGTTTCATAACTAATCCGTAAAATATAGAAATATATTACTTTCATAAATAAAACTCCAAAACAATTATAAACACAGAGACTTTTATTACGCCATTCAAACATTCAATACTTAAATTATATATGTACACAATAAATTAATTTTAAAAATATGATCAAAATGGCTCAGTTGTGTTAGGTCTATTACAATAAATAAATAAATAAATAAATATTATTAACATATAAGGATCAAATGATGCTTTCAGAAATAATTTAAAAAGAAAACTCTTACAACTAGTAGGTATAAAATTTTAAATTATATATAGAAAAGCTACCTATTATTAAATAATATTACCACCGCATCATTTTATTGTTTCTTCGTCTGAAGCCCAAAGTTTCTGTTATTGCGCCTAATCCGAATGTATCATCTTTCTCTCCTTTCTTCTTTTTTGGTTTTGTTGTCGTATTGCTAACTTCGGATGCAGGTTTTTTGCCCGGTTTTGTGGCCTGAACTTCGTCATCGTCTTCATCGCTATCGTCATCATCGTCGTCATCGTCGTCATCATCGTCGCTGTTGTCATCATCATCGTCATCCTCATCTTTTTCTCCTTTCTTTGTATTATCTTCTACTTCATCACTTTCGTCGCTGTCGTCATCTTCATCCTTTTCAGTGCTTTCTTTATCATCGTCGTCATCATCATCGTCGTCGTCGTCATCATCGTCATCTTCTCCACCAATAAGCCCGCCTATAGATTCTATCGATTCTACTATTCCGTCCAGTCCGGAAGAAGAAGCTGGCTTTTTAGGAGGAGCTACAATGACTTCATTTGGATTAGATATTACTTCAACTTTGTTTGTTTCGACAGTAGCCAGTTCTTCGGCTGGAGTTGCTTGCGCAGACGTATCTTCAACAGCTTTTACTGGTTCTTGAGCTTTTACAGGTTCGATAGTGTCGTCTTCAGAACCGACGCTAATATAGCCGTCATCCTCATCATCAGAATCATTGTTCTCTGCTTGCATAGGTTGTTCAGGTGCTGCACTTGTATCTTGAACTGAAGTTTGTTCGGCAACTATTGAATCTTGAACAGCTTGTGCTTCGTGATTATCTATCGCTGGCTCAGCGGCTGTTTCTATTATCGGATTTCGCGTTTCTTCTAACTTTAAATCGTCGAAGCCTAACTGGGTATTTTGTAAAACTTCCAACGAAGGTTGTATTTCATTTTGAATAGGATTATGCGCGAATTCTAGACTAGGAGTATTTAACAGTTGATTTCTAATAGTTGTGATAGAAATGTTGTCTGTAAATGGAATTTGTGTAGTTGTGGTTCGTCTTAGGCCGGTTGAAGTTGGTTTTTTGACAATGTATTGTGGTACATTATTCACAATTACTTTGTGGTACACAGCAGGTTCTGTTGTAGTCGCGATTTTGTAGGACTGTGTCGAAAATGTATGTTTAATTGGTTTAGCAGCTGTTGTCGATGATGCTGCTACAGAAACTTTCTTTCTTAGGGGTTTGCGAATGATTTTAGTTGTAGTTGTCGTAGGAGCACGGGTAGGCGCAACGGCGGCTGCTTTTTTCCTGTGGATTTTTTTCTTGTTTGAGGTGCTGCCTCCAAACAGTCCACCTAGAAAATCATCGCTCAAAAGACTAAATCCTGTATAATCTGCACTTTCCACCTCGTTATCTGCTGATTCTTCTTCTTCGTCGTCGTCATCGTCATCATCACCTAATAGTTAATAAACTCAATAATTATATTGATTAAACTTCTGTGATATATAAAACTTACGGATATTTTATGTAAAACAACGTTATTAGCTAGTTGAATGTTTTATATATATATATATATATATATATATATATATTAGGGTGGTCCTTAAAATGGTTATTTTCGAATTTCCTTGCTCCCAGGGGCTCAAATAGTTCCAAATAGATAAAAAACAATTCTCTGAAAGTTTTAGCTCTTAATATTAACGTTTAGATAGAGCGCAATTCAATCAAAGTTTTGTATGGAAATAGCATGGAAAATTTTTCAAAAATTTTAAAAATGTTTTTTAGATGTAATTTAGCGAACAAATGAATGAATGAAACTCATTCATTTGTCGCTAAGTTATAACTAAAACATTTTTTTTTTAAATTTCAAAATTTTTTCTATGCTCTTTCCATACAAACTTTGATTAAATTGCGCTCTATCTAAACGTTAATATTAAAGCTAAAACTTTCAGAAAATTGTTTTTTATCAATTTGGAACCATTTGAGCCCCTGGGAGCAAGGAAATTCAAAAATGACCATTTTAAGGACCACCCTATATATATATATATATATATATATATATATATATATATAGTAGCAAAAATAGTAAATCTACAAAGGTTTACGAAAATATCTCATACTTTTAGTACTATAATATTTAGTCTACAATAAAAGAAGTTTAAAATAACTAATGTAATATACAATGCAAAAATAACGTACTAATGATGACAATTAACTATCACATTTTTTTGTTAATCAAATACTCTTTTTACCTAGACCAAAGTCAACAATATCATCGTCATCATCATCGTCATCGTCATCGTCATCGCCTCCTAATCCTAATCCGAAATCATCATCGTCGTCATCATCATCATCATCGTCATCGTCATCTTCAGGCGCTGCTTCCTGACGTACAGGTAAAGGCTCAGCAGGTGCAAGGTCAAGACCTATTTTTAATGTAAAATCGTAATAAAATATCGTAAACATTTTAAGTCTAATTATTAATTATGCATATTTATCAAATTTATATTGAATTGATGAACAAAGATAGTAAAACAATTATAGCTTAATAAATTGTTTGTTCCTAGACAGTTTATTTCAACACGAGAAGAACGAAATTTTAAATGTTTTTTTACTTAATTTCTTGATGTCATTCCCGAATGTTGGGTTCCTTTATTATTTTAAATCTGAATAAATTAGAATATATCTATTCATATGTTTATAATATCTAGTTTTGAGTAGAGATTATAATTATAAGTTACTGAGATGTGTTTTTAGGATAACACAAATATTGCTTATGAAGCAATTATTTTATCATTCAAAAGTACCATAATCATATTTCATAACCAATAGTTTGATATGATACGAATTCTTTTTAATTTATTTTCTATTAATATTATTATATAACGGAGAGGAACGATGAAAGTTTAAAGATTTACTGATAGGTTGATATAAATTTCGTATAACATTTGTTATATTATTTTGTTACGATAAAATGACAATATATTTATTATTCACACAACGAGAAGAAGATCTTGAAAAAAATTGACTTTGATTATAAGACCATTATTTAATTTAATGATAATTATTTTTTTTATTAGTAAATATTATTATATTGTTATATTTAATATTATTTTTTAGATAATGTAAATAGTTCATTATTTTGAATATTTATTGGTTCATATATATATATACCTTTCTATTTATGTTTTAGTTTTTTTTATTTCCATTTCATTACCATATAGATGATGACAATGGATATACTTTTCTTTGTTTACTAACTATAAATAACACTATTTTATTTTATATGTAACAAAACTTCTACTTAAATAAGAAGTTTTTAATATTCTTATATGCAATTCTGTTAGAGTTTAGAGTGCTATTAACGATATTCGTTTTTTGTTTCAGATAAATTGTTTTCTCATGTACATTACATTTCACTTACCCTTGGGTCCGAATCTGAAACAAGATACGCGTACTGCAGCCTCCAGCTCATCAGAAGATTGGAGTTCAAGACCCAAACATGCTTTGAAGTTTTCTTCAGCGCGACTTATGCCGTAGACACGGCCGCAGAATTTGGAGAACCCACCAGGTAAGGGCATGCATACAGGTCTTGGTCTGCGCCCTAATCAAATGTTATGCTATTATCTTCGTAACTTTAATAATACATTATATATATATATATATATATATATATATATATATATATAATATATATGATCAATTTCTTGGAAGGCGTAACATCAAGTAAAAAATATAAATAAGTAAAGATTTTTTAAAACATCTTTATTTTTCCATACGCTTCGACGTAAAATTCTACGTCATCGTCAGTGGTTCTACAATTTTGAAAAAACAGAAAGTAACGTTAAAAACTAAGTATTTTTTTTTATTTTTACTTATGTTTAGTATTTAACGTTACTTTCTGTTTTTTCAAAATTGTAGTACCACTGACGATAACGTAGAATTTTACGTCGATACGTATGGAAAAATAAAGATGTTATAAAAAATCTTTACTTATTTATATTTTTTACTTGATGTTACGCCCTCCAAGAAATTAATCATACATTTCAAGATCAAATTTAAACACTTTTAACATATATATATATATATATATATATATATATATATATATATATATATATATCTTATATATAAAATTCTTCTGTAACAATGTAAGTTTCATAATCCCTCCTAAACTATAATTCGGATTTTCATGAATCTTCCTGAAGTTTGTTCGGGAAATTTTCTAGAATGTTTTGATTCATAGAAATATAGTTAGATTGTAGAAATAAATGGAAAAAATTACAAAAAACCGCTTATCATTGTTTGCCCTTGAAAATATTTGAAGCTTAGTTTGACATTAAAAACAATTGAAGACTGTCATTTGCCAAACATTTCTGTTCACTTATAGGCTAAGGCAATATTAAAATATAATAAATTCATGATTATGATTAAGGAAAATGTAATGTCTACATTATTAATGCCGAAAAGCAGCTGAGATGTGCCAAATATTAAATTAATATAAGATGCAAATAATATAACATATGCGTTTGACAGTATGCGCATGCGTCTGACGCGCACCGCGAATCGTGTTCTCAACGTACACGTGCTTTTGCTTGCAATAATTTTGTTTGCGCACTTTGCGAACAGATTCGCCGCACGAATTCGTGCGAAGGAGACTCAAAAAATTCAATTTGCAGTCGTTTTGCCTCACTATACTAAGTCACAATACAAAAAAAATTATTTAGAAGTTTCATTGTGTCAAAAATTCATATTATTGTCATTGGGTACGGAATATTTACTCAATGGAGCGCTTTCGGTCTGAACTTTTTTTACTGTTTTCCATTTCGTTTGGAATTTTGGAACTAGGTTCATCTTGCTCTTCAGAAGTGAAAACAATTTAGACTCCTTAACCACTTCCCGGGTGGATGAGATTTCTTTTCAGTGGTGTAATTTTACTTTTTTCAAAATAACGTTTGGTATCGATAAAAGAACTAATTATAAGAGAAAAATGTTTAATAATGTTTTTTAAAAAAGCAAATACTTTTCAAGTTACTGGCTACTGAAAATTTGTTTCTTTTTTGCGTTTTTCATCATTTTTTGCTAATATCTTCAAAAATATACATTTTAACGAAAATCATGTAATGAACAAAATTATATCAATTAAAATCTTAATAAATCGCTATTTTATAGTGTTTTAGGAACATTATTAGGCTAGATATGAAAATGGGTTTTTATAGTGCTCAAAATAAGCTTCAAAATGAGTACTTCTGCGAGTAAAATGAGTAAACTATCATGCAAATAAAAGACGCATATAATGGTTTTCATTTAAATAAAATAGTTTTTCAGTGTCATTTCCACCAAATTTAAAAATAATCGTATTCCATCTAGAATTAACTTGGTTTAAGAGATCTTGATGGATTCTAGAAAATACCACAACTTTAGTACAAACGATTTTAAAAAAAACTCATGATTTCATAAAAAAAATCATTAAAAAAAACATCCAATTTCTCATTATAATATCTCTGAAAGAATACGTATAAAAGTATATATATATGAAAATTCGAGGTATTTTTCTGACTAATTATTGTTGTTTATTATTTTTCCATTATACAAATATTGATAGAGGTATTAATTAAGGAGTGCGCGGCTGTCCAACTAGAAGTCTTTCGAGCCCTTTAACCCTTCGCCGTTTCACAATAAGAGAAGTTACGGTAAAATTTATGATAAAAAAAGTTGTAGCTCATTTAATCACCTTTAAAATAGTGTATTACAAGTTCTGATAAAATCAGAATTAAAAGAGTAATAATCCAATTAATGCGTTGGATGGTGACGGAGTGCAAATTGTTTTCACTTCTGAACTTAAGATAAAGATTAGCCTATTTCCAAAATATCAAGTAAATTGGAGCACATTAAAAAAATTCACAGAGCACGAATATTAAAAAATGTTCAATAAAATTGTATATTAAAAATTATACACTGCGATTTATAGAACAAAATTTCCAATAGCTCAATTTATTTTATTGCATTTAAGGGTTATATAGTATTTTTAGTCATACCTGTAGATGTGGATGTATAAATGAATGATTTTTTGTTTATTCACGACTAAAACATCGATTTTCCAAATTTATCACACTAAAAATGATCGTCTGCCTTTGTGATTTATGTCACAGCTTAAGATACACGTGTTGAAAATTGAAATCTTTTAAAAAGTACAACAAATTCAGAAAGAATTACTATATAGCATTCGCGGCAAAGGTGCAATACCACCTTTTATTTTTCTACCCAAAATAATTGCTTCAATAATGTTGCCTATAATTTTTATAATATTGTACCATATTTTAACTGGCTTTTAGTAATTTTAATATCTAAATTACATTTTTTTCACTAATAAATCAATATACATTATTGCTTAAGTTTATATTTGAAGTGAATTAATTTGTCAAATCCTGTTCACATGTGCTCTATTCAACTCACGATCAACAAAGTTATGCTATATAGTATTATGCCGCATATATATTCTATAAATCGCAGTGTATAATTTTTAATATACAATTTTATTGAACATTTTTTAATATTTGTTAAATGAATAATTAAAGTGTTAACTGTGGGAATTGAGAAGAATCATTTTATTTGAAACAGTTCTACATTCAACATCACTCATATATTGGTGTAAATAGTAATTAAAAAAACAGTAATTATTATTTTTAACTAAGCAGTAAATATTAGTATAAAATATTGTAAAATTGTAGACGTGGGTACAGAACAACGTCTGTCGGGTCAGCTAGTATATATATATATATATATATATATATATATCTCATTCGAATTGTATTGATTTTGTTTTTAATTATGTGTTATTTAAAATCAAGAACTGATGTCGCCACTAAATAATTAATATTCTTTAAGCAAAATCGGTAATAGTTTTTCGTAAAGCAAACGATATTATTCCGTTCAAGTACATGTCAATTGTGCAATAGATTATTATCATATAATTTAAAAATGCCTTAATATCTTCTGGAGCAGTTAGTATGATTAGTAAAATTATAATTGAAAATTACTCTCATTAATACGTCCTTTTATTTTGCATGTCATTTTCAATACATTGGTATTGAAAATAAATATAATTTTATAGATATAAATAATTAGATAAATTATGATAGTCACTTGTATGAGCTTGAGCATAAGCTCTAATTAATGAGATCTGATAAATGTCAAATAAACGATGTAGAAAAAACTAATAATTAAACATGTCCACAAAATGAAAAAAGTTGTCTGTATTGTGGATGTGCAACGTATGTTTTCCAAAGCACTTTCTAACGCTGAAAACGACTATAAGGTCGAAATGAGGGGTTTAACTGCAAAAATTGAAAAAAAAAATAGAAAAAAAGACAAAACCTACGATCTACTAATTCTTCTGCCTGGTAAGCAAAATCTTATAATTTTTGCCATTTTCTCTTGTAATTCTTCTGTCTGATAAGCAAAATTTTATAATTTTTGACATTTTCTCTTAAGCCTTGCCCTGCCCCTTTTATCTTAAATGACTATTGAGTTTTACTTAAATGATCTATTAAGTTTCTTAGGCATACATATTTTCAGATATTCAATTGCAAATATATTTTGAAGACATTGACATGAAGACCCAGGGGCAATGGGGACTGCTCAATTTCAAAAAAATAACTCAATAAATAATTTAAATGAAACTCAATAGTCATTTAAGGTAAAAAGGCTCGTGACATGACAAAGTATAAGATATTAATCATCATGCAAAAGAATTACTAGATCGCAGATATTGTCTTTTTTTTTCTTCGTTTTTTGTAGTTTGACCCCAATTTTGGCTTTATATTCGTGTTCAGGAGTAAAAACTACATTGGAAAACATGTCGCTGGAAAACAAGTCAACTCAATAATTACTTCATAAATTTCGAAATTCAAACCATTAGTGTAATTTAGATAGGAGTCAATAAACCACGTAATATAAATGGGTAACATGCCTTCTTATGAAACAAAATATCTTTATCATTGTATAACAAAACTCAATTAGCTAATGTATTTCAAAATGAATATTATTAATATGACGTTGATAATGATTTGCAACAGAAATGCAAGAACCACCTCTTTTCAAGGAGACTCATTTTGTGTGAATTCACATTTGTATAGAAATATCACATATGGTTCCACTATTTTCAGATATGGTAACTGAGCAAATATGAATCTGCATTAACATGCAATAATAATTTACGCAAACTAGGACCAAATCCAAATATTTCTAAGTATGATTCATCGTATAAAATTATTTTGATATGTATAAAATTGGGTTGGGCGACGTATTCTAAATCGGAATAATAAAGAAATTCGATAAAACCACCAAAACATAGCAAAAATAACGGAGGTTCGATACGCCACACGATTATTATATAGAATATGTTATTTACATGTATTATAACCGTGTCTGAGAGCTAATTGACACCGTTAGAAATCCAGTGAGAGCGAACGCTCTTTCTTAAACAGGACAGAGGTCCAATACTTCGACTAAATTTCAATTCGTGATCGATTTTAAGTTTTCAATATTATGCTCATCTTCACTATGATATGAACAATTGCAGATGCATAATAATACACATAAATACAATTACTCAATACCGCTTTAATTGCATATGTGTTTTAACCCTAAAAGGCACCCAGTTCCACATGTGGAACACCGACCATAATCGTTCCTATAGCTATAAAACTATTATGAGCCTTGTAGGGTTAAAATTCGATATAAAAATGTATTTTTTATGATTACGTCATTTACTTTTTTAACTACAGATATGAAAAAGTTTATTCAATTTCTTCCTGTGAAAAAACTATCCACAAAAATATTTGTGTATCCTAATTTATTACAATACGCACGAGTAATATTTATTATTTCAATATCAATAAAAAGTGTTTTATATAAATTTGCTTTCAAAATATACTTTTTCCAATAGCAAAATTTAATATTTTTATGCATTAGAGTTTTTGATATTTAAAACAATTTAGAAATAATTATTTTATTTGTTAAATTGTCGTTTAAAAATCGTTAAATGACTAAATTAAAAGTGAGTAATAAAAATTAATAATTAAATACTTTTGTGAATCTACAAAGTCAACTATGAAGAAATCTCACGCTGGTCAATATAAAAACTTTCTTCTCATAAATAAGCCCAGTAAAAAGTTCAAATTTTAAAATAAAAACTTGTTTTCACGTGTATCGTAAGAGATTTTAATTTAATCGCAAGTATTTATGTATTTCTTTCTAATTCTAATTTTCTGTGGAATAGGTGAATTGAGTATAATAGCATAAAATACAAAAACTATGGCATTTATTCTATATTAAACGTTAATAAATGCTTTGAACAAATTGTATTTTTTTAGTTTACTTTATAATTATATTCCGATAACACATACAATGGCACTTTTGTAATAAATTATTCAATTTTAATAAAACAAATACTTTGTAAAAGTATATTTATATTCTCTATGAGTATATTTAAATCGAGAGTTTCTATAATTTTACTTAACTCATCAATGATTTGTGCATGCACCCACAAAATTTATCATTCACGATTTAATAATGGGATGTATTTAATTTATTAAAGCATCTGCTACATTCAGAAAGTTGTAAATACATACTTGATTTGCGTAATACATTAATAATTTTATACGAGTATATTTAACTTCCCGTAGGGAAGCTATAGTTATCGCAAAAAAATCGAAAATGAAAATTTTTATATATCTTTACGTTTCAAAGGTTTCTGAATATTTTGGTATACCTTAGAAAAAATGGATTTGAATAATTCAAAAAACATTCGATTCGTATTGATAAGGAGACGTGCTGATTAGTTTTTGGCGAAGGCAGGTCTAGCCGTTCCGAAGATACGGAGCAAAAAGTGCCAAAAATGGTAACAGTTTTTAGGAGAACGGAGCGTGCGATTTTAATAATTCAAAAAACATTTCACTTGTATTGATAAGATGAAGAATTGATCAAATTTTTATGAAGGCAGGTTTGGCGGTTTCGGAGATCTAATGAAAAAAGTAAAAAAAAATGCTATTTGGCGGTCAAAAATGATCATTAGACATATGCACATCAAATTATCAGATATTTTATAGAGATTTTAACAATAAGTATAATTTTTTTTACATTTCTCTGGGTTCCGTACCAATGCTTATTCCTTAGACGGCGGCGCGGCACTTACGCGCTATGCAGTTCAAGCAGTACGATTGCTTTGAAAAAAAGTTCAGAATTTCCAAAACATGTCAAAATGAAGAAAACATTATTTTTTCAAAAAAAAATTTTGTTTTAAAAAAAAAATTTTTTTTTTCAAAAAAAAGTAATTTTTTGACAAATTTATAGTTTCTCAAAAATCTAATTTTTTCAGAGTCATTTTTTTTCAAAAATGTTAATCGTTTTTAAAAAAATAATAATTTTTGGTACTGGAAGTTCCAGCAATTTGCCTTAAGGCACGATGCCATGCGCCCCACTAGTTTAATCATTGTACAATCTTTCTTACTAACTATAATAATTATAAAAGTAAATCTGTTTTACAAATGTTTTTAAGCTCTGAACGAATGTGTGTAACCGTGAAACGAATCCGCTAAATAGTAAATAGTAAACGGTTCTACGATTCTACGATTGTCACGGACAATGGCCGCGACCGATATCGCACGGACACGTAAACGACTAACACCTGAATATCAATCATTCGCGTACCAAAATAAAAGGTACAAGGCGCGCAGTGAAAGCGCAATTTCTCAAACGAGAATCCAGAGTCAATCACTGCCGAGATTGTATAAAACCGAACCACACTGGTAATTGAACCGGCCGGGACGGGTCAAAGCAATTCGATATTTTTTATACTACTTTATGTTATCGTTTCGCAGACAATTTTTGTAGGTTTGTAGTGTTTTTTTCTTTTCATATCTCATATTAAATATTCATTTTTATAGAGCATGTTCCATATATACACAAATATTCGTAATAATATGTAAATTAAATCGTAAAATTGTACTAATGATCAGCAATAATGTTCTTAATTTATCATTTAGCTAGGAAAAAAGTAAATTGAATGCTAATTTGAACATTTGACTACGTGGAAATACTAAAATATTGGCTTTATATACGATGGATTTGTCATAAAATCAAATCATACAAAAAAGGGCGAGTGTCACAACCGTCCACACTCGAACTAACGCAAATAGCTATACACACCCAAATGGTTTAAAACAGTTTGATTCACATGACAGGGATCTTTGGTTCGAATCCTGTCATTGACTTAGAATTTGTGAAAAAATATATGTAGTTAATTTAAAATTAAATATAAATTGTATTCGTTAAGTAGAATTTGAATAAAAATTAATAAAAGTAGAAAGAACAGAGTTCGAATAGCTGAATTGTATAAGGAAGAAAAAAAAATTGGAACTTGCTGAAATTAAAAGAAGAATGAAGAACAAAATAGAATGAAGATAGAAGTTGAATAGAATTAAAAATTTGAAAAGAGCAAAAATAAAAGTAAATAAGAAAAAGAAAAATTAAGAAGAATATAGAAAAGGATATATATATATATATATATATATATATATATATAGATTGAATACTATATAAAAAATAGTATAGAATGTAAATAAATAAAAATGTTGTAGATGGCTAAATGGTCAGAGTAAGCGAGGGCAAAATTATGAAAAACACGTTTTTTTATTTTAACGCACACTTTTGAAAGCAAATCATTATTACGACTGAGCTAAATTATTTAAGTAGAAAATAATTGCTGTTAAATAACTACTAATGTTCCATTTACAATAAAATAAAATAACAAAGTGTGATTTATATGTATACAATTAACAGTTATTATTAAAAGAATTCTGCAGTCTACAAATCATATTAATGTAAGGCACTGATTGCATGCAATAATGGGAATTTGTTCGAACGATCATACTTCATCTTAATCCTTTTGGACCCTTTCTTAAAATCAGTATAGTTTAGATGTTATGACGACTGTCACTACCGTACTCAGTCAGTCTCCACCATTAATAATTCTAGAACTCATGAATTGCCTATACACCCAGGCCTCGCTATACGGCCGCTCTTTATACGGCCTTTCGCTATAACGGCCCTCTTTAATTAAGGAACGTTTTCGATATACGGCCTAAAATGTTTCGCTATAACGGCTTTTTTAAATTCCCGTAGCGCAAGTTATAGTAATCGCAAAAAAATCGAAAATGAAAATTTTTATATATCTTTACGTTTCAAAGGTTCAAACGTTTTGGAAAAACTATAATATCAAGGATGCTGTTGAGAACATTAGTGAATCCTGGAAGGAATTGAAATCGACAACAATGAATCATGTTTGGAAAAGAAATATGGCCAGAATGTATAAAAACTACCGATGCAGAAGTTAATTTCCTTCCTGAAGTTAGACAAAACATTTTGGATTTAGCACATGATCTCGGTTTTGAAGATTTAAACGAATCTGATGTGCTGGATCTACTTGCAGCTAATCAGTTGCAAGCAGAGCCGGCAATTGATGAAGATACAGAACCTGTTGTATCCAAACAGCTAACATCAAAAATCATGTCGAGCGCTTTTTCATATTTTGAACAAGGAATAACATCTTCCTTGAAAACGATCCTGACGTCGAACGTAGCGCTAATGTCTCTCGAGGAATCAACTCAGGCATTGCTGTTATAAATCACAAATCAATCACATCATCTAAATTTTTCAAACCACCAGCGCAAAATGATGGTGACAGTGGTCTGTATTTAAAAATTATGGAATGTTTTTGAAGTTTTTTATTTTATGTAAAATTTATGTTCTTGTTAAATATGTTTATAATTTAAACAAAATAAAAAAATAAAATGCATTTTGAATGATAAACCATATTATATATTTATTAAATTTGGAACCGATCCCATTGAATTTGTATGAATACGTATTAGAATAATTGATTCGTTATACGGCTTTTCGCTTTACGGCCAAGTTTTGCGGAACGTATCTAGGCCGTAAAGCGAGGCCCCAGTGTATTTTTATACTACACGATATCAACCCATTCAATAATTCATACATGTTACAACTCTATATTGAGTGAGTAAGTTAAAGTATGTACAGAGTTGTTGAAGAGAAACTGAACCAACGTCTCTCGCTCTCTATTTATGTATCTCTATGTAACATCTCTATTTATGTATAATATTATGACACATAAAAATATTTATAAACCACTTAACCTCTAATTATATCCATGTGTGCTGTTCTATAATATTTATTTATTATGGAATCAAGATAATAATTTGAGTTTCAACATCTCCAATCAAATAAATATTTTACTGCAAAATTAATTTTGATTCCATGATAAATAGGATTTAATTAAATATTAAGTGGTTTATAAATATTCTTATGTGTCATAATATTTGAGTACGAATACTATACAGATGGCGCAAGAATTTACTTAATGACGTATGTTAATAACAAATATAAGAAACTTTCAATTGGCGTGCGCTCTATATAAATGTTTTTATTAAGAGCTAATACTATTGGAGATTCATTTTTTATTATATACATATATATATATATATATATATATATATATATATATATATATTGTACAAGTTTTAGTTGAAAAGTTTCTTTTAAAAATCATTTCAACCATATGCATAAATTTACTGTTAAACTTTTTCATAGCTCATACCATATACCATGTATGATGAACAAATAAATAATTTATCGGGCAAAACAATTAAAATAAACAGTGCCTTATGAGATGATCTACATACTCGTCACGGTTTACACAATAGATCCCGTAATAATAGCAGTCTGCTTGTTTATATACATGTGGAAAAATATAATTGATACTAATTATAAAATGAACTGTATTTAAATGAAATAGTTTTAGTTGGTTATGATTATGATTATGTTGATAATAATTACCTGATATGGTGGTATTGGCAAGCACACGGTCGCCGAATCTCATTGACAGTGCCATATTGTCGCCGTTGAGATATTGGAAAGTAGCACAACCTAGAACCATAAAATTTGTATCAATGAATTAATTATTCAGTCATTTTAAGTAAGAAAATATTATTAATTATTAGTTTCTTTGCGAAGTAATAAAGAGTAACATAAACTACAAACATTACAGAACAACTTAAAATGCAATTACAATAGTTACCCCAAAGGAGCGATTCGTTGCTATGTCATACAAGCAAAATTGGCACCTTCATAACCTAAACTTATGGAGGTGCGAATGTAGATTCATCTAATATCCATTGTGCACATTTAACTATCATACATGTATTTAAAGTACATTATTTTATAAGTAAAAATTTTAATTCATTAATATTAATATTGTAATTTGTTCGTGCAATGTGGGACAAAGTTGAAAAATTTGTGGATAAAAATCTCCCCGAAAAAGATGCAACTAGAGCATCAGAATTGTTTGACGAAAATCAGTTAAACATCATTCGCAATAGTGAGTTGAAGAAAAAAATAATGCTCATTGGATAGTTTTTTAAACGCAAAAACTAGTATATTAATGATTTACTTTTTTTTAGTATTTCGCTATGTGTTGCAAAATTTGTATTTGATCTTAGCAATAAAGTTTCATTCATTTTTATCATAAAAAATACTGTGCAGGAACGAATTATTAGCGTTTCAATGTAAAACTTTACTAATTAGCGTTTTATATGGTAAAAATTGCTTCGATATACAAGCAATTCGACATGCGAGCGTTGTTCCGGAATGAATTAAGATCGTAAAGCGGGCCTCTATTTAAATCTACAACGATACAATTAGAATTTTCTTCTTTAAAAAATAAATAATGAAAATATCTGATTCGTTTTTAGAAAATAAATTAATAACTCTAATAGACTATGTTGTCGAATACGTTCTAGAGATGTTACAATATTTGTGCATGTGCTAATATTCAATGTTGATGTACTGAAAAGATAAATTTGCTAACTTTTTGGTAACGGTATTTAATTAAATTGATCATAAATCGAAATCAGATATTCCTTGCTTGCTATCTGATTTTTACATAGTGAAAGGAAAAGCATGTATTCGTGTATCATCAGTTGAGATAAATGATAAGTTTTATTATGACTTTTTTAGTGAAAAATAAGTTAAAAAGTTAAAAAAATAAGTCAACCGAAAGTTTAATATAAATTAGTTACTTAGCTTTTATCAGTGACATACCTGGTCCATTGAGTGCCACTAAAGGTAATTGAAAGTCTCTGCAACAATCGCAAATGTTGTCGCTGCAAGAACAATATTTATTCGCTGCGTTTTGCACTTGATCTTGTGCCGCTTGACGCAATTGGATTTTCTTCTGAACCTTTCGATGTGTATTTCTCAAAGGTGTCGGATCTAGCATTAAAATTAATTTCGTTAATTAATGATCTGAATATCTTATTTACTACTTTTTATATCTAGACTGTAATGCGAACTACTTAAAATGCCATAAACATAGTCCGTTTAGATTTTTTGAATAAATGCATGAAAGGTAGAATGATTGATTTGGAATTGATTGATAGAATGAATCCATTACTATTTTGTTAATTGTACATCTGCAGTTCGATATATTAGTCAGTTTTCTGATTTAATTTCATTCAATTCTGGTTAATAAAATACAAAAATTTTGATAAATTTATAATCGTGACTTACAATAATAACGATTAGAATAATAATCATATCTTTATGTGAATACATCACAATAAATTTGACTCCAACAAGTTGACTTAATTCAATAGTACGGAAAAAGTAAAAGTATTTTTTACACAACTCTGTCAGTCAGTTTTTTGTTATCAGAACAAACGCTACTGCTTGTAGCTTTCAGAATATTGAATATTTATTATTTTCAAGTTCTTGTTGCATATAACATTCAGATGAAGTGACTAGATAGCATGAAAAGTCAATAGCACTATATTTACAGAATACATGTAAAAAAATAAATTTTAATTTAACCAAATCTTTATTCGACTAGCATTAGTCGGGAATCTTTCTGTCCAATCTTTTTGTTTACGATTAAATTTCTTTAGCAAATGTAGATATAATAAATTTTTCAAACAATAGTGCCTACATGTTCGCACTAATGCAAAACTTGAAATCTCAAATAATGTGGTAGTTGTAAGTATGATATTTGTAAGATACTCATAAAATTTATTTACGTATTTATTGTTTATTTCTGTAATTATTCTGTAATAGACATTGAAAAGCAATTTAATTAAAGATTTTGATAGTGACAGTGGGGGCGTGAAAGAGTCACGGTGAAGCGATAGCCCGTTATATAAGACATATGTTTTAAATAAATTGAAGCAAACCTCACTAAAGTGAATATTTTATAGAATGATATAATATGCGCATTAAAATATAAACAATATAAAAATTGAATAAAATATTTAGTTCCGAATAGTTAAGTTGGGTTTTACTGCTGACAATAAATTCCATGTGTTAATTATTAGTTTAAGTGATTTGATGCGGATTGACTGCAAAAAAGAATCAAAATTGCAATCTTTTTAAAACAAAACTATAAAAACCTTTAACAATAATAGTGAATAACATACCAACAGCTTTGGCTGCTGCATAAGCTAGCAAGCCAAAAAAGGCTAACAGCTCCACCACCGTTGAAATCTTCATAGTGGCGTCTTTATGTAACTACTAAGTAGTTTGCCTGAAATAAATATATATAATTAAAAAATGGGAATAATATTGTTTTCATTCGTAACATATATATGTATATATATATATATATATATATATATACACATATATATAAACCAATGCACATGTACATAGTCATATATCATTATAGATCTAATACTAATTATTATATAAAACGTAAACTATTGTTTTAATATAGAATACATATTTTGATTTTATTTATTTACTTGGTTATGTAACGATTTTAATATTACGTACTGTGCCAAATTAATTATACAGTACAAGTTGTACTATAATGTTATGTTTTTCGTTTTAACTTTCTTCGATAAATTAACTATTAATTTAAAGTTTTTTTTAATTTTTCATTACATCAAAATATTAAATGACTAATTGGTTTGCATTCATCACGATCTATCAAAACCTCCACTTAAATGATTAAAAACTACAACTTAATTAGTAAAACCGTGGTCTACCTTGTAATAAACTTCGTTTCTTTAATGGGTATATATATATATATATATATATATATATATATATATATATATAATATAATAAAATATCAAGTCGTTGGAAAACAAGTTCAATGTCTTAGAATAGAATTATGTCATTGTGATCACATTGGTCTTTCTGTGGCTCACGAAGCCACGGATTGGTAGCGGCTAAACTTTCTACTCCGGAGAAAACTGGTACAAGCAAACAACGATAATAGCCGGATTCCGGCATTGCATCACTATCCCATTCATGTACAATATTTATCATTGGAAATTATTTTATTCCCAGAAATTGTCATTACTCAGACTGGCCATTAATTGTTGCATCATTTTAATGTATAAAGTAAATGAAATATTTGATACAGAAACAGCAAATTTTTTTCTTTTTGGTACAAGATTTGATTAGACAATAGAAGAGCGTTAGCTTATAAACTTTAATTTAAAAATGAGTTAAAATAATTTATTAGTTTTATGAGAATTCGTATTATTTAGTGAAAGTGCTCTATTACTTTTATTACGTTATTTGTTCACGTGGCGTACTATTCAACGCAGTTTTATTATTTTGTCATTCATAAAATTTAATCATCAATGAAATGATAATATTTGTTCTAATTGAAATTTAGTTCAATAGATCGGTGTCGTTCATAAATAAATCAAGATATTTCAAAATATATTTTTTAAATTGAAAGTAAAAATTAAATTAAAACTTACACTGGTCACAAGAAACCGTCTCTCCGTTGCACTCTCTTTGTCACTGTTTTATTGCTATAAAGATTAAATGAAAACCACTGGTGAAATAGTAATTAATCACTTCGGCCGTCGCGTCACTGGCACTAGTCTCTATGTGAGCTTTCACAGAACAATAAATATAAATCTTCACATGCGGAGATCGCAAAGTCAACTGATATGACGAAGAATGGACGAATCGAGATGGTGCGCAAGAAGCGCTCGCGTTACCACAAAAGTGAAGGCGGGAGAGGTCCGTGCATCGCGGATGTCGGTCACGCGGCCCGAAATGATGAAAAGTTCGGCTCTGAGACCTCTACGACGCTGAAATGTATGAATATGAAAAAATCAGTCACTGAAAGTTGTGATAAAACTAGTTAAAAGTGGCATTTTGGCGTAAGACAAATTGCAAAAACTTCCCGATATATGTAATAATTAACTTCTAAATAAGTAGGGTAAGTTATAGTAATCGCAAAAAAATCGAAAATGAAAATTTTTATATATCTTTACGTTACAGAGGTTTCTGAACAACATATTGCATACCTTAGAAAAAATGAATATAAGCAAAAAAATGCCATTTGGTGGTCAAAAATGATCATTAGACATATGCACATCAAATTATCAGATATTTTATAGAGATTTCAGCAATAAGTATAAATTTTGTTTACATTCTTATGGATTCCGTACCAATATTTATCAGTTAGACGACGCGGCGCTTACGCGTTTCGATATTTTGTCTCAAAAATTTCAAAATAAAGAAAACATTTTTTTTCAGAAAGTCTTTTTTTTTAAAAAAAGTAACTTTTTGTCAAAAATTTATAGTTTCTCAAAAATCTATTTTTTTCAAAAATGTTAATCTTTAAAAAGAAATTTTCGGTACGGGAAGTTCTAGCAATTTGCCTTAAGGCACGATGCCATACGCCTCACTAGTTCACTTAATCAACCGAAATTGAGATTTAGATATTTAGATAGAATTTTTAACCACTTAACGGTCACGCACGAACACTGCTCGCGCCTAGATGTCGTATCCTAGCGGGCTAACCCGAGTACTGCTCGCCAAAGTTAATGTTTATGTTTTATGCGATAAAAGGCTTACGATGGCCCCTTGTTGGGATATGTTTAGTTTAGATGTGATTTATTTTGAAAATAAAGTTTTCGTTTTCACTTAAATCTAAACATTGCGATATCCAATTGAAATCTTTCAAACACATTTAAATTATCTGTAATCATATTAATTATAGTGCATGTGCTATAATAAAATACTAGCACAATTGTGTAAATCATGTACGTAGTATTTGATATTATTTAATCATTTGAATTAACCCCTTAACTTGAAAAGACGAGCAGAGCCCGCGTGCGATTTCTAGGCCAAACATAAATATTACGGGCATAGCCCGCGTACGATAATCGGGCAAGAAGCAAGTATTACGCATTACGGACATAGCCCGGTACGGCAATCACAAGTATCACAAAATATTTATTTATACAAAACTATAAAACACAAAATTATTTTTATTTTTGTGAAAATCTGTACACTATGTGGGAAAATAATCACAAACGCTGCGCCAGCTTGTACAACTTTGGCCCAACATTTTCGAATATAAATTGCAAGTTTTAATGGGTTAATTGTAACATTTTTCGCACAACTAGAGAAATTTTGTAGACTGGTCATTAGATGACACAGGTATAAAGTATTTATTCAGATAACTATTAATTAATTTCCAAAAAAAAGTTCAACAGTTATGTACGAAGAAACGGCCCGGCTGATCTATGCCAAAAAATCAGCACGATTTCCAACCAATATTTTTCGAATGGATTAATTTTTAAAATTGATTCAAGATTGTGGGCTAAAACGTGGACGATTTTTTTTACTTTTGAGCTAGTTACAAAGAAACTGCTTGGCCGATTATTATGGAAAACTAATCAACGCGAGTTCTCATTGAGTTACATCGAATATCTTTTAAATCGGTTTAGCCATTTTTGAGAAAATGTCGACAAAAGGTAAATAATCAGCTCACAAAATTAGCGAATCCGATTTTGAAGAAGTTCATAAACACATTATAGTATTCGAAATTGTAAGATTAAATCATTTATCACAGCGTTCATTCGTTTTATGCATCACGACAAAGATTTCGCTTTTTTACTGGCCAGACACATGATATTTTAATTATGATCTACACCGTTCTGGATTTTTCAACTTACCTTTGCGTTGATATATATATATATATATATATATATATATATATATATTTGTCAATTAGTTTCCTGATAGATAATTTGGGCTCAACAAAGTTGTAGCAACGAAAGTGACATCCATATAAAAATAACTATTGATGGAGTAACATTATATTATCGAATTTTTATTACTCTTAATCTTACGTTACGTTAATTTCCAATTACATGTAGCGACGCTTTTCAAATATATAATACATAATACTGAACTTATAAAAAAATATAAAAAACCGACTTTTAAAAAACATCGAAACAAATGAATAGAATTGATTGTCGTTTCTTTCTAATTGTCATCAGTATTTTAATACGATGCCGCTGACAAAGGAATAATTGTGGAAAAAAATACCGGAAATGATGCTATAAAAAGTAGAAATATTAAACTCTTTAACAAAAGTATGTCCCAGAATATAATCTTATTTTTTTTATTCATTGCCTAGAAAAATCTCTAGAGAGAATTAGATCAATTGTTCTTTTTATGACTGAACATAGAAAATTAGCATAGCAATTGGTTGCCCTGGTACCTATATATACATATAGGTATATATAGGTGTGTGTGTGTATATACACTATTTTTTTTTTTTTTTATTTTTATTTTTATTTTATTTATTATTTTTTTATTATTTTTACATAAATATTTTTATTTTACATAAATAATTATATACATTCTATTTTACAATATTTTATACATAAGTGGATTTATATAACTATTTTTCAAAAAATATTCTTTCCTTTTTTCTCTTAAATTTCTATCAATGTGTGTTATTTCTTCAAAACCATGATATAAATTATATAAGATTCCAGAGAGAAGCCAAATTTTAACATCTTTTTCTTCTTTTGATTTATATTGTATATCTATTTTGATAAGTTTATCGTCATCTTCAGTTACATCTATTTTGGAGATTTTTAATTCTGTTTTCATCCAATTCCATATAATTTTCTTTTTACCACATTCAGTTAAATAGTGTAAGGCATTTTCCTCCTTATTGCATTTTTCACATTTTTCTGTGCTGCTCATTTTTATTCTAAAAAGTTTTGTGTTCATTGCAATGCATTCATTTACTATCAAATAATTTGTTGTTTTCCATTCTGAAGGAATATTTTTGTTTTCTATATTCCTCCATATGTTTTTCCAATTATGGTGTGTTTTTTTCCATTATTTTAGGAGTGAAATTTTCCAGTAATTTATAATTGTTCGGCCTCGTAACATTTTTGAGAATTATTTTAATCAAAATGTCGAAGTGATACTTGAATTATTTATTGTGAAAATACTTGAATTATTTATTGTGTACATTTTAACATTATATTCATCATTCAGCAAATTCTAAAAAAATGTACAATTTAAACATTTTACAAAAAAATACCAGGCAACAAAAAAAGAAAATATCAACAAAAATACACATTGTTTTCTGATAAACTAAGAATACAAAAAAACTACACATTTTTTTATTTTATTTTTATTTCAAATAAATTAGTAATTTCCGAGATATGATATGTATTAGTGATTTCCGAGATACATTACGATTTTTAATTGCTGTTCTGTCTCATCAAAATCATCTAAAATATAAACATATATATATATATATATATATATATATATATATATATATAATATAAATAAATATATATCTACTGATTTTATCTTCAATTCATGAACGATTTTTTAATATAATTAAAATGACATTTAAGAAAAAACGCTAAACAAAATGTAGAAACAAAATTTAAAAAATTGAAAGCGTCTTTAATTTTAATTTATCTGATTATTCTGATAATTTTAATTATATATTAGTTATTGTTACAGGTTCATTTATTCAAATAGGTAACTATTAATTAGATTATGTTTATCTACATATAAATAATCATGTCAATGAAATTCATTGAAGTATGCTATTGCAACAATTTGTATATAAAATATAGTGAGCAGGCAGAATGTACGAATATTTTCCTAACCTAAACAATGACATATCACAACAAAAATTTATACGTTTTCAAAATAGTTTCAAAATATAAATAATTTACATTAAATTTAGCATTTGAAAAATGAATTTATCATGACAGGCTATTTTGTATCTGTGTATTTTATCAAGTTTTTTATGTTCATGATTTTGAAGTTATTAATTACTCATAGAGAAAAATATAGCTATCGTAAAATATAAGGGAGATTTTTCGATGTTTCAATACATATTACGATAGTACAAATTGTAAGTTACAATTAAAATATAATAATTTATGTAGCGGCCGTGTATGCTTACATGCTTAGTACGTATGTACAGGTACCATTTTTGATAAGATTTTAAGAGAATAAATCAATCGATTTGAAAAATTGATACTGACGGTTTATTCGGTAGGGTTTGGTCTGTATCTTTATTACAATTTTTTGGTGTCCTTACTAAGATTTAATATTTTCAAAACTGTGCTTAAAATAAACGAATTTAACTTTTCAAGTGAATCTGAAAATTATTGACTTACAGTTCTGTATAACAAAATTTTTATTAACAGACAATTTTTTTTAATTTTTTCTATATTTGATTTAAATATCATTGGATAAAAATATATAGCGATTAGCGTTAATTAACTTTGTATAATGATGGGTCTTGAGTGAGGTGACCATACATTTCGGTTTGGCCCGGACTTTCTTGTGTCCCGGCTTTTTCTAAAAGCAATATTTGTCCAGGATTTAGATCTTTTGACACGGATTGTCCCAAGTTTTTTAAAACTAATAAGTATATTTACAAAAATTCTGAAAATAAACGAAAAAATGCTGTTTTTAATCAAAATAAATATGAAGAAAATTAATTAGACTTTTATACAAAGCTCAAAAGCGAGAAAAACGTAGAGATAAAACATAGATAAAATAGTATTACATACAATTGAATAATAAAATTCTTACTAAAGTCCGCAATTTTGATTAAAAAGAATTGATTCATATAAAAAACTGAATTTTTAGTGTTTACATAAATAGCATTTGTTATTTTAAAGACACACCCCCCCCCCCTTTGTGTCCGAATTAGAATAACTAAAAATTTCCGTCCCGGTTTTAACTTCAAACAATATGGACACCTTAGTCTTGAGATTTTTTTTTAATTAAAAGTTAAATGGAAATATTGTTGTTAACGTATTCGCAATAAAACGTTTGGCAAGATACTAGTTCTAAATCGTACCTATTAGTTATGGTTAATGATCATCCAGGCATTTTTCCTAATTAACTGTTTTTAAAAATGTTTTTTTACACAAGCTTCAAATGGTAATAAAAACGAGAGTTCCACAGTTCAGTGAACAACATATATTTTGAGTTAATTTCACATAAAATTATTTATTTAAAAAAAAAATATTTTGAAAAATATTATCTGAAGAATTTTAACACGCTATTCTTTAATATATCTAGAAATCTATAGGGTAGAACTGGGCTTAAAGGTCCGCGGGTGGAAAAGTCCACCACCGATATCTCAAAGTACAGCAAAGAATTTTTAGATAAACAATATTTAAAAGTAGAGTTAACAAGATGTATCTGATTATTACACTATCATCACCTTGATTTTTACGATTTTTTGCTCTCGGTAGATTAACGGCAATGTTTGAAAATCCATAATAAAAGTTTTTTTTCCGTTGTTAGTTTATTTGTTTGGGAACACTGTTGTTTAGTTTACGAGGCCTTAACATTTGTAAGTACACGTTATTCAATTGCTTCATAAGATGTATTGTTAATTTTAATTTAGATTCAAAAAAAATTATATAATCTCTTATAAAAGCTTACACGTGGGTTCTTGTTTGATGTATGTTATTTGTCGTGTCGTGGTTTGGTTTTCACAATATAATTGCACAAAATCAAATTGGAACTTTGTGCCTCGCCCTACCCAATAATGTTTAATAATCGTGCTGAAGAGAATTGCACCATATTTCAAATATTTTTTAATGATATTCAAATGACATCTTCCAAGAAAATAAAATAAAAATTGTTCATATAAAAGTCGAATATAAGCAGACTAATATACGTTTTAATAATTTTTAATTTTATAAACCAAATAAAATAATTACAATTTAGACCAATTTCAAAGGTATGCACATAATGAAAAATTTAAATACAATCAACTAGTAAAATAAAATAAGCATAACTCAGATAAAGTGTTTAATTAATATTTATTAGTTTTAGTAACGGTTACTGAATTTTGTCAGCTCGTGTCTATTCTTATTTCATGGAATATTCTTTATTTCATGGTTCTACAGTACCATCACTAATGTTTAAAAAAAAGTCTTTTAAGAAGTGTAATGTGTCAATAAATTGAAATTCTTCCCGAAAACGGTAATGCATCGGCACATTCGACGAAAATAAAAAATCGTAGTCACGTACCGGCGTCTCTGGCCGAGGGACCAATATGTCAGCGAAGAAACTTTCATCGGCATTTCGGAATGTTCTTTTAGATTCATCAATTAGGTTATAGCGTACACTGTTTTAAACAAGGCTCATTCCTGCATAACAAATTTCAAATAAGACGTGCGAATAAATTTCATTTGGCACAATTGTCATCTGTGTTTCAAGCTTTCATTCCGATATCATTTTACGCGATTGGCAAATTACAACTTTGTTGAATTATATTATTTTATACTCTCAATTTATAGTATTGATCGCATTTGTAACTTGTTGAAAACATACATAATATCGCCATAACTTAACTATACTTCTTATATACTTCAAACAAATAATTTCAACTTTGCATTTCAGTTTATATATTTCTTATAAATATTATACAATGCTACAATATTTATAATAATCTATTTGAAAACATTCAGTATTTCTCAAACATTTCGTTACGGTACGGGAAGTTTCAGCAATTTGCCTTAAGGCACGATGCCATACACCCCACTAGTTTTGAAGTTTTTTACCCTAAAAATTGTCATAAATTAAATCTTTATAATTGAATTAAATTAAACTAAAATGTAAAAAAATGACAGAGGAAGAAACACTTTGTTTGTTATTTTACTGTAAGTTGAACGTTAGTAGTTATTTTGTTAGTTAGTAGTATTTATCAGCAATTAGTTTTTGCTTACATAATTAGGCTTAGTCATAATGGGGATTTGTTTTCAAAAGTGTGCGTTGGGTGCGGTTGTGACAAATTTTGTGCGTACGGTTGTGAGAATTTATTTTCCTTTTCAAGTGAAATAGGTTAAACAGATAAAAAAATCTAATCTAGCTAAGATAAAATACCAAAGAGAAAGGGAAAAGAAAATTCAATATAATAATAAAACGATTCACAAAGTATTCTCGTTAATTTTGTTTAAAAAATTGTAGTATTTGGTTATATCTTTATGGTTTTTATTCATACACTTTTTTTCAAATGTTTATGTTGTGTTGTGTTACATATTATTGTTATTAACGGCAATGAAAGTCGTTGGTCAAGATTTGACCAGAGCTTTTTCTATTTAACCCGGGACCCTTGGGGGTAGGGATACAATGGTACGAGTATAAATACCAATAACTTATAATAATATGAGAGACTAGCAAATGTAATGAGAGAAGAAAGTTGTAGAGTAAAGTTCAATATATATCATAAACTAAATAGTGGTTTTATTCACATATCTTATGGTGATGGAATATTTATAATTTATAGTCGCTTAAATCTAATTAATCATAGTGATCCTCACCAGTCGTTATAAACCATTTTGGTGGTCATACTTATTGTTTTTAAACTGTTTTATTAGCTGTCACAACCTTTCCTGGTTGAGACACTCGTCCTATTCTTGTATAATTTGATTTTATGACTAATCGATCGTATTTGTTTTAGTATTTCCGTGTAGACAAATGTTTGAATTTGTTGTGTTGACGAAACGATTGCTTTTGGGAAGAGAATTTTTAATTTTTTGATATACAAAAAGTTTGCTTTTCAATATTTAAGATCCTATATTTTGTCTTAATAAGATTAATGAAAGTTACAGTATTTATAATAATCTATTTGAAAACACTTAATATTCTTCGAATACTTCATTCTGTTGTTTTATATTATTAAATTCCCGCATGGTAACTTTTTGTAATCGTTCAAAAATTACAAATGAAAATTTTTGCATATCTTCACGTTTTGAAGTTTTTTTAATATTTTCGCATACCTTAGAAAAAATTGATGTATGTGTGTATGTATGGATGTATACAATTTTTCGTCAACGTTCTCGGGCGCACGGATCATCCGATTTTAATGGTTCAAAAAACATTTAAATTGTAATGGTGGGGAGAAGTGGTGATTAGTTTTTGGCAAAGGCAGGTTCAACCGTTTTGGATGTACAAAGCTAAATGTGCAAAAATGACAGTTTTTGAGAGATTTAAGCATCTGATTTGAATAACTCAAAAAACTTTGTGCTTGTGTTGACGAAACAATTGCTTTTGGGGAGAGATTTTTTTAATTTTTTGATATACAAAAAGTTTGTTTTTCAATTTATAAGATCTTTAAGTATTTATAATAATCTATTTGAAAACATTTAATATTCCTCGAATACTTCATTACGGTACAAGAAGTTCCAGCAATTTGCCTCAAGGCGCAGTGCCATGCACCACTAGTTAAAGTAATATATTTACCTATATATTAGGATTATATTATGGTCGTTTGAATGTACATATTGTATAGAGTATTTTATGATAGCATAATAATCCTAGAGACGCCACTGAAGATGCACCTGCAACAGTTTACGTCTTCGTTTGATTTCACTTGTGCGCGACACACTATCCATTTCCGGCAGTGTTATATTTAAATGTTACTTACCATCATGTGTGGAGCGATCGATACGATATTTTGATGATAAAGTTTATCTTCTACTTTCTATTGATCGTGCTAGAATCATTTACTTTACCAAATTTAACGAAGATCACTTGAAGCTTGGTATTTGATAATATTGATTATTAACTTCCCGTAGGGTAAGTTATTGTAATCGACCAAAAATCAGAATTGAAAATTTTAGCATATCTTCACGTTTTGAAGGTTTCTGAACATTTTGGCTTACCTTAGAAAAAATTGGTGTGTATGGATATAATTTTTCGTCCACGTTTTGAGCGATTGATTCCTATTGATAGGGGATGTGCTGATCAATTTTTGGCAAAGGCGTTTCGGAGATATGAAGGAAAGAGGGCAGAAAATGAAAATTGAGTTTTTGAGAGAACAGAGCATCCGATTTGAATTATTCAAAAAACATTCAATTTGTAATGATTCGGAGAAGTGGTGATTTATTTTTGGCAAAGACAGGTCTAGTAGTTTCAGAAATATGGAGCTAAATATACAAAAAATTGAAGTTTTTGAGAGAAAAAAACATTCAATTTGAATTATTCAAAAAACGCTTTGCTTGTATTGACGAAACGATTGTTCACTTGAAATATCACTTATAATAATATATTTATAACACTTAATATTCTTCGAATATTTCGTTACTGTACGGAAAGCTCTAGCAATTTTCCTCAAGGCGCGATGTCATACACCACTGGTTTAAATAAGTTTTCATAACTTTAATTTTATTAATTTCAAATAAAATATAATACCTATATTTTCAACATATAGTAACTAAAGTCTATTTAAATTTGAAGCTCTAGGTAGATGGATCTATGGTAGGGTAATGTTAAAACCGTACAGATCGTACACGTATTTTTTATATTAATTAATTATATCGGATTGCAATCTTTCCACCTATGAAAATCTCCTGGCACAATCAGCTTTTTTATTTCTATGAGAGTGATCCATTTAACTATGCCAACTAATTAATATATCTCATTAATTATATGCACTATTACGATAATTAGTGTAGTATCTCATGGTTTTCTGAATCCGAATTGAAAATGAATCGAATAAATTTAGACGATGCTAATAGAATGGTCATCGGCGAAGGAGGATTTATGAAAGTTTGCTATATGTCAACTCCATCCTATCCAATCTATATAAAAATATATATGAATACAACCTATATTAGAAGTCTTGTCTGACAAACAGGCACTTAAAAGCATTAGCTATTTTATAATTGGGCGAAGAAGAATCCACGAAGTAAAATGACTTGGAATGGATGGAAATCAGCATCAATAAATTGAAAGTGATGTGGTGTCAAAAAGTGTAAACCCTACACAGACACAAGAGAGCTATAAGCTACGGCCATCAGAAGAACATTTGCATGCAAAAAAAGATAAGCAGACTCTGATTTATTTTTTTTGATAAACTGCTAAAATGAAACATTTGGAGTCTGGATCTATAGGGATCAGAAACATATACACTGAAACGGTCACTAAAAACTGACGATAAATTATATCGAAGATAACAAAATGAGGAATTACTGCAAATGGTCGTTTTGATACAATTGTGAAACGGAAAGCAAACTCAATCATATTGGGAAAAATATAGGAAAAAAGTTAAAATGACCAACGACTTACTCGAGAACAGAATGTATAGGAAATTGAAAATACAAGGCACGAAAATATGGAAGTAAAGGGTTAAGAAGTATACTGACAAATTTTGAACAATGACCAATGGTAAAACAACTGAAAAATGAGGTGTCGTTTATAAGGAGCGTTCACATATTGAATAAGTAATTCTAATTCCACTTACTGCCATCATACCGTATCAGAAAACTACATTGATCACAGAGCGTATCTTCTCAAGCAATCGTCACGGTATGTGTTTGTTATTGTTATTCAAACAGTTTCTGTTATTTCTAAACTACCAGTTATACACTACTACTTCACTCCATAAGCCTCTTGAATCGTTTTGTATTGTAGCAACTACACATTCTAACGAATGAACTATATGGCATGAGAATAAATTGAAACTATTTGTGCCTTAAGGCAAATTATTGCAACTTTCGGTTCCAAAAATTCCTATTTTTATAAGAACTTCAAAATTTTTTGAAAACTTAAAAAAATGCTTTTGGAGAATTTTGAAATTTTTGAAAAAATTTTACTTTTTTGTAAAATTTGATTTCTTTTTTGAATTTTGAAATTTATTGAAAATTTTAAGCTTTTCTTCAAAGCAATCGCGCTGCGCTATCTGCATAGGGACAAAAATCGAAGCGCGTAAGCGCCGCGTCGAAGTCTAACAAATAAACATTGGTATGAAACCCATACAAATGTAAACACATTATCAAAATCTCTCTAGAATATCTGACAATTTGATGTGAATATGTCTTATAATTAATATTGTCTTTTGAAAAAATCAGTTGTTAATTTCGTCAATGCAAGTAAAATGTTCTATCATTATAATTGGACGCTCCGTTCGTTCAAAAATTGAATTACCATTTTTGGCAGTTTTTGCCCCGTATCTTCGAAACGGCTAGACCTCGGCCAAAAACTTACGATAGTTACAATCGATACTCTCACCCCGTATTGGTTTGACGTTAAGTTCTGGGACAATTTGTATATTAAACTACAAAAGGGCGATTGTAAATGTGAATATAGAGAATATAATAACCTATGAAAAATGCCATATCTTTTTTTTGAAGAACTCGTGTTCTACTTCAAGCTAAAAGTATTCAATTTCACATTTTTTAGTATAATTTAAAATTTTAAATTCTGAATACCTTTAATACCTCGTTGCACAAAGCAAGCCCCAGAATACGCCCAATGGCATAGATACTTAATTAAATAACTGTTATAATTTCTATGCATTTTGAGTCGAGGAGGTCACCCTCATATAAAAACAATTGTAGGCAATCAGTTTTATCAGAAATATGTCGAGGTTGGTGCTTGTCTAAAATAAAATTATAATTTCAAAAGTCAACGATACTTACAATTAGCCTGTCGTGTTGGGCGCTGCTGGGCATTCGGTTTCCGACTTTCTGAAAAAGTAGTCTGAAATATATATATATATATATATATATATATATATACATATATACATGTATATATATATATATAAAGAGAACAATAAACTTAAAAATAATAATACTTTATTAAATACGATTTCATTCATTACAAAATGTTATTTCAAGTTAAGGTGAATAAAAGTAGTTACTAACTCTATTGAATAAAGAATAACCGGCAATCTTAAATTACAAATATCGCAAAATTTAGTAATGGGTTTATTTCATAAAGCAAAAAAACTAAACTGAAATAAATAATTTCGCAAATTCTAAAAAAATATATATAAAATACCAAAATGAAAAACTTGGGAAAAAAACTTGAAAACGTTTATTAGAAATATTCCAAATATGTATATAAAATGTTCTGGGACACGTTACTATCATGAAAAAATTAGAAAAATTATTTAATTCATAGGGTTTGAAAATTGAGCTTTTGAGTGCAACCTAGGGCTTTGGTTAAAAACTGTAACCATTTTTTGGTTATTATGGTTAATTTTTTTTAATTTTGTTCATTTAATTTTAATTGGACTTTAATCGGATCCGAAACCGCAAATAGCAATTCTATGACCACAGTCAAAAATAATAACACAAATTCTCCAAGCTTTCTAAAATTGAGAGTATTTGATAAACTATGAATTTAATATGTGAATTTAAATTTTGAATTTAATTTTTGAATTTAAATTTTGAATTTAAATTTTGAATTTAATTTTTGAATTTAATTTAAATTCGACTTTGAAAAGCCCTCCATAAAAAAGTAGGATAGGGCGGGGCTAGTTGAGCAAATTTTTACTTAAACGGATGTAGCTCCTCAATGAAAAGTCTCAATAAATTGCTATACGGCTTAATGGATTTGTTGTTTATCGCTTAACAAAAGTGTTAACACTATTTTGTTGTAATAAGTAAAATTTAAAAGCTATAGCTATTTAAATGCAAAAAGTCAAGTATGCTCAATGTACCCCATAGGAGGAGCAAGTTGAGCACTAAGAAAGTATAATGAAATCATAGGTTCAATGTCGATTACTGATGATATAAAATAAGTTTTTAATAACCAGTTTTATATTTATAGTCTTTATTGACAGAGAAAACAAAACTTACAGTATTTTTCTTTGAATAATTAACCAAAAGTAGAATCAACAAAACAATATAGTATCTTAGGAATTATGTTACCATTATATTCAGTATTTTTGTTTAAAATCATTATTTCTTTATATTATTACTCATAGACTTAGCTTAAATCTTAAAAGCAATAATTAATTTCTGGAAGGTTATGGTAATTGTCTTAGTGACAGAACAAGTTTAGCAACTATGCTCAACTAACCCCAACTCGGAATTTCAAAATAAAAGTGAGTTTATAAAAAAACCGTGAGAATTATACCCAGAATCTCTGTGCGTATCAAAAGTACTATAATTATATGGAAGAATAGCATTTACCCGATTAAAAATGAATAACATTTGAATAAACCAGACAAAAACTCGTGATGAATTACTTTTTTACTTTTTGGTCTAAAAATAAACAAAACGCCCGTGAGTCTCACTCATTTGTCCAGCGTCCACTAGCGATCGCGGGATGTTTATTTCTCCCAAACCTCTATCTTTCCGCCATATAATGCCTAAACGGACGGTGAATAGTTTTCCAGATATTTCGGTTGCCCAACTTGCCCCTATGCTCAACTAGCCCCGCTCTACCCTACTAAAGTGTGTTGGCAAGTTCCATCAAGAGCGCATTTAACCGGGAATACAAAATGGTAAAATACTTGATAGTTTCTAAATAAAAAAATCGAGAAAAAATAAAAGCCACAACCCATTATTTGATTTATTATATAAGAGCTATCTGGTGCGTGCGGAAGCGCCCTAAGCTGAGGATGTCGCCATGCTCGCAGCGTCTATGTAGCCGGCTTTGGGTGCGGCGCAGTCAGGTGAAAGCGGGTGACACAGTGACCCATCTGCTGGTCGTTCACACCGCGGACTCCGGGCGGCGGTCAAGGGCGTGCGCTCGCTCTTACAAGGTTAACATTTCTGGTTTATCTCGGATCGGGTTTCGACTTTGCCTTGCCCTTCGAGGAAACCCTGCCACGAATGTTGGCCATCATATCGCTTTCGGAATTACCTTACATTGTTGATATGTAAAATCTAGAAGTAATACATACTATAATCCACACATAGATAGACAAATTTTTAATCCAATCCAAATTTTAATTCCAATTTAGTTTTTGTTTATTTATTAAAATGATGAAACAAATAATGATCAAAAATATAAAAATTATACCAATTGATAGACAATTCTACATATTGTTTTAGTTGCTTACATTCAAAATAATTTTGGGCATTGAAAATGTGTATATTTTAAATGCTGATATGGGACTAAATGACTACCTGATCAGAAGCCATAAATAAATTTAAAAAAAAGTTTTTGTATATACATATATATATATATATATATATATATATATATATATATATATATATCGGAGACTGGGTACGGTTGTGCCAGGATACGGTAGTAAACTATACTGATTTTGTGATAAGAAGCTAAGGAAGAAGGATGATATGATTGTTCGAACTAGTTCACATTATTGCTTTCAGTCAATATTGCTTTTAAAGAGTCAAAAATAAGTTTTCATGTTCGCATTTTTTAAACTATAACTATTAATTGTACTCAGATAGATCACTCCGTTTGTTATTTTGCTGCAAGTTGAACATTACTAGTTTATTACCAGCAAATTACCAGTAAAAATCTTGGTGGGTACGGTAGTGGCATGTATTTCTTGTCCTTTTCGGATGAAGATTAAATAAATAAAAAAATCTAATTTAACTAAAGCAAAATACGAAAGAGGAAAAGGGAAATTCAATGCAAGAAAAAAAGATTTCACAAAAAAAATCTGTTAACTTTGTTTAAAAAATTATGTTTTGATATATATATTTTTTTATTCGTGAGCTTTATCTAAATGTTTACTCTGTGTTGTGTTACATATTATCATTATTAACGACAGTAAAAGATATTATAAACCATTTCGGTGTTAATTTTTATGCCTGTTACAACCGTTCCTGGGGGTGTGGACGGCTGTAATATTTGCCATATTATTGTATATTTTGATTTTATGTCTATTCATAATACTATACCATATTCGTGGTATTTAAAGACAATACTTCAGTATTTCCACGTAGATTAACGTTCAAATTACTATTTAGTTTACTTTTCTCCCAGCTGACTTCTCCCTTACAATGTTAAATTTTTACATGCTATATTTAAATACTTTAGTCTTATTTTGCATATTTTGTTACAAAGTACTCTTACAAATAGAACAAATATCTACTTTTATTTACATTTGACTTCATATCTTGGTTACTTTTTGTAAACTATAAGTTTTATAAGTATCTACAGAAGTATGTATTATAAAGCTTGTGAGTACATTAACAGTCTTAAATTTATAATTTGGTAAAAGTTACACTCGTTGTAAAATATTCATCCTGTCACGGAGGAGCCCAAGCCGCTTCCATTCCCAAGTAATGTCCTTCCGTCTACCTATTTGTCTTGTTATTTTTAATTTTAGGCGAGCGATATTGCTTTCTAAAATATTAATATATACTTATAGGTCGAGATTGTTCAGAGTCTAAACACGGTATTTAAATTTCTGTTAAAAATATATTAAACAATAATTGTTTTATGAAATTGTTCATAATCGGCATGTTCAGCCTCAAAGATATAACAATCGTACGTATTTGTAATCGATTTTTATATTAAAAAAATAGTCTACAATTTTACCGGAGGTATGGCAGAAAATGAAGTTGAAATTGGGTATTAAAATATAGATTTAAATTACAGTAATAATATATGTTTATATTATTTTCACTCTCATGTATAAAGCACGATGTTAAATATGAAAAGATATTTTCACTCTTTAGTCAATTTCTTAGGTGTGATTTGAAATTAGATCAACTCAAACAGCTGAAATAATGAAGTTCCTGTTACGCCAAGTTAAGTGAAGTTTTTTAATTGACTTTCGTACAAATAATAAATGGCAATAAGGCAACGTATCGAATTCACTCTCACCATATTAAAACAGAGAGTAAATCATCCAGAATGTTCACTATCGAAGTATACTTTCTCATTAATGTTTATCTCACAATCAGCCGGATGCGTTATAAAACACAAAATGGATTTTTGTATTGCTTCTTTTCGTACGCTTGCTAATCAAGCAACACTTCTACAAGATACAACAATATTACAGCTTTCATTCCGGCGTTTTTTATTTGTTTCTAACACCTACGTCAGAGTCTTCCAACCTATAGGGCGCCACCTTAAAGGATCGCAAAAGATTCTTGCAACTAGCTGTAAGTGGAATTCTGTCTTAAGGCATTTAGGGCATCGTGCCTTAAGGCAAATTGCTGGAACTTCCCGTACCAAAAATTATTATTTTTTTTAAAAACGATTAAAATTGAAAAATTGAAAAAAATTTACTTCGAAAAAATTTTTTTTTCATTTTGACATATTTTGGAAGATCTGAACTTGTTTTTTAGAGCAATCGTACTGCTTTAACTGCATAGAGACGAAATATAAAGCGCGTAAGCGCGGCGTCGCTGTCTAACGGGTAAACATTGATACGGAACCCATAAGAAAATAAACAAAATTTATACTTATTGTTAAAATCTCTATAAAATATCTGAAAATTTGATGTGCATATTTCTAATGATCATTTTAGACCGCCAAATGGCATTTTTTTTTACTTCTATCGTTATATCTCCGAAACCGCTAGACCTGCCTTTATGAAAATTTGATCAATTCTTTATCTTGTCAATACAAGTAAAATGTTTTTTGAATTATTAAAATCGGACGCTCCGTTCTCTTAAAAACTGAGTTACCGTTTTCGGCACTTTTTGCCCCGTATCTCCGGAACGGCTAGATCTGCCTTCGCCAAAAACTAATCAGCACGTCTCCTTATCAATACGAATCGAATGTTTTTTGAATTATTCAAATCGGTTGATCCGTGTTCCCGAAATCGTCGACGAAAATTTGTACACCGCACATACATACACACACGCACACACACACACACACACACACACACACACATACATCCATTTTTTCTAAGGTATGCCAAAATATTCAGAAACCTCTGAAACGTAAAGATATATAAAAATTTTCATTTTCGATTTTTTTGCGATTACTATAACTTACCCTACGGGAAGTTAAAAAGGGCATGCAGCTGTTTCAAAAATCCTATTTTCAAATACAAACCAGAAAAGATTATTGCGAAAAAGAAATAAATATAAATTATTTTTACGTATATTTTTAAATAATACCGAATTTATGAAATCAGATTCTTAGAAAAAAATGAGGAAGAGGAAAAATTTTTTTTAAAAAAAGGAAAAGTTTTAAGTAGAGAATAGTCGAAAAACACTGCCTTACGATTTTAATATTCACTCCTTTGTTTTTCTTAAATCAAAGATTGTCGCATATATTGACTATAGCTAGTGTCAGTTGGTTTTAAAAACAATAGCATTCAACGTAAATATTAATTCACATGGAATTTTTATAATATCTTCTTAACTAACGTTCTGTATAAATCTTGTTCTGTTAATTGAGTCTCATTTATCTTTTGTTGAAATTTTTTTATTGAAGGGATTCATTATTATTTGAAAAGAGCGGTTATATCTATTTATTAACTTCCCGTAGGGCAAGTTATAGTAATCGCAAAAAAATCGAAAATGAAAATTTTTATATACCTTTACGTTTCAATACTTTCTGAACATTTTGGCATACCTTAGAAAAAATTGATGTATGTGTGTGTGTATGTATGTGTGTGTGTGCGTGTGTCTGTGCGGATACAAATTTTCGTCGACGATTTCGGAAACACCGATCAACCGATTTGAATAATTCAAAAAACTTTTAATTCGTATTAATAAGGAAACGTGCTGATTAGTTTTTGGCGGAGGCAGGTCTAGTCGTTCCGAAGATACGGGGCAAAAAGTGCCGAAAACGGTAACTCAGTTTTTAAGAGAGCGGAGCGTCCGATTTTAAAAATTCAAAAAACATTTTATTTGTATTAACAAGATGAAGAATTGACCAAATTTTCATAAAGGCAGGTCTAGCGGTTTCGGAGATCTAGTAAAAAAAGTAAAAAAAATGCCATTTTTCGATCAAAAATGATCATTAGACATATGCACATCAAATTATCAGATATTTTATAGAGATTTTAACAATAAGTATAAATTTTCTTTACATTCCTATGGGTTCCGTACCAATGTTTATCCGTTAGATGGCAACGCGGCGCTTACACGCTTTGACATTTCGTCTCTATGCAGTTAAAGCAGTACGATTGCTTTAAAAAAAAGTTCAGAATTTCCAAAATATGTCAAAATAAAGAAAACATTTTTTTTCAAAAAAAAAATTTTTTTTGTCAAATTTATAGTATCTCAAAAACTAATTTTTTCGAAATATTTTTTTTTTCATCAATGTTAATCTCTTTAAAGAAATAAGAATTTTTGGTACGGGAAGTTCCAGCAATTTGCCTTAATGCACGATGCCATGCGCTCCACTAGTTTATTTTATATATTCTACAGAATTTAAATTTTTCAACATAAAAAATACCGTCTAAATGAAGTAGTTTCAAAGTTGATAAATCAGATATTAAATACAAAAATGCCTGGGACAGATAGAAATCTATGTCTATGATCTTATATATTGGTATGCTGAAGGGGGTGTTCCACTCAATGATGCACCTAATACAGCAATCAATAACGAAAAATACGTGCGCTGTTTTCCACCTTGATAACAGGATCGCATTTTTGTTTAGGCTTTTATTTATATGTATAACACAGCAACACGTGATCGGGTACAGTTAGTAAACACCTTAGTTGTAAAGTACAATTGATGCAGTTAAGACAATTGATATTGAGTCAATCCTTCGAGTTTTATGTTCAGTCAATTCCATATTTATCAGCAATGTCTATTTTACATAGAAATGTATCGATATATTAACTTGCAAAAATAAATAAACAACTTTTCTATTGGAAAATTGACTTGATGGAAAGTAAAAAGTTTTCAAGTGGAATTCGTTATTTTACCAAATCGCAAATTTCAATATTATAATACCACTGTGAAGAATGAACAATATCAATAGAAAGTGTATTTAACTTTGCTAAACACTAAAAACAAAATTTCACAGAATAATAAAACAAATACATCCTGCTTTCATAGTCATGAATCATCGTACGTTGTCATTCAGTTTTAACACATTATGTGGAGCATAGGCACTTAACTGTGCTTAGAACATCGTCGTCTTCAGCATTGTTGAATATATACAACATATTCATATTATGATGCTAATAGATGAAAGTAGCAAAATATGTAATACCGTTTTATTTGTTACGCAAAAATGAAAAAACATTCGATTCATATTGATAGGGAGACGTGCTGAATAGTTTTTGGCCAAGGCAAGTCCAGCCGTTACGGAGATACGAAGCTAAGGGTGCAGAAAATAGAAATCGAGTTTTGAAAGAACGGAGTATCCGATTTGAATGATCCAAAAAATATTCAATTTGTATTGGTAGGGAGAAGTGGAGAGCTTTCTGCTTGTTTTAACGAAATAATTGCTTTTGAAAAAAAATGTTTCCAAATATTTTACCAGCAACTTTGAACCAATTGTACACATCGATATGGAATTACTAGTACTAGTTCATTGATTATTTTCCCATAGCTTTAACAAATTTGATTTACAAACACTAAACATTCAAATATTCTAGAGTAAACAAGAAAATATTATTATTATAAATACAAGAATTTAGATAATTATGATAAATGTGAAATTCAATTTATAATGTATTATACATTGCACACAATTAATAGAAGCTTTTTCTAAACGAACATTTATCATTGCCATGGTGTGATAACGTTCACGTTAACTTTTCTATGAGTAGTTGCGATATTCGAAAAAGGATTTATTGAAATATGAAAAGTAAAAGTTTTACTCGTACTATTTCAGGTTTGTCAAATTTGGAAAGAAGTTTGTAATGATATAGAATTTAATTTATTTTTTTAGACATTTAAACAGTTTAAGATTTTTCACGAAAAGTCACAAAGAGAATATTTTGTTTACGAAAAACTAATGAAAACAAGCTGATAGTATCACCTTGATACTGATTATAAAAAATGTAAAATTTTTAAATCAGTAAAATCGTTTTGCAGAAAACGTCGAGGAAATATAGAGATGGCAGTGGAAACAAATGATTTTTGAACCGACTATTGCAAATATCTAGAGAACTCTTCAACAGTTGACTAGCCTATTTTTGTGAGTTACTTTTATGTTAAACTATAAAAAATAATTTATAAGTAAGATTTTGATATACGACTATCGACTCATATAAGTACTATAAATTGATGTTTATATTAGTTTAGGACAATATCTAATAGCCAGACGGACAAGGAAACGACTACAATATAGGGTTCGACTAAAATCGCATTTAACTTGGAATTTGCGTTGTGGACGTCATTAATGTAGTTAAATATTTGGTTGCGTAAATGGAAAATTATCACCTGCTATTTTGAGTAAATCTTCAAAAGCAGAGTGTTAATTGTCACATGAATTTCGTCAAATAAACATATAACTTAGGCGATATTAATGTTGATCAATTAATAAGTTATTAACATTTAATTAGATTAGGTTAAATTATAGAGAAAAATATTGATATCAATATTTAAAATTACCGTCAAACTAGATGTTGAAGGTCAACTATATTTTTATGGTTTTATAAATATATATGCTAACATGGGTTAATACAACCAAAAAGCTTTTTATTTTTCAGTCGTTTTCTTATTAAACGATCGGGTATCACCATTTTACAATTCTCAATAAATGCAACAACTACTAATGATACTTACCAACACCCTTTTGTACATATTTTTAAAAGAAGGGCTTCTCTCAAAGTTGACCAATTATGAAATTTTTTTCCAACTCTAACAATTTTCAATTCAATCAATTTTCCTTATTTTATTTTTTAATGCGGAATTGGAAAATACATACAACACTAAATTTTCACCGTCCTAACACAAATCTCTATTTTATAAGATTAGTAATGATTAAGGTGACCATATTTTTTTGCATGAAATCCAGGACGGATTAGAATGTGTATGAGAGCGGGGGGGAGGAGGTTTGGTAAGCTAAAAACATATACGCACATTTTTTTGGGTTTATATTTTTGAGTTGAAATATATTTAAAAATATATTAGCAATCAAGACATTTGTAAAAATCCGGGACAATCCGGGACAAAACACCTAAACCCGGAACAAATATTGCTTTTAGAAAAAGCAGGGACGCAAGGCGGAAAATCGGGACTGTCCCGGCCAATCCGGGACGTATGGTCACCTTAGTAATAATAGTCATTTTAGTAGTAAAATTATTTTTTATATGATTCGATGACGGATCAAATATCATCTTTATTGTGAACATTTTTCACTGAATTTCGATCATGATTTTTCTGAACTTCCGGAAAAGCTTAAATCTTATCGCTCTGTTCCCTGAAACATTTAAATATTAATGAAAGCAAGGTTACCTTTGATAAAACTACATGCGTCGAATTATTGGTCGATTTTTGCATAATCACTGATTCACAAGCAGTACATTGTTTATGAATGGCTTGCAGAAAGAGCAATTTTATCAAAAATATGAAACTGAATATTAAATCGGAATATACAAAGCAGATCATATCTTAATTCAAAAATGAATGTTCAGATTTCGTTTCTTAATTCAAAAATTAATTAGTTAATTTTAAGCGTGTTAATAATATCTCAAAACCATAAATATAAAACTCAATGTGAATGAAATCTGATTAGTATTAGCACTTGAAATGACTATCAATACGCCCCGATGACAATTATATGTGGCATGCATTGCAGTAGGTAAACCATCCATATAATTTGTGTTAGCTTCCTCTTTCACTTATATACCACATACTATACATTCAAAATCAGTTAGATATTTATGATAAAAAAAATTATAATAAGAAAAAAGAAAATTTATAATATCTGTTTTGTTTTATTATAAGAGCTGTTTAAAATGTAATTAGTTCTTGTTCATTTCTTCCTACAAATATCAAGTCGCAGTTTTAATACAGTTTCAAATTTCAGTTCTTCACGATTTCTTATTGTCTATTGCATAGCACGCAATATTGCGATAAAACCGACAATAATTAAAAATTTAGGAATATAATTTATTTATAATTATAAACGAAATACTAATAATTACTATTAATACATAGGTACTAGTCTTGCAAGTACTCAAAAATTTTGTTGACATCGGCCGTAGAACTGATACGTCTCTATGACCATAAATTTTGCTAATGTTTCTGAACAATCTGCGTTTTTTCTAGATTTTTTTTAATTACTTATTATTGACCGTATTTAATATAGAATGGGTTTTGCACACTATTAAACTGATAAAAAATACTTTGACAAACTTTACTGTATTTACATTTATGCAATATGATGTTTAATAGAAAGAATAAATAAAATGTTATAAATAACCTGGTAAGAACTTAATAAAATGAGATTTTAACTCAAATAGATAAACTTGGAACCAAAAATAAAACAAAGTGTGTTAACGATTTTCTCAACACATAATGTTAAAGTCTCAAAGTTGTTACTTGAATATGATTTTTTTGATATATCATAAAACTCACAAAATTTTCGAATAGTTTAAA